>NW_015168656.1:1623409-1630868 GCF_001447785.1 Gekko japonicus
TACAATGGAAAATCTTGCTTAATATTTCTTTGAACCTTAAGAAGCCACTGCCCATGTGTTTTTAAACATTTATCAGCACCCAAGAGGACTGGAAACATGTATTTAAAAAAACAGAAACAAAAAGAAACCTGGCTGGGACTGAGCCAGATCCCATGCTGTGAACCCCAAACCTGCTAAAGAAATCATTAAGGATGTAACTGACATGAAGCTTGTATCCTTGAAAGAACCTCTTTCCTTGGCCTTGCTGCTGAAGAGCATCATAATAAGCATTTTTAAACATAATATTTAGGGTTACCAAGTACATGCCTTCAATGACCCCTGGGAAACTTTGAGAGAGAGGCATGCACACACACAACACATACAAAACCAACATTGTGTATGCGTCAATGTTGCTCACAACATTTTTTTTTTTGCTCACAAGAGCTGTCGACACATACATGGTGTCTCCCCCCCCCCATCCTGCCACTCATTTGAACGGCAGTAGGAGGAGGCAGAAGGCAACAACAGGAGATCACCTGACACGGTGGGTGAGTTAGTAAGTTTGTAAATGCATCAAGTGAAAGGACAGAAAGTGGTGTCAAATATATGGATTACTTTATATAACTTTAACTTTGCAAGAGATAAAACTGTTCCGCACCCAAAAAAAGCTATTAAAGCTAACAAACCTTTGAATGCAAATACGATTGGTGCACATAACAGAATCAATTAGAGTTCTAAAGAACAGAATCATCTTGAAGAAGATTAATGGAAATTGAAAGGATTTACAAATATTTATCCTGCAAATCCTGACAATTACCAATGGCAACTTGGAAGGAAAAAACAATTAGTTCTGTAGCAGTCAGCTTGAATAGCAACTTCAATGGTCATTTTCTTCTCAACAGTGTAACTTTCATTAAAAAAACATTTTAATTTATTGATAAATATCTTTGTATGCTCATGACCAGGGGTCATTTCGTAGAAAAAGAGCTAGGGGGACTCATTAGCATAACTCATTAGCATATGCCACACCCCCTGACATCACCGGAAGTGTGTCCTCCCCACAGCCGGTGGCGACCTCCAGCGGGCACCAGCAGGGAGCTCCAGGCCCCGTCCTCCCACACCTCACTCGGGGGGATGGCGTCCCCCCACGTCCCCCCCAAATGACCCCTGCTCATGACTGACATGCTGCACCTAGGCACCAGGATGTCTTTGGTCCTGCCCTTGTATTCATGGAACCAGCCATAACGATCACATTGCCATGGATGTTGTGCTGGCATTTTCAATTGCTGAAGCAAGAAACACCAAGAAGGCTGCTGGGCCACATGTAGGTATGGAACCCTTCAATGAGTCCATAGGTATTTTTGACAAAATAGGATCAGTAATCACCAATCCCCCTTGCTTGATTTTCAGGGTTATAGAAAATATTTATTGCCTCAGTTTGCATATATTGTTTGAATCTGAGTTTTTGCAAGGGGGGTTCCCCCCCCGAAACATCAGTACGTTGACTTAGAGAGTTGTCCTAACTGCTGTAACACTAGACTGAAGACTGAGACAGAATATGAAGCAGCAGCATATAAAGTTCATATTGCTCCTGGGAGCTTTTGTGGATGGTGCCTCCGACTTAGTTGCAAATGTAGTGATATGATCAAGCACGCTACAAACTTGTCTTCATCTATTTTTTTAAAGGTGGAATTTTAAACAATACCAGTTTTGTGACCAGCACCAGATTCTAGGTAGAATTCTAGGTACTTGAAATTGCAGAAGTTTGATATGATATACAAGAAAGAACTTGCCTTCTCCTGCTATAGCAGTCACCTTTGCATGGGGGCAGGAGAAAGAATGGAATCTTTAAGACTTTTTTAAAAAAACAACAAACTTCACTGCTGATCAGTTGGGGAGTTGGCTGAAGAGTAGACTTTGAAGGAGATGGATTAGGAGGTATCCTAATTAAGCAGGGAGTCCTCTAGGGACTTCAGTGAATTAGTAGCTCGGTAGGGGGTTTGATGCTGTTACAAAAAGAGAAAAGCAAAAAGTGTTATCTATTGTGGTAATGATGACTATAAGCCTCTAAAAGATTTTAAACAGTAAGGGAGCAATCCTAAGCAAGTCTACTCAGAAGTAAGTCCCATTTTATTCAGTGGTGCATGCTCCCAGGAAACTGTTCTTAGGATTGCAGCCTAAATGTGCACACTCTTGAGACCCAGCTCACAGTTACTTTGTTACACTGAGCAGTTAAATAAACTTTTTGTTTCATTCTCTGTGTTTCCAGCAGGGCTATTTTTGGGCAGGAACGCACAGGAACGGAGTTCCGGCTGGCTCCCAAGTTGGCCACGCCCAACAGGAACTCATTAGCATAATAGGCTACACCCAACAGCAGGGGCTCATTAGGATTGGCTACATTAGGGGTGTGTGGCCTAACATGCAAAGAAGTTCCTGCTACAAAAAAGCCCTGGGTTTTGACAACAAACAAGGTAAACAGAATAACAAGCAAAAGGTGGGTGTAGCTGGATAACCACACTTCTGGTAACATGGGGGTGCGGCCTAATGTGCTAATGAGCTGTGCTGTCAGGGGGTGTGGCCAAATATGCTAATGAGTTCCTGCTGTTGGGTGTGGCCTATTATGCTAATGAGTTCCTGCTGGGCTTTTTCTACAAAAAGAGCCCTGGTTTCCAGTGAATAATATAAGCAGTAAAATAAACTGCCTGGGTAACAGATAAACAAAGGATAAGTTGTCCTGCTCAATAATAAGTCTGTCCTGTGAATTTATTTGTTATTAAATTCGATTTCATAACCACCCTTCCCCGCTTGCACAGGGCTCAGGGCAGTTTACAACAATTAATTCAATACATTATAAAATCAATTAAAACCATGAGAATTCAATATTAAAAACATTCAAACCATTTAGACATTGAAAGGTATTTTAAAACAAAATGGTCGTGCTAGCATTCAGTCATGAGGGGGAGGGTGCCAGGCAGATGTAAGGAACCGTTGCTGGCCTCAACCAAAGCTCCTGGTGGAACATCTCTGCGTTACATGCCCTGTGAAACTTGAATAAGTCAGACAGGGGGGCATGGATGTCATTCAGCAGAGAGTTACACCAGGCTGGAGCCAGGACAGAAAAGGCCCTGGCGCTGGTCGAGGCCAGCTGGATATCTTTGGGGCTGGAGACCACTAGAAGATTCTTGCCTGCAGATCTTAATGCCCTTTAGCTATGCAAAGAATATAACTTCTCCTCTCATCTGAATATCCCAGTAAATGTGCAGGGAAGGGTGTGGACATTATTATATAAAAAGAGAAAGGCTGGAATAAAAGGGGGCGGGTGTTAAGACATGCAGCTATAAGCTTACTTTTTAATTTCAGTTTTGAAAGGACTGCCGGAACAGTTGGGTTCTACTGGGAGGGGAGCTCTTGACAGCCCCAACAAAATCTAATAATTGTTGACCAAAACTCCAGTGTGGACTAGAGAATTAGGTACTGGGTAAAGGCAATTACCACTGTCAAGGGATAGTTTGTGAAAGGCTGTGATAATCTTGTTTTCTTTCCATTTTTCCCCATATAGCTTTCATTTATTCTGGTGTCTTTTGTTTCTCCAGAATTTCATTCTATTATATAATGATAAAGCCCCTTGTCATTGGTGATACATCACCTTGGAAATCTCTCTTCTTCTAGCATGTTTACAAGTTGCCTCCTTTAAAAAATCTTTTTCATCAAATTATCCTGGTATACTTGGCCTCATAAATAAGATCTAATTGAATAAAGTATTAAGAAACAAAGGAAGTCAACAGCCATAAGGCCATCTAAAGATCATCTTGCTTAATAAATCTGAGTGCTGTAGAAGGCTGCTCCTGGTACCAATGTGATTACACCCTATTTATCAATGTTTACTTTAAAAGGTAGTTAAATGAGGAACAAACCAAACACAATTTAGTGCAGCAAGCAGGTCACGTGACCTGGGCCTTGCCTAATTTATCTTTTATGACAGATTCCATTTTCTGCTGCTGGTATTATTATTATGCAGAAATACATTTGTCTGGTGGAAGCACATTCAGTGCCAAAGCATGAGCTAACTTAGTGGTCGAAGCATTTCATTTGAATGACGGTTATTTGGTTATCAAGGAAGAAAAAAATAACTCTCTAAGGAACTATATTTATTTAATTGTGGCACAAAAAGCAGTTGGGATAACCAGGAACTATGGCACAACTATTTAATGGGCATCACTCTATTATTATCGCAAAACCTCTCATATCCAATATCTGCCATTGAAGTCCAGGAGGCCCTCAGTCACACATCTATATAAAGGCAAATAAGTGGTAATGTTGCTACACAGTCACACTAAAGCAATTAGCCAAATTACATTTTAGAGAAGTTGTGTGGATTAATAAACCACAGATTGTTTCTATTCCCCAGAATCATATGTACCCATTGAATGCAATCTGAACAATGGTTTATGCTGGTCTGATTCTCAGTTGTACAAAGTAAAGAGCTTTGCATGCCATACTACCTCAGGTTTTGTTGGTGGTATGCAAAGAAGTTTAGTCTTCCACACACTCTTTGAGGTTAAATTCAACTGGATGGATGAGACTATGCTAGCCCATGCTTGGAAAAAGTACTCTTGAACTTTTTCTCTCTCTCTCAAACACATGCACACACACTCTCCAGTCATACCATACCAGAACAGCAGTTAGTTTCAATAAAACTTTCATAAATTGGAAGAGTGTGGGATTATGGAGGAGTTAACTTTTAATTTACAATACATGAAAGGTTATTCACAGTCTAATATAGTCACTGAAAAATGGTTAATGCTTTTGTTCTATGTTAATGAAAATCCTCATATCATTAGACCTACTTCAAAGGTGAACTCTTTTCGGGCACACATTCTTGCTAGTTAATTGGAATTGTCAAGTGCTTTAAAGCTTTTTTCTCCCTCCATTGTTTTGAATTTAAATAATGGTTATACGCTTCATATCTTATTGTGCATGATTTAGTTTGCAACTTTGATCTAATGTTCTTGTTGATTTGTTTACATGCATGACTTTATGAGAAACTCTGGTTTCATTATTCAGTTTATACTTATGCTTGTCTGTTATCTGGAAAATTACTTTTTAAAAATGACTTTTCCATTCTGCATAAGGTCCTAGGGGCCACAGGAACACCTTGATCAAATACTAGCAGGCTGTACTTGAAGAAGCCATGACACGGTGGTTTTGAGTTGTGCTAAGTACACAGTCCCCCTGTGGCCATATACAAACTAAAGTGATTTTTCTTTATTCCTTGGTGGCCACAATGGTATGCAGCAAAAACTATTAAGTGGGGGGGACTTCTATTGAGCATGCTTGAAAGCCAATCATCCTTTCCTGGGCTATGTCGGGAAGAAAAACAGCAACCCTTTAAACAGCTGCAAATGTCGAACTGGGTCAGTCATTGACTGTGGATGTCTGAAGAAAGCCAAGAGTATTTCAACAACAGTACCCACATTTTTGAGAACATTCTGCACAGGTAGTTATCAAGTATTGTCTAAAGTGAAATTTGAAATGAACGCATAGTTTCTTTCTCAGGAAATAAAATCTGAAGAACATCAAAAGTCTGCAGAGCATATGGATGCTGGGGGCAGTTACGGTATGTGATGATGCTAGTATATGCATCCAGCTCCTGGGGGCCAGCCTCCTACAAACTCTTCTGGTCCTCTCTCAACAAAGTATCCATCTGCAAGAGCCTAGGAAGTCTCTCTTTTCACTCTGCTCAGAGTAAGAAATGGGGCTGTCAGAGCCAAAATATGGTAGGGCAGAAATATGTTTGTAAAGGACATCCCATGCTAGAGAGGATCCAGTTGCTCTTAGTTGGACTTTGCAGGTTCCTTTAGGGATGGAGAAGGAGCCAAGTATACCAGCTGCTGAGGGACCGCTTGGTTTCTGCAACCATTTGGACACAAACCTGCCCCCTGTATTTTTTCTTCTGCTCTGATTTTGAATATCATCAATGGCTCCGGTCACACGGGCAAGAAAATGCGGGGGGGGGGGCGTGGCTGTTTGCCCCGGGGCAAACTAATGCACGGTTGTGCAATCAGACCTCCCGTGGAGCTCCCATGGAGGTCCCGTGGTTAGGGGGAGGTGCCGATCATACGGGGCAGCAAAGAAGTGGGGCAAAGAAGTGGGGGCCGCGCACCAAGGGTTCTCCTCCAGCGCCTGTCTTCATGGTGAGTGCCGCCCTCCTGGCTCTTCGGCTTCCTGGGCACTGGGGCTCCGATCCCGCAGCCTCTGTGCACACACCCCCTCGCGCCCGTGTGTCTAGTCACCTCTTCCCGGCTTGGCCCCCCATTCCCCAAGCAGGCATCCTACTCTGCCGCTGCAGCCCCCCCTTCTGGGCTTCGCCTCAGCCGCTTTCTCTTCTGCCTTGCCCGCTTTCCCCCTATCTGTTTCTCTCTCGCCTCAAGCCATGCGCTTTGTGTTGTGTTTCTTCTGGCTGCTCTCCTCTTCTCTGCACGACTCAAGTCTTAGCTGCTCCGTTGTGTGTGTGTGTGTTTTTTAAACTAAAGTGTGTGCATGCTCCGGTGGGTGCTTGTGCGCATCCGTGGAGACTTGGGGGAAAAAAACCCTTTTTGCTAGGGGACATGGCCGGGCGCCGGAACTACCACCGGATCAGACACCCGCCCTTGCCCCGCGGTTTCCGGAAACTAGTACCTCCGAGGTACTAGTTTTTTACCGTGCGTTTTTCACGGGAAGCCTCGGGTGAGTCACAGGAGCTCTACGTTTCCCAGATGTGGTGGTGAGATCGCACCCGGAAAATCCGCCTATCTTCCGTCCCTGTAGCGTGGCTAATGCTCCGTGTGACGGGGGCCAATGAAACACTGAGCTCACAACACCATATTTGCCTTTTATTTCCCTGAAAGCACTTTTCATTTAAGACAATGCACTAGAAGACATTTGTTGTCAAATTAGTTGCTGAAATCCATATTAGGCTAACTAGAACCAGAGCCTAATTGTGACCAATGTTGGTCAAGCTGTTTCTGAAACCACATTAGCCAGTATGCAACTCTTACTGCCCAATCATACTTTTCTTTAATGCAAAGACACCAGACTCATGGTCAATAAATAATTCCACTTTAATGACAAAGTAATAATTTAGACAGATACAGTGTGCACACCTGCAAAAAATATATGCAAGCTGGTTTACAAGCTAGAAGAACAATAAATCAATAGAAAATACATCATCCAGTTAAGTCTGATGACACCAAATACTTATTATTATTAGGGCTTTACAAAGACTACAAAACTTTTCAGATGATTTATCTCACTGTGTCTGTCTATTTACATGATATGTTACATCAAAAATGTACAAAATATAAAATGTATACAGACAAATGTTTCACAAACAAATTTTAAAGTTGTAAACTAGGTGGACTCACTGAGATATATTGCAGGAAAGTTGTATTCTGTGGTACATACATACAGGTTTTGTATATCTGTGTGTGTATTTCAAAAC
>NW_015168656.1:1630910-1679882 GCF_001447785.1 Gekko japonicus
CTAAAGAACAGTCGTTCCTTTAGTAATTTGACAGAGTGGCATGCTCAGTAATAATAGATTTGGTGGCTGGCATCCATCCAACTACATTCTATGTGCATAAAATCAGATTTATTTTTTTTAAGTAGGGCAATAGCACCGTGCAGCGGACCTGTAAATTTGGTGATACAGCAAGGAAAACTGCATTGACTTATTTGTTTTATAAAACATATAGCCACCAGATAGTCACAGGAGTTAGTAGCACCAATTACATGTCCTGAATACATTTGTTGGATAACTCGATCCTCAAAGCACTCCACTGGTGCACACCCCATTGCAATGAACTGGGTATGATCCAAGAAATGGTTTCAGGATTGTGGCCCTATGTGTACAGTGCATGTCTACACAATGCCATAGCCCTTGGATTATTTTTGAACTGACATTTCTAATTATTCTGATCAGTTTTCATTCAATCTGGTGCAGCCTGCCAGGACAGATGCACTTCAATTGTTCATTGTTTTCTAAGATATATTGGCTTCATAATGTAAACTGAAACATGCTGACTCTAGCACGGATAACTCCTGCATAGTCATAACACTTCTAACGACAAGACAAATACATCTGGCTTAAAAAAAACCAAAACAGATCATACAGATTGTGTTCTGGATTGTATGTAACATAGAGGTCATCTCAGTAAATGAAACATCTCTTAACACCAATTGGATGAAATACAATTTCTTATTTGTTGTTGCTCCTGTTTGTTTGCTTTCATTTGTGCAAGGCTTTTTGTAAATTTACAATATACCCTCCCTTAGCAGACTGTGCAAAACCACCCCCCCTTCCCCTTTTACAGTATAAATTTTTTCTCTCTTCCACAGTGGACATCACTGTGTCAGTGTTCTTTAATGCTGAATTTCTTCATGTACAACAATTGCAATCAAAACAACATGCTACAAACTAGGGAGGAGGGAGAGGTGAGGGGAAAAAATAAAGAAACATTTGTGCTCATGCTGCATCAAGTGTACCCAGCTCTGCTGGATAAGATTTCAAAACATCTCTTTTGGAATATGCTCTTTTCCATAGGACCAAATGGATGTGAGCCGACTGCCTTGAATTTTTGTTTTTCTTAAAACATAGTTACTTGGGAGTGGCTTCTGGGTCACTTGAATATTTTAGATGGTAACCTATCTATTCACACAAGATAAAAATACTATATAATCTATCTATATATCTATATCAATAGTTCGTTCTTCTAGCCACTTCATTAAAAACCATGACATACAGACATGAGGCTACTGTGTTCACTGATGCTCTCTCGTTAGTCAATGAAGAAAGAAAACAGTGTAAATAATCAATGGTTTAACAAATTAAACCAACAAACTGTTCTAGAAATCGGTTTTTAAGGCAGTGAGACAGCACCATAGGAAATGTTCTTCTTTATTCCACTGAAAAGGCTCAAAACAAATGAAGCCCTAAGAAAGCCTTTTGTCAGTGTTGGATAAGAACTGGTAAAAAAGAAAACCCTTGTTAAGAGGTGGGCAGGTGTCTAAAAATATCCTTGTGGTTAAAAACAACTTGTATATATAAAACAGATGATCTGTACAAAAAAAACCTCCCAGAAACCTTGGTGGACCACATCGCTGCAAACATGGCAGGTCAGTATCAACTTGGCACTTATCCAGCATATCACAGTAGCGTTTTTCCTGGCAATTGCACAACACTGTTTGTGCTTATTGAATTTACTCTCACTTTTTCCCGACTCATTTTGGAATGGGCAGCAGTGTACAATCCAAACACTACTGGAGTCCTGTCATCAGAGCCATGGGGGCACGACGGAGGTGAGAGGAGGAGGATCAAGAAGACCACTAATGCAGCACCTTGGAGTCAATTGTAATGCAAAATAAAAGGCTTGCACTGTAAACTTTGAGACAAGGAGGAAAAAAAAACACCCAGAGCAATTCCAGTTTGGCTAACACGTGTGCAATCTGCTTAGTTTACCCCTCCCCCTGGCCCTTTCCAGTTGATTGACGGAGTCTCACTTAGCTCCCCTGACAGTGAAATCTCTTGAAATTAAACTAGTTCAACCTTTCCATTTTGATTTGCTTTCCTGACCTTCCAGAGTTTATTCACCTGCCTAAATACGACACAGCATACACACACACACACCTCGAGCCACCCTTACTTGCTGCTTCAGTAACGGCAGTGGTTGGTGGGAACAGGCTTTACCAGCATCCGCTAACCAGGCCCAGGCCCCTCTAGAGGGTTGATTCAAGCGAGGGGTCCAGAATGTCATCATGGTGGCTAGCAGTATCACTGTCACAGCTCTGTGCGCTTGAGTAGCTGGCTGCTTCTTTGAGTCTCATGAGCATATTCATCTGAGAAAGAAAGGTGGAGGACATGCTTATGTCATTGCTGTAAGAGTTAATGCAACAGTGGCTCTGTTGCTCTCATTGAAATCAATCACACAGATGGGGGATGGATGCAGCCCTTCACAGCAGGACTGGTAATGGCACAATGCTTTGGAAATCACAACTGACAAGAGATTGCTCCTCCAAAGAAAATCTTTCTCACACAAAAAAATTCAAATGTCCGGAGGGATATAAGGGACAAGGAACTCTTGATCTGAGCCAGGACTCAGGAGTTCAGCCCCGCAACACATTTCCCCATTGCCAAAGGTTATACTCAACTTAAGCAAGGTAAAAATAGACCTAGCTTTTGCATGCACATCCATGCTGCCTTAGAGACAGGAGAGAGGTGACTGGAGTGGGCTGAAGTCAGCTGCCAAATACAAGAGCACCATCTGCTGTCCAGGAGCTGACCTTGGCAAGAGAAAGAAGCACACCACAGCTGCGAGGCTGGCTTCCAGAGGAGCCTTCAAGCACATCTTACTTAACAGCAAGAGCCCTGGGGAGTTCTAAGAGGCTCTGTGCCTAAAATTACTATAATTATAGTTGGTATTTATAAAGTATCCCCTCTTGCTCTGGTGTTCAGGGAACTGCTCTAACACTGACAGCATTGTACAATGCTGCATTTATTTAAATTGAAAGAGTTATGGTTTTCCCTACCAAAAATGCCCATGGAGAAAGCAAGATAGTTTACTTGAGTATCTTTTGCAAATGTATTCAAGTATGACTAGATCAATGTTGGTTTATAGAGCTCCCATCCTAAGTGAGTGTGGCCTGCCACTTATACATGGAGTTGCATAACATGGTCTTGTTGATATATTACTAGGGAAAGGCATATACAGTGTTACAAGTGGAGACCGGGGTGAAGAATGTCTTCCAGGCATTTGCCCCATCCCTTCATCTCACCCCTTCCTATGTCATATATATACACACACACACACACACACACACACACACACACATATATACACACACACATATACACACACACACATACATGCATACATACATGCATGCATACATACATACTTGCATACATACATACATACAAGAAATAAGGCTCATTGTGGAAATAACTACAACAAGCTCTAGAAAGAGGCTCTGGGCAGGTGCCCTGGCCTTGGGAACTCTGTCAGTTTGCTGTGGTGACCTCAGAAGGGTATAATGACACTGAGTCCACCATTTTCTCCAGAGGAACTGCTCTCTGCTACCTGAAGAACAGGAGTATTTTTGAGTGATCTCCAGCCCTCACCTGGAGATTGGCAACAATGGTTCCCTGGGAGGGAATGGCTCGTTTGGAGGGTGGAGTCTATGGCATCGTACCTGTCTGAGGTCCCACCCCTCCTCAAACCTCAGCCTCTCCAGGCTCCACCCCTCAAATCTCCAGGAATTTCTCACCTGGAGTTGGCAAAAATATCTCCTTCCCAGCCAATCATCAACCTACCTTTATTTCTCCCTCACTCTTCAGCTTTCCACACACACCACCTGCAGCCTCTACCGTGCTCTGAAGCCCAGACTGCTACGTCACATTGGCTGTTATACAGGGGCCATCTCAGCAGGATATAAGGACACAGAGTCCATTTTCTCCAGGGGAACTGATCTCTGCTGTCTGGAAAGCAGCTGTAATTTTGAGTGATTGCCAGCCCTCACCTGGAGATTGGCAACAATGGTTTTCCCCAACAGGCACTAAGGGAAAATGCATTTTCTCAGAACACATTTTACCTCAGAACAGCAACAGTAAACTTTAGAATGTTAGAGGTAAAGGCCAATGAGGCCGCATATGCAAACAACCTCTGTGTTCCGAGGCAAAGGCCAATGAGGCTACATATGCAAATGACCTCTGTGTTCTGACTGGCTATTGGGGGAGGGGGGGGAGGAACAGCAAACTGTTTAGAATGTTGGAGGTGAGACTCAAGCAACGCAGCCAGTGGATAGGGTCAGCTTCTGAGTGAAACACCTGGGAGCCAACTGATTTGGGAGACGTGTTGGAATGTTCAGGAGAGTCCATAACCAAAATACAATTATATATAAGGAGAGATATAGGCACTTTCTGGTTCTCCCATTGGCTGTGCTGTGTGTCCCATCAGCCATTGGCCAGTCAACCGCCACTCAAGAGTACTCACATGGCATTGGGGCTAATCCTCTCCTCCGTCCACTGTCAGCCTGGACACTCTTACCTGACAGAATAAACTGCCAAAACAGCTGTCTCTCCTGACAAAGACACTTCTACTTCTGCTAGGCTCCTCTGCCACAGGCTGGCTACTGAGGTGGGCCACCAACTGTCAAACCATTCTCTCTTTCTTCTGCTGTGAAGCTAACTTTCCCCTCAGTGGTTGTTGCTAGGCAACCAAGTTTGGTTCTGTCAGTAAAAAGGCAAAGCCAGGAGGTTTATTCCAGGCCTTCTCTGGCCTTTGTGGGGAATTCATTGGGGCCAGTCCTGACTAGGGTTGCCAGCTCCAGGTTGGGAAATTCCTGGATATTTTGTAGTGGAGTCTACGGAAGCTAACGTTTGGGGAGGGGAGAGGCCTCAGATGAATAGCATACCATAGAGTCCACCCTCCAAAGCAGTTATTTTCTCCAGGGGGACAGATATCTGCTGTCTGGAGTTCAGTTGTGATACCTGGCGAACTTCAGGCTCCACCTGGATGTTGGCTACCCTAGGAATAGCAGTTAGCACTTCAGAGCAGGGTCTGCCAGACCCACATTCTCGCTGTGGAAACTGAGTGGGTGATTTCAGACCAGTCACAGACTTTCAGCCTAACTTACCTCAAAGGGTTGTTGTGCAGATCAAAAGGGGGAGAGGAGAACAATGAAAGCTGCTTTGGTCTCCACTGCGGAGAAAGACTGTACTTTTCCTCTTGGGAACCATTGCTGCCAATCTCCACATGAGGGCTGGAGATCATTCAGATTTAAAACTGCTCTCCAGATGGCAGAGATCGGCTCTCCTGGAAAAAATGGCTGCTTTGCAGGGTGGACTCTGTGTCATTATACCCTGCTGAGGTTGCTTCCCTCCTCCTTGGATCCCCACTGTGGAAAAAGACTGTACTTTTCCTAAGTAAAAGTGGCAGCTGGGTGTGTGTGTGTGGGGGGGAGATGGAAAGCTGAAGTCAGAGGGGCAGATAATGGTAGGTTGATGGTTGGCTGGGAAGGAGATAGGGTTGCCACCTCCAGGTTGGGAAATTCCTGGAGGTTTGAGGGATGAAACCTGGAGAGGGTGGGCTTTGTAGAGAGGTGAGACCTCAGAGAAGTACAATGCCATAGACTCCACCCTCCAAATGAGTCATTTCTTCCTGGAGGGCCATTGCTATCAATCTCCAGGTGAGGGCTGGAGATCACTCAGAATTACAGCTGCTCTCCAGATGGCAGTGATCAGTTCCCCTGGAGAAAATGGTGGGCTCTGTGTCATTATACCCTGCTGAGGTTGATTGCCCAAGGCCAGGGCAGCTGCCCAGAGCCTCTTTCTAGAGCTCGTTGTATTTATTTCCACAATGAGTCTTATTCCTAGTATATTGTGTGTGTGATATATATACAAATATGTGTGCGTGTTTGTGTGTGTGTGTTTTCCCCAGTTCTCCCTCTCCCCCTACAACACTGTTCTAGTGATCCATTCCCATTATCTGTGCAATGTGTGCTTAGCTTCACTGGCCAGTCCCTCCCTCCCCCACAACTGCTGGTCTCTTCCCCTTCCAATATATTCTTGGACCTCTCCCACCAACCCCTCCTTGGACTCCCTTTAAGAGCAGCACTTTTCTCTTGCCCATAGGAATTAATGGGAGCAATCTGCCTACATACAAAAATACTGATGTGTACTCTAGAGCATAATTAGGATGGGACCTAAATCTGTTCCCAATTCTTTGTGATGTCAACCATTATGAATGAACCAGCCCTGCTCTATTCTGTGCATAGCCCATTCTACACTTCATTTCTCAATTACTCTAAAGTATGTTGGGATGTGAAGAGAGTGCAGTAGAATATTGGGAACTGAATAAGTCAGACACATAGTTGCAGCCATTCAACCTCAATTATAATGTGAATGACAATCAAATTGTAAATAGCCACAAGACTGGGCCAACACACATTTGTGAGTTGCGGACAAAGTAGGCAGAGATCGGAGGATGGGGGACTCAAAGCACTGACGAGGTGTGAAGAGAAAGACACTGGTAGAAAGGAAGCTACAAAGGGATCTGGCAGAAGATTATCTCCTATTTAGCTTAGCACTAGAAACTAGAAGTGATAGGAAGAAGAAGAAGACGAGTTGGATTTATACCCCACCCTTCACTCGGAGTCTCCAAGTGGCTTATGATCTCCTTCCCTTCCTCTACCTACAAGACACACCCTGTGAGGTAGGTAGGGCTAAGAGAGCTCTGAGAGAAGTGCTCTTGAGAGAACAGAGAACTGTGACTGACTCAAGGTCACCCAGCTGGCTGCATGTGGAGGAGTGGGGAATCAAACCCAGTTCTCCAGATTAGAATCCGCCAATCTTAACCACTACAACAAACTGGAAGAGGAAGAGGAAGAAAAAGAAGAAGAGGACTTGCCCAATGGAGAGCCAAGCAAACTTGCAAGCCAAGGTGGCAAGCGGACTCACTTTTCCATAGTGATTCATTATAATCAACGAAGTATTTCACTCTAGTACTTATGAAGTTATGATATACAAAGCAGTAGAAGACAAATAATAATTTTTCATTTACCAAAGGATCTCCTTCTGACTCTGTCTGTGGAATGTGCTTTGAAGTGGTTCCTTCTTTGGCAGATGCATAGCCTTCATATCCAACATCTTCAGGTCTTATCTGAAGTAAGGATGACCAGTCTTGCTGCAGGGAGCTCCAGGGGCAGGTTTCTGCAATCCATCTAGATGGATCTTCCCAAGGTGCTCGTTTTCCGTACATCTAAAAGCCCACCCAAAAATTAAAAAGACAAACAAATGGCCTGTTTCATTTCACTTGAAAAATCTTCAATATATTATTAGTACAGCCAGAGATGGACTGACCATTACTTGGATATTTTTCATATTACCTGAGCACATTTTATGTAAGCATCTGCCCCCCTCCACCTCAGCCCCAAATAACAGGCAGTCCTTGCCCTATCCTGTGTGAGGAAGCATGTGAATGGCAGAGCCCTGCCCAGCCCAGTTCAGCTTGACAAGACCAGTGTCTCCTTTGCCAAGTGAGGAACAGACAAAGGCAATGCCAACTCGCCAAGCTGTGTGGCAGCTTTTTCTCCCTTCCTCCCTCGGGTGGGGGGGTTGCTAGGGATGGAGGCAGAAACTTTTTCACAGACCATTTGTTCTTCACAATCTGCATCTGAGTACAGTAGAGGGATTAAAGGATTTTTTCCCAACCACAAATGGTGTTTTAGGGAGTTTTGAAGGCTACTTTCTTTTTGCTGCCACCCCTCATCAATCTTCCTGCTCTTCTGTACTGTATCACTGTATCTCTTGTCACCCTGTTTTGTTTGTGCAGTGGAATAGAGGGAGTGAGGAAACTGCAATCTAGGAATGCTTCTGTAATTTTTCTCTTTTACATTGATGAAAGAGGGACCTCCTAAAAAAAGGCTATGCTGAGGTTCATGGGACCTGCATGGGCAAAAGCCATGTGGGATAGGGGGAAAGTGAGGAAAAGAAGTGAAGAAAATCAAGATGAAAAATTGTTAGGATCCAACTGATGGGCAGGGGATAATAATTTCTCCAAGCATGATTACCAAAATTAACCTGGATAGGCATATAGTCCAGCATCTCTTTGCCATAACCAGGAGTGTGTCCAGAGGTCATTTCGGGGGGGATCGCAGTTCCCCCGGGTGAGGTGCGGGGGGGGGGCACACAACAAAGCCCCACCCCCTGCTTCCAGCTGCCCCGCTTCCGGCCCTCATTCAGCCAGGAGGAGGCAAAAGAAGAGAGAGGGTAAGTGGCTTCCTCCCCGCCTCTCCCCACCCCTGCCTGCCTGGGGCCAGGGAGGGCCTTGGTGGGGCTTCCTCGCACTCCCGCTGGCCTTGCAGGTCCACCACCGGGCCCCTGATGCCAGGAGGTGTGGCATATGCTAATGAGTTATGCTAATGAGTTCCCCTAGCTCTTTTTCTACGAAACGACCCCTGAGTGTGTCAATATGATGGACAGTAAATGGTTAATGCTTTAACCTAGTAGAAGAACCTTGAGTTACAGGGGATTAAAATGGAATTCTTCAGTTGAGAGTGTCAGAAGTTGGGAGTTGACAGTTAACAGTGAGAGAGTGAAGCAGGCTGGGAGAGGATCAAGAAGGATCCTGAGTTAGGGAAGTGGGACACATATCACGTCTCTATCAAGTCTGAGGGAAATAGCTCCTAGAAGATGGGGGTGATCCCTAGCCAGCGGATAAAGAACTTGTGTGAATGTTCCTGCCTTCACCAACTTTAGTGTCAGTGAGACCAAGTAGCTTGTGCTTGTTTATGTAAGCAGAGACTGCCAAGAAATATCTCTCCTCAGGTTTTAAAGACCTGTCAGAATTAAGGATGAGCAAGAACTGGGAAAACATGGTTCAGTTTGGTTCATGATACATGGCATGCCCTTTTCGTGAACCATGAACCATCACAAATTTTTAGCAGCCTCATGAACTGGTTTGGTTTGTGAGGTTCGCGAGGTGGCAGAATGGCCCCCAGTATTCTAGGGACCACAGTTCCCTCTACACTGTGCTAGAGGGTGCTGGTGCACAGCATTTCAGAGGCCATCTCAGAGGATTTCTGTTTAACTCACAACCAATGTTGCATAGGAAACAATGGAGGATGGGGCACCTCCTTCTGGGGCCTATAGAATAGGACCCCCAGTCCAACCTTTTTGAAACTTGGAGGGTTTTTGAGGAGAGGCACCAGCAGCTATGCTGAAAATTTGGTGCTTCTACCTCAAAAAACAGCCCCCCCTCAGAGCCCCAGATACCCCTGGATTAATTCTCCATTATAGCCTATGGGGCCCACTCCATAGGCTATAATAGCCATAGAATCACAGAGTTGGAAGGGGCCATACAGACCATCTAGTCCAACCCCCTGCCCAATGCAGGATCAGCCTAAAGCATCTCTGACAAATATTCATCCCACCTCTTCTTGAAAGGGGAGCTAACCACCTCCCTAGGCACTCTGACTGTGAAAAAGTTTTTCCTAATATCCAGCCGATACCTTTCTGCATGTAATTTAAACCCATTGCTTCAGGTCCTGTCCTTTGCTGCCAACTGGAACAGCTCCTTGCCCTCCTCCAAATGACAGCCTTTCAAATACTTAAAGAGAGCAATCATGTCCCCCCTCAACCTCCTCTTCTCCAAACTAAACATTCCCAAGGCCCTTAGCCTTTCCTCATAGGGCTCAGTCTCCAGACCCCTGATCATTCTTGTCACTCTCTTCTGCACCCTCTCAATTTTGTCCACGTCCTTTTTGAAGTGAGGCCTCCAGAACTACAGACAGTATTCCAGGTGCAGCCTGACCAAAGCAGTATACAGAGGAGCTATGACCTCCTGCGATTTCAATGCTATGGCGATTTTAATACAACCCAAGACTGAATTTGCCTTTTTTGCCACCACATCACATTGCCTGCCAGGAAAAAAAGATATATATATTTTTTGCACACCCCTATTTTGCTTTTCAGTATGGTTTGTAAGCTGCATTGAGTCACAAGGAAAAGTGGGATATAAGTATCTGAATAAATAAGTAGTTTGGACAGGTTGATAACATTTAAGCAACTTCATGTTTGTTAGATTAGGCAGGGTTCTGTCAGTGATTGTTCCTCCTCTGTTATACTTGACTTGTAATGCTGGTTGTCATATTTCACTAAAAAGCACAAACTAGACTGTGAGAGTTTTTGCCCCCCTAAGTGCTGGTATGTTTTCTAAGGCTCAGCACAGGGTGATGGTCTGAGGCCAGGTCTACCAATGTAGTGGCCTGGGTTGGGTAGACCTGTTCTCTGGAGGCCAGGTCTACCAATATAGTGGCCTCAGCACCCTCCTGGACATCTACCTTCAAGAAGTGGACAAAAAGATGCAGTTTGTGGATCTGCACCTAGATTGTTCCAGCACCCCTGAGGGGGTGGTATTGCCCACTTTGGGAACCAGTGGTTTAGAGGAAACATTGCTAGAGATACCAAACTTGCAGGGGATCTCTGGCTGACTGTCCTCTACCAGCCTTCCAAGTTTGGGGAGGACTGGATTTATGGGGTCTGAGTTAAGCCCCCCCCCCCAATAAAGTGCCTCCAGAAAAGTGCTTACCTGAAGGCCTTCTCTCACAGCTTCCATAATATATGGTACCAAGGAATAATTCCAGAGATCTGTGAACCACACTCTGGAACTGTCCACATCCATAGGGCAAGGCAAAAAGAGGCGTGGACCTGAAAGGACCAATTTAGTTAAACACAATTTGAAAAATCCTGTTCCTGTTCCGAAATTTGAGCACCTATGTGCCAAAGCATGTGGGTGAATCAAAAACAGGTTGCAAATTATTAAATACTTGGGGGAAGATCAATCCCCAGGTTTGGATGGTACATACAGACTCCTAATTTCAAGAGTAGGAAGAATAAATTTAACTACAGAGAGTGTGATTCCCTTATCGCTACAGCCAAGAAAAATAAGAAGAGAAAATCATACAAGCAGACAGGAAACTTGGCAAAAAGAGGTGTTATAAAGTGAGCCCTTTATAACACAGCTAAAGAAAAAATGTCTGCTATCCCACATGGACAAAATCTCTGGCTAGAGGGACCCCAGCACAATGGACCACAGTTTCTGCCAAAGGTAGTGCATTTACTTGGGCTAAAAAGAAAAGCTGAAAATATATCAGGACCGTAACAAAGTTAAAATATTGTTGACCGACAGAAAACAAATGTGTTGAAAAGCCCCAATGAAGTGCAGAACATAATCTTTTAGCATCCTTGTTGATGCTATCCTGATCATACTTCCTTAGCAATTCAAGAGTTTGAAGAATCCATTTATAGTATACATGACACACTCATAGTAGAAAACACATATAAGAATGAAAAATCAGTGACTAAAAGAAATATATAGTAGGATGTTTCTTCATTATCTGCACACTGGGAAAGTTGCATTCATAATATATAGCATTGCTTTCAGTGTCTGTGATATAGCAATATGGTTTGTGCTTTTATAAAAATCAGTATCCTCTATGGGTTCCAGTTAACCCTTGTTTACATTTGTGGGAATAATACAAAATATATTCCATCTGAAAACAAGGCAAGCCATATTGCAAACAGTTATGTGAAACATTATCTGACTTGCATGTCTGTGTTGCCAGCTGCCATGCAGGCAACTGCCTATGGGTACTTAGTGATTTTTGGCCATTTGGAAACATTTAGCAAAAGGCCCAAGGTGATTTTTGCAATTCTCTCTCTCCTATTGAATATATATAAAATTGGCTCATTCAACCTCCACTCCGTATTCCTGAATCTGTACACACTTGCAATCATATTCTGGGCCTCTGAACCCTCTGTCTTCTGAGGCCATTCTTCTGAGCTATTCTTTTGATGTCACAAAGGGCCAATTTCATCAGTGAGGTCAAAGCCCCTCTGGCTGCCAACGTCTCATACTACATTCACACATAGTTGGATATTGAACTAGCACTGCACTATAGCAGTCATCCACTATGGGTTTTTCTTGTGCGAACAAAGCATCCGAGCTGCACATGTCTGCTGTAGTTCAATAGCTCAGTATCCAACGATGTGTGGATGCAGTGTTAGCTACTTTGCCATCACAGAAGGCTGGTGCAGCCAAGGGATACAACCAGCTGAATGCTACGGGAGACCTGAATGGTCTTCGAATTTAAATTTCTAGGCCAATGAGAAACATTTTAATTAAACTGTTTAAAGTATAGTTTGTAGGAAATGACTTCTGAGACAACTTATTAACCATGACTGGCTGAGTGGTTTCAGAAGTCTTCACTGTAGTACGCCAATACAGTTCAAATAAAGTGTGCAGTTCTGAAATAAAAGGCTGTCTCTTGGTTTTTGTTCGCACGCACTCCCACAGCAGCGGCTGAACATCTGTAGAAACCCATTTCTAAGAGGAAAGATGCAGTCACGAGTAAGTACAACAAATTGTTGAAAATACACAGAAGATATACACAGCTAAGAGATGGAGAAAGTTGAATCCCATAAGCCTGGTGGAAAACAGGCTTTCCTGACTGTATTTGTACTATTCAGAATGAATAAGAGCAACAAGGAGAGATACAAAGGAAGGAAGAAGACTCAACACTGCAGTTATGAAAGGTGAGTGAGTTATGTGTATCTTTATTTAGTTTTAGCAGGAACATTTTATTTATAGTGGTGTAATATACTGCTGTTAAGTTTGCAAATGTGAATTCTAATCCAACCAACTCCCAGAGGTTTTCATTACAGATACAGAAGGTCAACTGTTGATTAGATTGACTTCAACTCAGCAGACTCGCAGTAAGACTTAGGTTCAAACTTTGACCCTCCATTTGCATTATTATCTGAACAGTAGACTCACCAATGGTTACATCAGAAGAACTGTGCGTTTCTAAAAAGCTGTTGAGATGATGCCACGTTTTGGGAATCCAGTCAATAATTTTGATGAGGTCATTATTGCGGACATTCCTCTCTATTTCTGTCTCAATCAATTTCCTTCTCAAATACCTGGACAAGAACCCTTTAATGGGTTCTGTGTGATTAGCGCACAATACCCACCTACACAAGGGAAGGAATCAATGAAATGAACAGATTCAAAATACAAAAAGTCTGTGCCATACACTAAACTGATGATACAGCAGATTTAAGTCAAACAAAAAGGAGTGCAGTTTTACATACAGCATAATTAACTTATGGCAATCATTGCCACACTAGCAGGAGCGTTTTAGATGAAGATTCGGTAATTACATGGAAGATATGGCCTATGACACTTGGTAAAAACCTCTGTGTTCCAGACAGTGCAACTATAAGATGTTAGGAATTAATAGCAGGAGTTGGCTATCAACATCTTGCCCTGTAGCTTTTGCTTGGTCATCATCAATGAACAGCCTGTGGATCTAGATGGCCTATGGATCTGCCTTAGGAGGAAAGTCTATGTCTTTCTGCCTCACAACACATAGATGTCCTTCAGATTTAGTGTTGGGGTCAGTAAAAGTAAATTCTATTAAATTTTAATGTACTTATTCTATGGTGTTCTATCCAATACAGAAACAAGTGCTTCAAAAGTCCTGGCCTCACTGGTGGACCTCCTGATGGCACCTGGTATTTTTGGCCACTATGTGACAGAGTGTTGGACTGGATGGGCCATTGGCCTGATCCAACATTGGCTTCTCTTATGTTCTTAAAAATGACCTTTTTGGCTCCAACATCCTAAGCTAGTCGAAATCACATACACAACTGTGGTAGAGTGAACAACCATTTGTACCACCTGAGTACCTGATAAATGAGGTGGAAAGAAGCCTTGGCTGCCCTTTGCAAAGGTCAAATTATGCCATGTTAATGGCCACTTGACATATTGTTTTTGTTTTACAATATCTATACAGGTGGTGCTTCCTGAGCTGCATGCCCACATTGGAACAAACACAGGCACTGCCATTCAGATATTACAAATGTAAACAAAATGGTCTGAACATGTCAAAATGCATGTTTTATGACTGTTCAGTTTTTAAAAGCTTTCCATCCTAATACGGTATTTAATGTAGCTCACAAGCCATACTACTTTGACAAAATATTAAAATATTAAAGCTCTTACAAAAAAAGATTCCTAAAAATACACCAGATCCAACAGAAATCTAAAGGGCAAATAAATCCATAACTGCCTATAACCTGGTCAAAGGTGCATTAAAACAGCAGCCCCTTGACCTGCCTTGGAAGGCTAACAAGGCAGGTGCCATTACTGGTAAATGCCTTCTCATGTCCCAACCCGCCCCACCTTTAAAGGACACACAGCACAGATTCTGTTGACCATCAAAGAGTTCCAGGTAGGTTTTAAATACAAAGAAAGATATTTACCTGAAGTTTTGATGTAACTCGAGGTTAGGTGAAGATGAAATCCCTTGGTTCATTGTTCCAATAATATAAGGGCTAAAGAATAAATGGATACATCTTAATAAAGGCTCCCATATTTATATAACCTTTAATGTTATGCTCTGTAAACTAATATTTTAAACAGGATTGGTCTGTGTCAAGTAGATTTGAGAAATTTCTGCACATATTTATTTTTGATACATATCTAATATTTTCACCTTTTCTCACTGTTGCCAGTTGACTGCCCCATCCCTTCCTCTCTTGACCTTCACCTTCGTTCAAAAATGGATGTGAGCAACAGATGTGAGCAACAGAGCAGCCAGTGGCTGCTGCTAATTTTCAGTTCCTTCCACCTAGCTTGGCTCTTTTATAAAGCCTTAACTAGAATGAATGCTGTAGCTGTTTCTCTGAGTCCCTAAACAGGATAAGCAACAGTTACTTTTATAAGATGTTTTTCAGTGCTTATTGACATTTATAAGTGCTATATCTACAATAAGAGACTAATATTAAGGTTTAAATCAATATGGTAAAGTGCTTGATTCTACAGCACTCATGGTAGGGTTCAGTCCAGTAAGGTACTAAACATAGTCTTCAAATGTATAATTTTTACATAGCCCCTGTCCTTGACAGCTACAACCAGCTATCTCTGCTGGGTTGCCTCCTTTGGCCCCAGTTAGAGAGGGAGGGGTTTTCCCCCACCTTGTCTCCTCTGGTTTTGCATCCTTCTTGCTAGGAGCCAGAACCAGACGGCACTCATTGGCCTCCTTGCCTGCCCTTTTCATAGGCTTGGCTACCTTCTGTGCAATCCTTGATGATTTCCTCTAATGCCTTGCTAGAAGCAAACTGCCTCCTTCCCCCAGAGGGGTGTGTGTGTGTGTGTGTGTGTGTGTGTGTGTGTGTGTGTGTGTGTGTGTGTGTGAAGCAGACCACAGTTGCTAGGATGGCACTATCTCGCCTCCCCTATGTTGTCCATCAGCCAGCAAGCATCTGAAGGGCAGGGGACTGATAAACAATTGGCAAACCCTTAAGCAGCCAGTCAGTGCTGAACAGCTGAGTGGCAAGTGTCTCCACCAGGTGGTCCCCAGCCAGCATCAGTCTGGAAAGCCTCAAGGAGAAAGTCCCTAGGTTCAGGTAAGGCAGTGGGACTGCAGCCCTCTCCATCCATGACAATTACTATTGTCCTAAACTTTTGGCCCTTAACTTCATGTTTAAATGATAGTTTCCTAAAAGATCACAAACAGCACTCAGAATGAAACATGGTGAATAGGTAACTAACTAATAAAGGCATCAGTCATGTTTCTAAATGAAGTATGAAATTAAAATGGTTTGCCACAATGGGCAAAGAATTTCATTTACAATCTGCAACAATTGCTCCAATGACTTTTTTGTTCAAAATATTTCAGAATGAAGTAAAGAGCTCACCTACCATTTGTTATATTTGCAGTTAAGGAAACCATTGAAGATGTCACTCAAAGAACCAACATGATGGAGGTTGTCAAGAATTATTACTATAGGAAGATCTGCACTGCTGTTATCAGCACTGCACTGTTCAGCCAAATTAGCAAGGTACTGTTGTAAATCCTTAAAAGAAAATTAAAAAAAATTGAAGTAAAACAGAAATAGTTCTACTTACACACCTTCTTCACCCAATGTTTGAATTTAGACATTAGAATCACGAGGTCTGGAAGAACCAGAAGACCATCAAAGTTGAACTCTTTATTCCAGAAGTGGACATGTTATAATAATGTAGACTGGCAAAGCAAGGCCCATCAAGGCTTTGCTCCAGACCTTCACTAAATCATGCAGGATCTCATTCCAGGGAGCAAGGTGGAAAGCCCTTGCTGCAAGTCTGCAAGTTTTACTGTTAGTACTGGTGTTGCTTCGATTTTTGAACAGTTGCCAAAGTAATTTACACATAGAATAAAACACACAGCAACCCGCAGGAAACAATAAACCAGACTGTCCAGAGCAGATTCCACACAATGGAATCATTTCTAGGCATGTGCATTTGGATAACAACTAGGACAAATACAGCTTGGGAGCACAATATCTGTGGCTGCATTCTACTTTTAGTCTACACTCCCCACATTATATTTAAGTTCGGTCCTCTCAGATGGCAATGGGGAGAGGGGGCAAGGAAAGAAAACGATTAGCAGATTAGGCAACGGGTTTGCTTTGCAGAGCACAGGATATTGGCTTCTAACCAAAGAGCAGAAAATAAGAACTATACACATATGCAGGGCAAGATGAGAGAAAAATCAATTTCCTTTGTTATCTAAAAATGGCTGGGGGGGGGGGGGACGACGACCTGATCATGTTCATCCATCTGTTCATGTATAAAGCCAGCATTTGTGCTGCTGATCAAGCCTGCTTGACTACTGTGTTATCTTCAAAGACCTCTTTTAATAGTAGTTAAGCTAGGGTGTATAAGCTGCTTTCTGCCTGTGTGGTCAGTGGCATTCCTCCTGCTCTTCCTCCTGTCTTATTCTCACTAGCTACAGACTTTTCCTTTCCAGTTGGGAGAGTCTAAATCTGGGTATTTGGTGGAGGAAGTGCCTTCTCCCTGCCTTCTCTCTGTGATCACTGATGTTGCTGTCCAAATGTTGCTGATCGCAGGGGAGGAGGTGTGTTCATGGGCATTTCCTCCATGTGTTCACACTATGCAGATGTCTCGGCAATTGCAGGGGGATGGGGCAACACCTTTCCACATGGTGAGTCAATATGCATAGGGCTAATATGTGCAGAAAAGAGATGGCTAGGCAATGCAATTTATTGTTAGCAAAACTAACAAGGAAAATGTACCACTTAATTTTGATATCTCTGGAAATAGTATGGATTTGAGATGTAAGCATATGCATATAAATAATTGTCATACATCTGGGTACACTAACATATTATTTGCTTTTAAAGTGGCTATAAAATCTAAAGTAGAAAAACAAAGATAGCAGCAGGTGCAGAACTCTGAAGCATGGAACAAAATATCTGAAGATCTGTAACACTTTATGTTTTAAGTGCTCTTATTTTCTAGTATCTTACCTTGCTGGATTTGTGATCTACATTAAAGGTAGCAATGGAATCTTCCGTTTTTTTCCTGCCAGATTTAGTTATCACATATTCTGCAAGTCTGTTGGCTAAATAGGTCTTCCCGGTTCCACTAGGTCCTGACAGGATAATTCTGTGATGTTCCATCAGTAAATTAAAGTACCGTTGACTAATTGGTTTAGGAATTAAGGTATCAAATACAAAGCTGTCCAAACTATTTTCTTCTACTCCTGGAAATAAGGGGAGAGGGAAAAGAGGGGGGGGGATCTGTAATCTCTATACTCTTTGTCATGATTGGAAAGTATGCAGTAATTCATAGAAGGGACCTTTGAAGTTGGTTGCTGTTTTTGATAACTTGACCCTAGGTAAAGGCCTCCAATACAAACCTTCCCTCACATTATGCGATATACAGCATAATAGAGACCTTTTCCTACAGGCTAGAAACATTAAAGAGTGCCTTAGCCACATGATTTGATGAGTGGGAGCAAATGTGAAGCAAAAATTCAGTGAGGCAACTAACTGCATCTGAAACGTTAGAGGCATTTAAAATCAAAAGGTCAAAGTGACAGCAGCAAGTGTTAGCAGAAGAGAGAAATCACATCAAATGAGACAAAAGTCTTTTTGAAAGATCCTCAAAACAGCAAGCTCCTCTGAGGTGTATGAAATATTTAAAGTTCCTGTTTTGAAGTGGCTGATTCAGAAATCTAACTCCTGATCCTCATATTAAAATTCTCTTTTTGTCTAATGTTAGATATTTAGGAGGGAAATTGATAAACACTTGGCTAGGTTACATGATTTCTTTTATAAATGAAGGGCTGAAACTAACCAGCTTCATACTACCTGATGGCATCACTTTACGCACCAATAAATGTTTATCTGAACAGAAGTTGAAATCCATGGTACATAAGAACATAAGAGAAGCCATGTTGGATCAGGCCAATGGCCCATCCAGTCAAGCAGTCTGTGTCACACAGTGGCCAAAACTCAGGTGCCATCAGGAGGTCAACCAAAAGGGACAGAACTCCATAAGCCCTTCCACTGTTGCCCCCCCCCAAGCACCAAGAATACAAAGCATCACCACCACAGAGCAGGGTTTATTCATTCAGTATAAACTAAGCAGAAAAAATACCCCCAAAATACCTTACTGGTAATTTTCGGGCATTATTTTAGCCGAATACAGAGAATCTGATCAGCTATGGGTATGGCTGAGCCTGAATAAAAGCCATTTTTTTTTTTTTGTTATTATGTGGGTTTATTCAGTTTAAACCAATCTGCAAGAGGAGCCAGCCTCAGCAAAGGCAGTGCAGAGCTCTCAGCTTCCGCCACTCCAGCTGATCCTCTCTTGCAGCTTGGTTTAAACTGAGCTGCAAGAGGAGCCAGCCCAGGATCTGACAGCTCCCCGCCACATGCAGATCCTGGGGCAGCTTCTCCCACAGTGCAGTTTAAACTGTGCCACATGAGAAGCCCTCCCAGTCAGGTCTGTGTGTGATGGTGAGAGACCTCCCCGCTGTATGAAGATCCTGGGGCCAACTTCTCCTGCAGTGTGGTTTAAATCATGCTGCAGGTGAAGCCAACCCAGCCCCAGCATTTTCCAGTTCGGGTCTATTGGGCACACAAAAAAATCAGGCTTTCTGAAAAATCCCAGATCCCAATACCATACCGGTATTGGGATCCTGGATTTTTCAGAAATACTGAATTTTTTTTGGTCCAATAGACCCAAACTAAAAAATTTCATTTGTGTGTGTGTGTGTGTTTTGGCACACTCGTACCCCAGACATAGTGTTCCATCTATACCTTGTGGCTAATACCCACTCATGGACATCTGCTCCATATATTTACCTAATGCCCTATCAAAGCTTTCTATGCTTGTAGCCGCCACCACTTCCTTTGGCAGTGAATTCCACGTGTTAATTACTCTTTGAGTGAAGAAGTACTTCCTTTTATCTGTTCTAAGTCTACTGCTCAGCAATTTCATTTAGTGCCCCCAAGTTCTTGTATTGTGAGAAAGGAAGAAAAGTACTTCTTCAGGTACTTCAGTTACAAATGGGATTAATAAATAAATAAATAAAACTGATGTGGATTTTGAACCTGGTTGTTAACATTTACAGTCTGCTACCACAATGAGGTCCCAATTGCTACTGAGTTGTCCTTGTTTTGGAAATTTATGTATGATGAACCTTACTTCTATGTGTCCATTTACTGATACAAACAGAATGCTGCCTAAGCTAAAAATATATTTGTAATAACAGAATACTGCATTGTGCTGAAAAGATAATGGAGGGGGGGGAGAAATTATAGTTTGGTTACTAGAGCAAAACAATAGAAGACAAACATGGTCTTACCTTTAAGGTTCACAGTGATTACATTATTATCCCCAACCAGATACCCACAAGGCAGCAATTCAGGCACTTCTTGGCTATGGGATCTAATGATATCACCTATACAATAGCTAGCGATACAATCGGAGCCTAAACCAAGGCTAGTAGCTGGATCTATTCGGAAAATATATTCCTGAAACAATAACAAAAACAAACGTAAGTGATTGCCATTATATATGAGATAAGATTAACATAATCAGTAGGGATGGGCATGAACCATGTGATAAACCAAAGTTCATGCTGAATTCTGGCTGGATCAGGGCTTGGGAGGTGACATTCAGGACATATGTGGTCTCCAAAGAAATCTCCAGGATTTTGGGTGCAGCTTGGGGTTGTTTGGAAAATGAAACTGTGGCACAAAAATGCTAGACAATGGTGGGGGTGGTGTTTTCCAGCCTTGGAAACACAAATAGGGACCCTCCAAAGCTTGACAGGCACTGCTGCCTGCCAATAACAGAGTTCCCATTCATCACAAAGGGACTCAGGACAAGTGTGCGTTCCCTTTGTTGGCATTGTGGGTTTGGACGAAGAGGGTGTACTCGTGAAAGAGCTTTGCTGCTGGGCATGGTGGGGGGGATTGCTTAGCTAGCCTACTCAGTCAGGGGCCAGGGTTCCTCTGTGTTGTGATTTGGTTTGGCTTGTTTGTTTGCTGCAAAGGGTGGGATAATCAGGATTGAATTTCTCTTTCACATAGCATTTTTGTTTAGTGGGATTTTCCCGCTGTCTGCTTCCTTGGTGGTTTCCCTTCCTTTTTCTTTTCATTTTATTTCAAAACATCCCCCTCCCCACTTTGGGTTGCAGTGAGACATGAGATTGCTTTTGGGGTATTTTTTTGGGCTGCTTTTTTTTGGGGGGGGGGATTCAAATTAGTTCTCTGCCATTTTATATACACACACACACACACCTGGGCTGCAATTAGGTTGGGTGCTTGTTTGGTCAGGTGTTCGGTGCCATGAGAGGGGGTAGAAGGGGTCACACTTGTGTCCACAGGAGAATGCCATCACTTTCCCCTGTGCCAAGTGGTTGTGGGTGACGAGCACAGCCTCCCTCCCAGTGGAGGATGCCTCCAGCACATCATCGGGGGTCTTGGCGCCCACTTCCCCTGCTCTGTCCATGTCCACGGGGCTGTCAACTGCCACTCAAGAGTTTTCAGCATTGCTGCCTAAGTTGCAGCATGAAATTCTGTTTTGAAGGGAGGACAGTCACAGCAGTGACTTGGAGAGTGGTGGTGGTGATGCATCCTGCCCTTCCACATCCCAAGATTCCCAACTCCTGCTGCTCCTGCTTCCATCAGTATGTCCTCATCCAGCACTCCCCAGCCCAATGCCAGGAAGCAGCTGTGCCTTCCACCTGCTTCAACAATGGATGTGGGGACACAGTTCCACTTCACAACATGGAAATACTTCCACCCTCTGGTGGAGTGCCAGGTATGCAATGGCCGTGAATGGAGGGGCAGGGACCCACAACACTTAGCCACCACCGTTCTCCAGAGGCACCTGCAAAGGGCACACCCCAGTTTGTCATCGCTGGAGAAAGGAGTGTTGGCCACCAGTGGGAGGCGGAAGAGGTTCACTCCCGCTCAGCAGGGAGAGGCAATGGAAAGAGCAGGCCACCCAAAGAGTGGCTGCAGGTTCTTTGGAGTCTTTGGATGGGACTACAAGGCAAGCCACCCTCCAAGAAGTCATGCTCACAGGGATGTTCCAGTGCCGGGAAAAGGGGCAGGGAGGATGGCTCAGAAGACAGTCATTCACTCCATCAGTGAAATGATTGCCATTGATGGCCCACCATTGATGGCCCACCATTCTTCCTTGTGCAGGATGTGGCCTTTTATTGGCTGATGCACCATGTGGTTGCCTGGTACACCATCCCCTTCAGGAGGATCATGAGCCTGTGACTGTTGCCCTCCATACATTGCTCCATGGTGGAGCTGATCAAGGCCGAACTCTCCAAAGCGTGAGGGCAAACCATCCACCTGATGGCAAACCTCTGGAACGGCTGGCATCACCGCTACCTCTTTCTCACCACCCACTGGTGGCAACTAGAGGAACTCCAAAGTGGGATGACGGCCACGCCTTGGGAGGGGAGAGGCCCACTGCCACTTGGCTATAAGATGATTCTGGATGCTCAGGAGATTGATGCGGACCACATGGTGGCAAAACATTGCCACAACAACACAATGTAGCTTGAGTGGTTCGACGGGAGTACAAGCTGGCCTACATGTGCAGCCCCCACATCAAGTGCAGCATCACCCTCTGTAATGCACAGCTCATTCAGTTGAAGTGTGACCTCTGCCATGAGGTGTGCAGGTTTCAGAGTCATGGACACGGCCAGAGGCAACAGCAGGCGGAAGAAGTTGTGGGGGAGGAGGAAGGAAGAATGGAGTGCACAGCCTGATAAGAGGTGACCCAGAATCCCCAGTTCTGGTTGTCGATTGTGAAGGAGGAGGTCAGGAGCAGTGCTGGGGGGGCTAGGTGTGCAATGGTAGAGGACTCCATTGAGCTGATGGTCAGGGAGTACCTTGGAGAGTCCCCTGAGCCCACTAATTCTGACCCCCTTCAATACTGGGTGCGCAAGAGTATTATATGGCTAGACCTTGCTAGGGTGGCCATTAATCTCCTTTCCTGCTCTGCCACCAGTGTGCAGAGTGGCTGGGTGTTCTCCCACCTGGGAGACATCCTCAGCCCCCACTGCTCCTGCCTGGACCCGGCCAGGGTGGATGAATTGGCCTTCCTGAAGGTCAACCTCCTCCTGCTTGGCCACCCTGCTCTGGACCTTGCAAAGTAAGGTCACAGCTCCTGGTCGTCTTCCTGCGTGTCCCCCTGTTCCTTTTCCTCTCTGGGTGATCCTGGCATGTGGCCCACGAGTCACACCCCTGGTGCTTGGCTGGGAAGATGGCCACCTCTGCAGGGCTTTGTTGGAATAGCCCCACAGCCAACCCAAAAAACATCAACCTCACTCAGAAGAACCCTAGTATCTCCCAGAACAACATCCTCTTCATAGCACTCCCTAATAATATTTGATGTGTCTCATTTGTTCAGGCTGATTTAAGGGGCTTCCAGTGATCACAGGCACTGGAAGCAGCCTGTGTAAATCGCTCCATGTAACTTGCACTTGGCAGGTGGATCCTTCCTGGGAATGGGATGTTGGCAGCTGGTTGCGGTCCCCGAGGCAGCACGTCCTGTTGTGTGGTTCTCGGGTTTTTTTGGGGGGGCACACTGTAGGGGAGTTGCCATGGGGTAGGAATTCTGTGCTTGGGTTTGCCAGGGAAAGATTGTTGTGGAGCTATCTCCTTTCTCCCACAGCACTGGCAGGGTGATTCTGGAAGAGCCGGGTGGGCACAGCAGGCCAATAGAATCCTCCTAGTTCCCAGGCTGACTTGTTTTCCTTTCCATGGCAACTTGTCTTCCTTCCAAGGCTGCAGTTCCAACTCATCAGCATCACATAAGGTTTAGGCAACTTGGGGGAGCCTGCGTCATTCACCCCACTATCTGCATTTGGCTTGGCAGATTCTTCCTGGGCATGGGATGTGGGCAGCGGTTTTGGTCACTGATGTCATTGAAGTTCCAGTATGGGGGCGGAATCTATGGTTGGCAGGCCACGCGGCTGGGGATGGGCTTGCATATCAGGATGCTGACTTGTTGAAACTTTGCCTAGCAAAGGTCCATGATGCATCCCTTTGCTTCAGGGATCTGGAGGTATACCCTTTCGACCACACCACAGCCAGGGTGATTCCAGGGGCAGGGCAGACACCGGGAACAGCAGCAAACAGAGTCCAAAATTTGCTTTCCTCTACCCAGGCCACGACTCCTATCACATCCATCCTCTTCCTCCCACACCACTGGTGGGGTGACTGGTTGTGGGGCACACCATGCATCCTTCTCTCTCCTTGTCCCTGGGATTTCAGTGTTTACTCGTGTGATGGCACACTATGGGAAAGGGACAAACTGGCCTCGCAGTCAAGGTGATTACCACTTTTGCATGGCCAGACACTTTCCCCAGGGCCTTGTCTCGGAGGTTGGGTTTTCTTTCTGTTTCCCTTTCTTTCCCTCTTTTCTATTTACTCCCTTTGGGCCCTGACTCCGAACCATCTCCTCTCATGACTCCTGGCCACCAGCCACCCTGCCATTCGCAGCCAGGGTGATTACCAGGCCTGTACTATCAGTCCTCTGGCAAGAGCATGTGGTACATGTAAGAGACCCTTTGTAGTGGCACAAGCCATTACACCCACAGGTGTGGGGCGCTGTGGCATCCTCCTCACATGCAATGGCTTCCGGTTTTCAAGGCAGCACATCAACATACGGTGCTTGCTTTGGTGCTCGGTGGCTTCCCTTCTCATCTGAGACAGCCTTCCCTCCATTTCCTGGGCCATGGCCAAACCCTTTCATGCTCCCCACTGGCACTGTGGCTGCAGCTGTCCTGACTCTCAGTCTGCTATGAAGGTGCCACTTGCCAGACCAGGTAGGGGCAAGAGTCTTGTTTTGGAACAGGCTCAATGTCATTTTGTTGGTGTTGCGTGCAGGGGTGCTCCACAGTCATTAGCCTCTGCTCGCAACACTGTCAAGGCTAGTTGGCCAACCTTCCCAACCCCCGGGACTCAGGTTGGTTGGCAGGTCTTCCTCCGTGTCATCACCATCGTCATCCCGGGGTCAAGCTGAACCTTTCCACTTTGTCTCTGTTGTCAAGGTGACACTGATGGGCTGCGTGGGCAGTGGGCACTGGGGGCGTGTCCAAGAACCCTTTTTGGGGGGATCTTCCTTCTTTTCCCTTGCTCCTGGGCTATAGGGGTCTGGGGGTCCTTTTCCTTGTTAGATGGGTCCCTACAACTCAGCCCACTGGCAAGGTGAAAATGAGGGCCAAGTATTGCTAGGTGTTGGCTCACCGAGGAACATGTCCTGTTATTCAGACTGGTCATGGGCTCCAGAACAGACTCACAGCCATCCCCTCTCCACTGGCAAGGTGACAACTGGCTGCTGGCACAGGGCAGTCTTTCTGGTGTGTCACTGGGGGTTGCTACCAAAGATCATCCCTCCTGTGCCAGCCACAAGCCAGAACCTGTGTGGGGGGCAGGACACACAGATGGCATACAGGGGACAAAGTCCAGGGGGCTTCCATTAAATCTGTTGCACCGAGTCCCCTTCCACTTGCACCACTGGCAAGGGCATGGGCTCCCCAATCAAAGATGACTACAAGAGGATAGCAGGGCACGCATGGCCAGGCCAACCATTCCCTGGAATTCTATGTTGTTGTTTGTTCCACTTGGAGCCACCCCTTCAGGTTGCAATCTGTTTTCTCGAAGGTGGCTGTGGAATGGGTCGAGTTTGGGTGTTTGTTTTATTGGGCGGGCAATGGACCTTGAGCCATCCCCTGACTTCAGCTTGTGATGGCTCTTCTCTGAAAAGGCCTCCCCATTATTCAGTGTGCTCTGGCCAACCCCTCCCTCTCTCACACACCACTCTGCATGATGGATGCAGCCTTCGTCCGTCTCACACTCAGCTGAGAAAGTGTTGCTTACCAGGCACTAGACCTTGTTTTGGAGCTGCCACGTGGCAGTCTCTGTCAACGTTGTGGAGGAGGTTCCATTGCCACACACACGACACTCAGCCTGCTCTCAAGGTGATTGCTGGTTGGCCAACTTCCCCCCCAGGCCTTGGTTACATTTACAGTTTTGCAGGTCTTCCTCCTCGCCCTCACCTTCCTCACCACCATCATCCCATGGCTCCAGCCATTCCCTTTCACTCGCACTCTGTTGTTACAGTGACACTGATGGGCTGGATGCATGGGCATGGGGGGCGTGGCCAAGAGCCTTGTTTAGGAGTGTCTTCCTTCTTCCCCTCCCCCTCCCCTTGTCCCATGCTCCATGGGCCTTCCCTTCATTAGATGGCTCAGTTCAGTCCTCTTTCACTCCCATTACTGGCAAAGTGACGGCAGTGCAGGGCCAATTCAATCCAATCCAAACGTGTTTGCTGTTCAGCAGTGATTCCACGTGTGATGGGCTGTGTTCTTCCTTTCCTGCCAGGCAGCCGAGAGACAGACCTGGGGGAGCCACGTGTAACCAGGACTCTCTGGGCTTCCCTTCCAGGAGGTGGGGACTGTGGGGTTGAGTCAAATCCATAAAATCACCTCTCACGCACCCCACTGTCGGGTAATTGGTGGCTGGTTCCCAACCTTTTCCTTTAGGCCTTGTTTTGGTGTTGGCACTGATGAGATCATCCCTACTATCCTATCCAGGGCTCAAAAGCCAATACCTCTCGCTCGCTCTTGAGATTGGGCATGGCCAGGGGCTTTCTGTGGGATATTTTTCCATCTTCCTCCATGTTCCGAGGCTCCGGGTGCCTGGGGATCTTTCCCTTTGTTACAGTCCCCCTCTTGCACTGCTGGTGATTGTGAGGAATGATGATGATTAGTGTTAATTCTGCCACTGTGCTAGCTAGCTGGGACTGGCCAAGTAACCTTTCCTGTGTTCGTGCTGGTCATGGGCTCCACTGCAGACTCAGAGCCATCCCCTCACTCTCCCTGCCGGCAAGGTGACCACTGTCATGGGGCCATCCTTCCGGGGTGTTTAAGTCCAGGCCCATGACTGTGATGAATCCATGCCATTGGACAGTCCAGTCATATGTTCCAGTGTGGTTTTCTGTATGAAGCAACCATGGTTTTTCATTCTGCCTGGCATGGCCAAATCCTTTGGGGTTTTTGAGAATCATCATGGCTCACAGGAGTCCAGTTACCAAATTGGATTCAGGCTGTTGTACCAGGTTATCATAATGTTGAAGACCTGATGGGCCCTCCGTCTGGAGCTGCCATGGCCTTTGCATCTGCTTGAGGGCAGTGTGATTATGGGGCATGGCCAATTTCCTCCCGGGGTGTCTTCAAAGCACAGCTCACCCAAGGCCTGGTACAACATTGTGGATCCATGCTGTTGTACAGGGTTGGCATATATGTTCCTGACCCAAGCCCCCCATCTGCAGGAATGGCCATACAGTCTGCCTGCTGGCAATGTGATTATGGGGCATGGCCAAATCCTCCTGGGATGTGAGGCCACCTAGGTCCAGCTCCCTGACTGTGTGAGACCAGGTCATGCTGCTGTACTGGGTATATTCCAGACTCGTTGGGTACTCTGTCAGGAGCCACCATGTCCTCTCGGGGTGTTTTAAGAGCAGAGCCATCCCACAGCCAGGTATTATGCCAGGGATCCATGCTGTTATAGATACTGGTTATGTTCCCAATTCCAGCCTCCTGTCTGCAGGAATGGCTTTTCAGTCTGCCTGCTGGCAACATGATTATGGGATCCAGCCAAATCCTCCCAGGGTGTTTTAAAAGCACAGCCCACCCTTGACCAGGTACAGCACTGTAGATCCATGTTGCTGTAGATGGTGATCATGTTCCAGACCCAACAGGCCCCCCCCCTCTGAAGCCACCATGTCCTTTCAGTCTGTCTGCTGGCAACACAATTACAGGGCATGGCCAATTGACCTGGGGTGCTGGGGCTCAGAACACATTCCAGAGCCATCCCTGCATTCATTTTGCTCTGGCTGTGTTGGGATGTATCTCAGTTTGGGTGTTTGTAGTGTGGCAGTGTGGTAGGCCACAGGGTCTTACTGCTCCCCTATTAGGGTTGCCAAGTGCATTTTTCTTGGCGGCGGGGGGCTCCCGGATGGTGTCCCGAGCGTGCGGCTGTGGCCCCGCCCGATATTGCCTGCAAGGCAGAGCCTGGGTAAGGAGCATGAGTCCAACATAAAACATTTGGGATTCAGATAACCCCCTTTATTTGCCCTGTTGGGAAGGTGATCACAGTGCCTGGCCAATCCCAACTATGCAGTCTCAGTGGTTGGCCTTGCCACTGGTATTTAACTCCACAACATTCTCATTTTTCCCCATTCTGCTGGGAAGGTGACTGCAGGGCAACCCAGGGCGTTTGGGTGTGATGCAGGTCACTGCTTAGTTGGCAGCCTCCACTCTGTTAAAGTGTGATTGCAGGCCATGCTTCCTTCCAGGGTGCGGTAGGGGTTTCGACGCTGAGTGACCACGACCAGCGGTGACCCCAGCCAATCAGTCATGTTAAACTTCTGTCCGGTCATCTTCTCTCCTCCTTGCTCGTGTGCATTACCCCCCTCACTCGCCCTGCTGGCAAGGTGACTGCAGTCTGCCGGTGCAGGACAATTCCTTCCTGACTGAGTCCTGGGTCTTGCTGTAGCCATCGATAGCCACATTCATCCCTCTTACACCAGCTGGGGAGGGGGACTCTGGGGGTCTTCCTTAGTTCAAGAGCCATCCTGCTGGCAAGGTGTTTGCAAGGGATAGTTGATGTGGGTCCTGCCCCGGGGTGTTCACTGTAGGTTGATGCGAGGAATGCATCCTCTTGTTCAGTCTGGTCACAGGCTCCATTACAGAGCCACGCTGGTTGTTGGCAGTATGCTTGAGCCAGAGCCACTCCCTCTATTCTTGCGATCTGTTCTCTCAAAAGTGGCCTTGGTTCAGCGATGATCGGGTTTGGGCATTCATTGTCACACTGGGTGGGTTGGGCTTTGAGCCATCCTGTAACTCACTCCTCTAGGTGAGTGTGGTGCACAGCTGCCCATGCCCACCCTTATGAGCACCTGACCTGACTTGAGGGATGCTGTGGGGTAGTTGTCCATGGTGGACTCGATTTAGACCCAGCACATAATGGAGAGGTATCACTAACTTCTTTGTTCCATGTCTCCTTCTCTAAATGTGAGCCGGATAGGGCCTCCCCACATTCCATGGCTCCATCTCCACACTGGCAAGGTGAATAGAAAGAGGGCATCGATGACCCTCCTGGGGCATGTGAGTGTCATGTCTTCTCACTTGTCCCACAGACTACGTGAGTGCCAGGGCCCAGTCCAACTTCCAGAGGGAAGTGTCTTCCTTCTCATGGCACTGTTTTTCATCCATGCTAAGCGGCTCACACATCCATCCCTTTCAAGTCACATCACCGTAAAGGTGATTGTGGGCAATCACACCAGTGTGACGAGCATGGGGAGTTCCTGATTCCAGTCGACCTTGAATTTCACCAAGGGGTGGGCTGTGACCAGAGAAAAATTGTGCTTGGAAAGGGAGTGGGACTGTTCTTCCAACACCGGCCATCCCCTTCCAGTAGCACTGTCAGCAAGCAGAGTCCAGTGCAAGGCCAAGGCCAAGGCCAATTCCTCAAGGCAAACTGACTGAATCCTAGTTCCCAGGGCAACTTGTCTTCCTTTCCATGGCTGCTTTCCCTGCCTAGGCCACACAGTCCTCTCACATCCATCCCCTTTCACCCACACCACTCGCAGGGTGACTGGTTACAGGGCTTGCCATCCATCCCTCTCTCTCCCTGTCCCAGGACTTTGGTATTTGTTGTTGTAGCAGTGCACTAGGGCACAGAGTCTGACTGTTGTCACTGCCCCCCTGGTCAAGGTGATTGACATGACCGCATGGCCAAGATCTTCACCAGGGACTTGTCCTGAAGTCTGTGTGGCTTTTCCATTTCATTTTCTTTTCCTCATTGTCTCTTTGCTTCTATTGGGCCCTGACTCTCAGCCAACTCCCCTTGTGCAATGACGAACTCCTGGCCACCAGCAACCTGCACCTTTCACGGGCAGGGCACTTACCAGGCCCAGACCATCGGGCCACTGTTAAGAACATGTGTTGCATGTGGGCAACCTGTTACGGTGGCACAAGCCATGGCACCCTCAGCTGCAGAATGCTGTGGCATCCTCATCTGCAATGACCTGGGGTCTTCATGGCAACACATCATCAAAGCACATTGCTGGCCAGTGGTCCTTGTTGACATAGCAGGGAGGTACCATGGCCTTTCAGTCCGTCTGCTGGCAGAGCCATTATGGGGCATGGCCAAATCCTTCTGGGCTGTTGGGGAGATCAGGCTGCATTCCAGAGCCAACCCTGGTTTCGTTTTGCTTGAGTGGTCTTGGGGCGCATCACTTGGCCAACAAAGGTCATTCTGCTGGCAAGGTATTTGTGAGGCATGGGCTCCAAAATCCAAGGTGACTGTGGGAGGATAGTGTTGCATGCATGGCCAATCCTTCCTGGAAACAAGATGCTGTTGGCAGCGGGTTCAAGCCAGAGCGCCCCTTATAGTTGTGATTTGTTCTCTGTTCGGCTGCATGTGGCTCCTAGGCCCAGGGCGGGGTGGGAGGGTTGGCCCTTCAGTCACCTTCACTGTGGTGGGAGGCTGGGCCTGGAGGGATGCAGCCACCCGCAAACTTGTGGATGGCTCCCAGGTCCCAAACTGGCCAGGAGTGTTGGCCCTGCCCCATAATTGCATTGTCCATCTGCAGAGGGAGAGTGGGCCTCGGGGGACGCAGCCACTTGCAACCTTGCGGGTGGCTCCCAAGCAGGGCAAGGAGGGTTGGACCTGCCTTGTAGTCACCTTGAACACTGTGGGATGGTGGGCCCGGGGACATGCAGCCACCCACTGTGCAGGTGGCTCCCAGGCCCCAGGCAGGGTGGGAGGGTTGGCCCTGCACAGAAGAAGAAGAGGAGGAGGAGGAGGAGATTGGATTTATATCCTGCCCTTCGCTCAGAGTCTCACAGCGGCTTACAAACTGCTTTCCTTTCCCCTCCCCACAACAGACACCCTGTGAGGTAGGTGGGGCTGAAAGAGCTCTTTCGAGAACTGCTCTTTCAGAACAACTCTGGCAGAACTATGGCTTGCCCAAGGTCATCCAGGCACTGAGAGTGGAGGAGTGGGGAATCAAACCCAGATTAGAGTCCGTGCACTTAGCCACTACACCAAACTGGCTCTCACTTTGTGAGTAATCACCTTGACCTCAGTGGGAGGGTGGGCCTGGGGAGAGGCATGCACCCACAACCTTGCAGGTGGCTCCCAGGCCTCGGGCAGGGTGGGAGGGTTGGCCTTGCAGTCACATTGTCTGTCTGCAGAGGGAGGGTGGGGCTGGGGATATGCAGCCACCCACAACCATGCAGGTGGCTCCTGGGCCCTGGGCAGGGCTGGAGGGTTGGCTCTGCCCCAGAATCATGTTGTCCTTCCAGAGGGAGGGTGGGCCTGGGGACATGGAACCACCCACAATGGGTGCCTCCCAGCCAGGGTGGGAGGGTTGGCCCTGCCCTGCCATGGCCTGCGATGCACTACATCCACCTACTATGTCGGTGGCTCCCAGGCGAGGGCAGAGGGGGTTGGCCCTGCATTCATCTGGTCATTGGAGAGAGGATGGGCCCAGCCAGGGACACGTTGATCTGCAAAAGTGCCAGCAGCAGTTCTCTCCCGCATGCTTCCAGGAGGAAGGGGGTGTCCATCCCAGAGAGGTCCATTGTAAGTTTGATGCCTCCTCTGTACTAGGTTACATAGGATCTGTTGTGTCCATTCTATGGCCCAGAACCCACACTTGACATCATTTTCCCAGAAAGCTCTCCTGGGGGCACCTTCCTTGGCAGGCTGTAACTCAGACCCCTCAAGTCAGGGCATATAGGGGGGCATCCCAGGGGGGTCCACCATGAGTTTGATGCCTCTAGCTTGCACAGGGCCCATTCTATACACTCCTAAACCTGACATCTCCATGAGAAGCACTTTCCTCGGGGCACCTTGTTTGGGTGTCTGTAACTTGGACCCCGCAAATCCAATCTGCGTGTAAATTGTAGGGCATGTAGGAGGCATCCCAGGGATGTGCACCGTGAGTTTGATACTTCTAGCTTGTACAGAACCAATGCCTAACATTTTCCCCAAAAGCACTTTTCTGGGGGCACATTGTTTGGGGGGGGTCTGTAACATGTACCCCCCAAGCCCAATCTTCACCAAACCTGTTGGGCTGGTAGAGGAGAGTCAGCTGGAGATGCCCTGTGATTTTGGAGTTACTAGGACCCTGGTGGGGCCACTCCTACATCCCAAGCTCCCTGAACCAGTTCAGTTTGGCAGAGCGGCTGGTTTTCCTAGTTTGTGCCCATCCCTTATAATCAGTGCACACATCTGTCCAAATATCTCTCATTTCCATAATTTACAGATAGTTTGTAATGCCTCAGGTGTACAAATGCAGGTTGATGTCACAAAGATTACTGACATTTCCCTCTAGCCTTATGCAATTTTGCCAGCATATTTAAACATTCAGAAAATATTTGACATTTGCCTTAATATATGCAATACAGAACAGTTTGTGCAGCAGGAATAACATGGAACAGGATTAACAATGAATTGAACAGTACTTTAAACTAGAGCCAAACTGAGGGGAGAAGGGAATATATGAATCTTTTTGTGATCCATTGAAAAGCATCCCCCATTTTTGGTGATGGAGAATTGCTTGGAAGGGCAAGAAAAATATATGTAGGGTGTATGCAGTTGCTTTGACAACCGGGCGGATGCCCTACTTTGCAACAATAATGCTGTTTCATTCAACATGGTGAAGCAGAAAGCATCCAACAAAATGAAAATTTTGACATATGTTGGCATTTGTCTCCAAGTGTGGATGTCATTTACCTGCACTATATTTCCTTCAACAGAACACTTGCTTGAATGTGCATGCTGGATGGACTAGACCTGCATAGAGACTTCAGACTAAGGGCTCTGTATCACATTGTTAAATCTGGTTTTCTAAATAGATCTGTGATGTTTCAAATTTGTTTTACATGATCCCTGATTGGCAAGGATTGTGCAGTAAAGGAGAATCCTTATTAAAGTCAAGAAAAATAGCACTGAAATAGCAATGTAAGTTCAATGATCAGGCACAGAATGGAAATAAAGGAATCACCTTTTTCTTGCCACAAAGATGTTATAAGGAGAAAATCTGGGGCATGTATGTTTTAAGTCCAGAGAGTTAAAATGTACCTGAAAGCATAAAAGAAACTAGATCTTTGTTGCATACCTGAGGGAACTCTGGCAACAGTAGGTTTGTGTTCAGAATTCTCTATAATAGATCTCTAGTTCTCTTACAAACTATGGAAGAACCAGGTAAGTCACCCTTGAGCTCCTTGGAGAAAGGGCAGGATGAAAATAAGATGTGATACACTGACAAAATATAAGGTTTCATAAAGCCATCCCATAGCAACTTGAATAGCCCACCTTAGCCCAATTGCAGCAAAGCAGGGTCGGCTACAGTCAGTACTTAGATGGGCAACTACCAAGGAAGACTGGGATTGCTAGGCAGAGGAAGGCAATGACAAACCACCTCTGCTTATCTCTTGCCTGGAACACCCAGTAGAAGGGGTCACCATGAGTCAGTTGTGACTTGAGAGCACATTATTCATTCCGAACCACCTCCAACTACTCCCCCATGGCTGCTTCTACTACATGAAACCCTTGACACATTTGTTTAGTGATAGATGAGATTAAGAATATAGGCAAATATAACCAAAACTAGCCTATGGTCATGCTTCTGAATGGACTCGATGAGTTACATTTTAAAACCTTTACCTTAAAAAGCCGTCTGATTACACCATCTAGCACATCCCATTTTGTTTTGCCACTGACCCCAATAGATCCTACCAAATATGCTTGCATTTTTTGGTCCTGTGAAGAGAGTATGCAAAAGAGGAAGAAAGATGAGATTCACAGTTCAAGATTAACAAGACATGGTTTTGTCAGATTTACTGAATACACTTCACTAAGATATGCTACTGTAGGAACACAAACATGCTATAAATTAGAACATTTCATCATGCAGCTGTGCATGCAAATATTCTTGAAAATGACAGCACAATAATCTTTGTGTTGTAAGCATTGTATACTGAGAGGCAAATATGAGCAACAGTAAAATGGTCAATTTTTTATTTACTGTAACATAAACTTTAAGGTCTGAACAGGCAATTTTCTGTGACATTACAAGTCTCTTGGTGCAGATAACCCTGCAAACTATACTGAATGTAACTTGATCATTTTTTATTCAAAAATAGTTTTAAGGGTAAGATGTATAGTAGATAAGAAGATAAAATGCACCATTTCCTGCCAATTAGCAAGTTATGACATGTTCTTCAGGATAGGCAGGGATCCCATACAAAGAAACTGGAACAATTTGCAGCCTATAGTCAATTAGTGGCATGGCCAGTATGATACAAATATAGATACAAGATAAGACAAAAGTGAAAGCGCTGTATTCTATGTTCCCTGTTGAACACTTAATAGAGTACAGCCTTTGTTGCTGCAGCAACAGCATATGGATAATTATGATGAACATAGCAATAAAGCATGGAAGTCATCACACCTTGGATCGACCATAGCCCTTGTTTATTGTGACCATAATTTTAACATTCTGGCCTTCTTTATGAAGAGTTCCATCTGTAACATCCTCCAGTAAAATATCTAGAAAAAATACAAAAACACTATTTACAAACATAACAAACTTGGCAGAACATATCCATTTGATTTTACTTGTAATTCTAACCTCTGTGCCTATGTTTTTAATGCATCAGCAAGAGCTATGATTATAACGGCTCATTGTACATTCATACTGTCCTTTATCCTTTGCTGTCTGGTAATGGAACACAACACTTGATGATCTTTGGTAGGAATTGCATGATTTTGGGCACATGAACTCTATTCCTCGATGCCAGCACCTAACTCAGACAGTAAGAATTTTCTATAATGTCATCATCTATTGCCATGACGTACTAGATCCTCTGAATTCCCAGCTTTCATTGCAAGAAAAGGTAAGTTAGTTCGACATGGTGTGTGCTCGCACACATGAATATACGAGAAGCAGGACAATAAAGTCCCCCTCTGAAAATAACTCCGATATACCTGATGCAACTGAATCAGTGATATTCAAGTTATTCAAAGAGAGCCCCAAAGACTGACGAGAAGATGATGAAGATGTGCTGCTTGAAGACTCTGAGCATGGCCGGGCAGGCTTTCCACTGTTTCCAGTCTCTGCCTTCAAGCGGTCATTTTCAGCTTTCAGTATCTCGATTTCATTCTAGCATTTAAAGAACAAGAAGAAATGCATATTTTAAAAAGGGGGAGGAGGGTGCAGCATGGAAAAGGTCAACAACCTGGCATAGTATATAGATTCATAAACCAATCCAGCAGTTTTCAAAGCAATGTGACACTACATACTGAGGAAGAAGAAGAGATTGGATTTATACCCCGCCTTTCACTACCAAAGGAGTCTCAGAGCAGCTTACAAACTCCTTTCCCTTCCCCTCCCCACAACAGACACCCTGTGAGGTAGGTGGGGCTGAGAGAGCTCTGACAGAAACTGCTCTTTTTCAAGGACAGCTCTTATCAGAACTATGGCTTGCCCAAGGTCATCCAGCAGGTGCAAGTGGAGGAGTAGGGAATCATACCCGGTTCTCCCAGATTAGAGTCTGCGCACTTAACCACTACACCAAACTGGCAAAAGTAATTCAAACAGCAAGGGGGAAAATATCATTTTTGATATAGGAAGAAAAGAAATACAGGGCCCATGCACTGGCTGCAGCTTTAGACCATTGTAACTTTGATGTGCTATTGCTGATGCCTTATACAATTTTGACTCTGTGGCAAACACTAGGTATAAATTTGTCCCGAAACCTTAAATTACATGGGGAAAGTATTAGGGTATATCCAGTTGGCACTTTTGAGGGGGGGGGGGACAAATGAATATAGTTCACAATTGTCCTAAACTGTCTGCATATGTCATTGTTTCTATCCCACATGCCTAACCCAGCTGTCTCAACTGATCAGCACCACTGGCTCTATTAGACAACTATGAGCAATGTAGGCTGGGTGACTGGAATAATGCTACAGCTCATTAGAACATGCTTGCATTTTTCAGGTCTGTGCCTTAGCACACAAATGCCACACACAAGATGTTATTGCCTGCATGTATGCTTACTCACAGGATAGTATTATCATATGCATGCACACACATCCACATTCAAATCTAGAAACTTTCTAAGTAGCCTATTCTGATAATTCACACTGAAGAAATCCAGCTGCATTAATACTCGCATAGTAATGGAAGAACCAGTTCTCTTAAGCATTTCTGTCTCCCACTCAAATCCTACGCCGCAATGTTTGGTGATTACCAAGTCAACAGACAGAATAAAACATTGAACTCCTTCATGAAGTACAAGCTACTGTACTGTACTCACTGTGTTACTATTTGGATGCTTGAAGATGAGTGAGATTATTGCTTTATTTGTAATCACTGTAGACAACTGTGCATGTCAGATATGGTTAATTATTTAAAACATTTATATAGTGATAGGACATAGGGTTTTGAGGTGTTTTTTTTTACAGATGGCATATATAGGGTTGTCTGCTCTCATAGTAAATTCCAAATTCAGTAACACTAAACCTATAATTCCTTTACAAAGGTTCTGTATTCATGTTTTTCAATGTACAAAAAGGCAAGAGGCACATTGTGAATGAATCAGGATGGAAGCTAAGAAATGAGCCAAAGCAGTTAGAGGGAGATGGTTCAGGTTGGTCACCGTGCTGCCTCTTAAAGTTGCCAGAATTTGCTTGACTTCTTTCAATAACCTGTGGAGGGTGAGAGGGCTAATACCACGATCCATAAAACTAAACACAGAGCTTAATAGCTTCCTAGATTCCTAAAATAAATCTTTTTCCCTCTGAAGTTCTGTGAGAATGTAGGACAGGCTTAAGGTTACATAAAGATTTTGGAACATAAAAATGAACGAGATGGGTTGTCTTTAGTGTGAAGAAAATGTACATGTTGCGTGGTGATTTTTTAAAACTGTTCTAAAGTGCCATGGGGCTCCTTTGTTTCCCTGAGTGGCTTCAAAGATTAATATCCCATGAGTGCTCTGTAGGATTTCAAAGGAAATTGCTGAAACAGTTTCCAACGTTTTTGCCTTTATCCTATCTGGTATGGGGCCTCTACTGTAAGATGTATAACCTTCAAGCCTGTTATTTGTTCCTTTTTGTTAGGTATTTCCCACCATTTTTAATGTCTCTCCTTATTATTTGACTCATGGATTACTGCTTTTTAAAAAATGCATTGGCAGCTACAGCTGTGATATGATTACAAGGCAATATGCTGAATATGACCTTATGTTATGGCTTATTTTTTAAAAAAACTGCAGGATCAGGAACTTTGGGCAAACATGAGGTGCATATTTGGATGCGTATTGGAGTCCTGGATTCAACCCATAATTATTTGCACATTTTACAGTTGCCTGTCACAACTCCAAGTGGCAGCAGGAGAAAAATAAAAACAACTCATTGGCATCATGAGCAAAATTATGTCATTTCCAGGAAAAACTGCCATTGCTTCCAGGTCTTCCCCAGAAGTGACATCATCACACTTGCTATGCCCCCATGTCCCCATCCCAACCACTCCCTCTGGCCACCTGGCAACCTAGTGTACTTTAGGACTGGAGCCTTAATTTATTTGTGTGATTTCATAAGCATAGATTTTGAAACCACAGCATGACAGGTCATCCATGATAGCAGCCCCACCCCACCCCCAAATTACTTTGCTCACAGCTCTGGAGTCTGTAAACTGGCTTACAAGTTTGGAAGCTTGAGTACTGGAAAGCAGAACAACACGAGGAAAGAACAAAATGAAAAATGGCAGGAGCCACAGCCGAAGGAGTTAAGCGCCCATGAAGACCTTCTGGTGCCCTGAAAATGTGATGCACCCTCTTACTAAAGCAGCCAGCATTCTTCTAAATCCCTGAAAGTCTCTCAGCCACCTTTCTGAGCATGTTATCTCTTCATTACAATTTGGAGCAGGAAAGGACAATTACAGGGAATCAGTGCCAATAACTGAGAAAAAGACACTAAGCAGAACAGTACATTTTGAAGAGTCAGGCAAAAACCTAAGGATACAGTTCTAGTTACATATTACACTATTTTTCAATCCCACTAAAATCTCAGCTAAATTATTTCCACTGATCCTGTGTCATGGTTCTGCTCAGCCAAGAGTGATTGGAATAGAGTTTTAAAGATACAGTTCTTTGAGAAATGCCACAGTCAATTGTCCCACAGAGCTGACCTGCATGCGGTTCATGGCTTCTCGAATCTGGTCAAGATGGTGTGCTGAGCTGAGAGCTTCTAGACGAATATCCGTTAACTTGAGCTCTTTTTCCCTGAGCTCATTTTTCAGCTGCAGAATTATTTCAGCCTCTGCCTCTGTGCATTCACAGATCCTAAAAAAAATGGAGAAGGAAAAGAGGCAGAAGATTAAAGGAAGGTAGGCTATGTGCTATTATTTCATATCAAAGAACAGAAAAAGGTTGCTGCTGGTGACTCCTAGAAGCAGGACAGAGAATCTCATCAAAGCAACATGAATAGGTTCAATTTTAAAACATGAAAAGGGATAGAATTATAAATTTGCTTTTATTGCTGTTCCATTTAGTTCTACACTTCCCATTTAGAAGAAGTATAGTTACTGTGCAGGCTGTCAGAGGATAAAATGATGGCCACAGGAATAAACAGCTTTTAAAGGGGATTAGGTAGATACATGAAGGATAAATCTATCAATGGCTACTAGCCATGCTGACTGAGGGGAACCTCCACATTCAGAGGCACTAATCCTCTGAATCCCAGAGCCAGGAGGCAATGTCAGGGGGAGGCCTGGCTGGCCACTCTGTGAGACAGGATGCTGGACTAGATGGACCACTGGTCTGATCCAGCAGGGCTTTTCTTATGTTCTTATGTTAGATTTGTTTTGTTTTTTCAAAACACAAAAGGGCTGTATTTTTCAAAACTGTCCTAGCTTTTTAAAAAACATATATTGCTTTTGTTAAAAATTACAATGATTAAAAAAGATGTCTTGGTTTTCAACTGAAAGATGGTTTAATTATTGTTACTTAATTACTCAACACTTGTAGCTGAACATGTGAACTGACTGCATCAATGAATTATGGTAGTTAAGATGAAGTCTGGTGTTATGAATATTTTGACTATGAGAAGGTGGTCATGTCACACGTGCCAAGTCATCATTAGATCATACATTCACTGAGTGATGAACACGAATGTGTGAATTCATCCTTACAACTCCTTCATGCAATATGACAGCCTTGTGGGGACCACTGAGGGATATTTATGTAGCAGTTGTTCCACATGGAAACATCCTATAATGTGGCTCCACCAAGCAAAGCAGGAATACTGAAGAGCTCTGATGAAGATTCTTCAGCAGCTGGATTAGTGCTGGTGAGTGACAGAGGGTTTGAGAGGAGTTTCTGGGTGGCTGAATGTCTAACTGCCATCTTTTGCAATTTCAGTGTAACTAAAAATGAACTCATACTTGGAACAGATGGTGTTTTCTAAGTAAGTTTTTTTTTTTTGCTGTCAATAGCTAAAAAGGTAAATGCTTTGAATTTGCGGAGTTGGTTTGATCCATTTCTGTGGTAGGGTTCTTCTCTATTCTATCAGATGCCATTTCCTTCTGTTAGGATAAAGGAAATCACCACCATTTAATAGCTCTGGCACAGGACTCTCCTGATTCATTTCTGTAAACTGCAGAATAAGTCACATGCAAAACAGAAAATAGCAGTCCATGACACAGAAAATAATAGGAGGCCTTTGCACACTAGCTTTCCTGAAACTAAGGACCAAGCAAGATGTTATAGCATCTACTGGTCTGACCCATGGATGCTGCCACTGTTTTACAGGTTCACTTGGTGAACAGCATTTAAAAATGCTGTGATGGCCCATAGCACACTGGGACCTGGTGATATTGGTTGCTTTGGAACCTGAAAAAGTATGGATGGTGGGAGATTGCCTGGTCCCGCTGAGTTGTGGGCCCAATCAGGATCCAGCATTCACAGAATTCTTAAATGGCCCAAATTCATCGCTAAAAAGGCAGTGACATCCAAGGGTAGGACCCATGGATGCCGTAACATCTAGCTTGGCCCTAAGTAAAATCATTCTTAAGGAAACTCATCCTTTAATAACTAAATGGTTTCCTTTTGAAGGATACAGAACAGTGCTTTTTTAATAATGGTCATGCTAATCTATACCACCCTCATCCACAGAGCACACATCACACTAAGCTACATACAACATTCATAACATTTTGTATGTATTAGTTTTTACTCTGCCCTTCTTTCAAGGAGCTCAGGGCAGTGTACATGCTTCTCCTCTCCTTCATTATTACCAAACTATATCTACTATCACAATAAAAATCTGAAACTCTTATTTTTTTCATGGATTGCCTTTTGTTAAAAAAGGAACCACTTCATACTAGCTCTGGGAAGCCCCACACAACAGTTTACCGGGATCTATGCTTGTAGATCACGTGACCGGTTTGCCTTTTCTTTGGTGCCCAGATTAAGGATGACCTGCATATACACGCATTAGACAGACAGATGCAAGTGAAAGAAAGTAAAGGCAATGGTTTAGAAAATGAAACACAGGTCCAAGAATGAACTAAACAAACAAAAAACCCAGAATGGAGATACAAGAGGGAGAGAATCCTGAATGGTAAACTAAAGACGGAAAATATGCTTACATTTTATTGATGCCAAACACATGACCAGACATATTTAGACTGCAGGTGAAGAACTAAATATTTGGCTGGTCCTGCACAGCAAAGGCTTCTGCATATTCCAAACCACCACACTAGACAGAAGGGCAAGGTGGATTCTGAGATGCCACTTTGGAATGGCAAGGAAGTTTTTGATGTGAGGGAGGCCTCTGAATATCTGATTCCCTACCTGAAACTTGAAATCATACTACCCATCTACAAAACATATTAATGATGCACTTTGGACTACAAAAGTGAGGAATGCTTGATGTTTTCTGGGAACTGGGTGGCAAAATAGACCATCAGTTTTTGCACACCACTGGTGTGGGAAAGCAGAGGCTGAAACACAAGAACACTTCAAGAAAACAGTCAATGGTATTTATGCAGGCCAAGCCACAAAATGTTCTGCAAGTGCCTGGCACTCCTGGCTACGCTTTGAGGATCTATTTGGATGATCAAAACCTCAGGTGAACTGGAATTGCAGGGCCTGATAACATCAAACATCATGAGAATGAAACTTTGTACAGGAGAACTGTCCGGAGGACTTTAGGAGGGAAAGGAGAATGATGGTGGAGAGCTGTGGGCACTGGATTCAGTCTATGAACAGAGAAAACAGTCACCACACCACTTTTCTGCAAGTGCTTGCACATATGCTACTTTGCACAATGCTTTAATAGGTAGGTTCTTTGGCAGTTCTCATGCTTCTGCTTCTGCCAGTGCTTACACAAGAAGGTGCACATGCCCTCATATTGGCTGAGAAGAATGTGGGTGTCATTTCTTTATTCTCACACTATGCTTCAGCAACATATATGAAATGACTTTTCTGTGAATAGAAGACATAATCTACATGGGGAAGAACATCTTGGAACTGTACAATAGTGAAGAATGCTAGATCAGTCTTGTTCAAGGGCAAGCAAAATGTCGAAAGAGGAAGGTACGATCAGTTGAGAGAAGGAAGCATTCCGTCTGCACCATCAAAATATTGCCAGACAAAGAATAACAGAGTAAGAACATTTCCATGAAACAAATGTCAATGTAGGGAATTAAAATGTCTGAATCTGGACGGACAGGAAATAACTGGTGGGAATACAAGAGCAAAAGTTCAAAGGCTGTGGCAATACGTATGAAATGCCAGTCAATAAACCTAATGATGTCTTTTAAAAAAAATGGTATTTGGTAAGGAAGGCTTGTGCAGAAAGAGAGAAACATACGCGGATGTCGATTGGGATGGCTTTATTGATGCAGACCCACAATCTCCAGAGCTGTGGGGCAACTTAGGTGAGGATGGAAGAGATGAATCTGTGACTTCTTCTATATCAGAATGTGAGGAAGGAGGCTTTGTGGACTTCTTCTTTCCAAAGGCTTGTTTGAAAGAGCTTCTCAGCTGGGTGGGGGAAAAAAAGGAGAATACATTTATTTGAATTACCTCTGCTGGTTTGGTTCACTTTATGTTTTGCTGAAAGGTTAGTTTGCAGATGCCAATCTAGCCACTGCCTGAGGTCAGTATATAGATAAAGCAGGGTATTAACATATGCAACACAGTGGTCTTTAAGAACATGATAACAGTGCTGTTTAAAAAATTAACTGAGCACAGCGCAAACACTGAATGCTATGGGAAAAGGGCAGGATCAACTGGTACAGCTAAACAGATGCTCACTTAAAACCCTACACCTTCTGCGGAATCCCATTATTCTGGCATTCCCTTTAAGGTGACTGGTTTTAAATAGCCACTTTGTTTTTATTTCCAAAATATACTGCATTCCAATTGCTATGTTTTTGTGCACTATTTATGTAGAATTATTTTCCCTCTAAAAATCAGAACCCTATTAATTCGATAGCAGAAATAAGCAAAACATAAGCTGTGATATGATGCTTGCCTTTTTGCTGACGAGAAGCTGGAAGGGTTGGAGAAGAGGTTTTTGTCATAGGTCTGCTTTAAAGAAGCAAGTTCATATGTACAAGCATTGCCTTTTTTGCTCTAGGAGCTTTGATCCAGTAACGAAAGGGACAGGATAGCCAAAGAGCCATTTATTTCAGGAGCCGAAACAGCACAAGTCAGGTTTGCAATGAGCATTTTGCAGATATTTTTGAGCTGTTGAAAGCTTCTTATGAACACACAAGTTACTCATACAAAGAACAAAACGTGTGTTTCCCCCCCTCCCAAGCTTTTATCACCCAAATCATTCTTCTTCCAAACACTGGCACACATCAGCATTTTCTTCTATCGAAATCAGTTGAACTGGGAATGTAAGCGCTGATTGGAATTACCATAATTTATGTTCTTTCTAGTTGATGATTTCTAATAAGAAAGAAATGGATTTTGGCGACACCCCCCCTTTCTAGTTTTCAAAGTTGGAGGTAAAATGAATAGAGAAAAAACTAAGGAAACATACAGAGTAATCCATTTTAGAAGGGTACGAAAGCCTACTGCCAAAATGAATAGCAATCATGCCAAGATAAGAGTTCTTTGAGATGCATGCCAAATTTTCCATGGGTTTATATTCACCTCACTTCCTCTAGAGTTCACCTTGCAGAAACATGAAAAAGAGTGTGCAATTACAAATCAAGGGAATGAAGTTGGAATCAGTATTTTAAAAATATTACCTGCATAAACATATTTAAACAACAGAAATAAATTCTTCCATCATGTCAATAAAACTCATTGATACGTATAGCTTTTTCTGAATCTAAAGACTTAATATTTACCCAGTTTAAAAACATTCCCCTCAGGTTTCCTTCACAGTCTACTGACCTATCCTGAACAGTCAACCCATTTTATAGAATGAAGTGGAAACCAGAACTGCTTTTTTAAAAAGCTTGTATGTGCTTTTACAATGATCCTAATGTACCTGCCAATACCAATATCTCACTGGTTCCAATCAAATGTGTATCCTTCTGACTGCACAAGAATAGGGGCCGTTGTGCTATTTACGAGGAAGGGAAGTATACAAAAGAGTACTCAGTATATTTAAATCTGTAAGGCACTTACCCAATTTTTCTTTTTCTTTTTCTTGGACTCGGCATCATTACTGCTGCCCATGCTTGAATGACTGGTGCCGCTATTGATGCTGGAAACACTTTCAGAAGAATGTTGCCGTCTTATTCGCAAATCTATAATGGAGGAGGGGAGACAATATGAGATTCTCTCTCTTGTTTTAAGAAATAAACTACATGTCACACTTGAGTTCCAAGACTGAAACACCAGAAGTATAATTTGGTTCAAAAAGGTAGCTGCAGAGGGAGCCTAACCTGAACTGGTGTCACAATAGGTAGACACTGCAGAAGTATTTCCCCCCCACACCAGGGGTACCACTGGGGGGGGCACATTTCTGAACTGGGAACTGGTATAAGAGGGAAACATTAAACTTCTCCTTCCCCAGTACTTCAGCAATAGCTCATACCATACCACACATTTCTTGCCGTGTAGCTGTTGTTTCATTATCTGGAAGGCCAGACAATGAAACTGAAGCTGAAATACTTTGGCCACCAAATGAGAAGGGAGCACTCACTGGAGAAGACCCTGATGCTGGGAAAGATTGAAGGTCAAAGAAGATGGGGATGGCAAAGGATGAGATGGTTAGACAGTGTCATAGATGCAACAAACATGAAATTGAGCCAACTTCAGAGGACGGTGGAAGACAGGAAGGCCTGGCGTGATCTGGTACATGGGGTCGCGAAGAGTCGGACTCGACTGTGCGACTGAACAACAAGCTGTTGTTTTAGGGCTAAATGGTTCCAGTCACAGAATCACTTGTAGTTTGACCCTGAGTAAACTTTGGTTTTAGATGTTCAAAATGCTGCCCAAGGCCAATTTCTTCAGATGTGCATGCTCATCTTAAGTGAAAGCTTGATGGTATACTGATGGAAACTCTTGTCCCCCCCCCCACACACACACTGGTGAAAGCACTGACTCCTATAAGAGATAAATACATGTTCGTTGCATGCCTTGCTGTGATATCCCTGAACATGTTTTCCATTCTCAATCTGTTGTGTTAATTTTAAAAAAGTTTGGAAACATTGGCATGGAGCCCCGAGTCAAAATCCAGTCTTGCTCATGCATTCAGAGGTGATACAGGTCTGTGAAAACTGAAATGCAAATCTTTTTCTGAATACTGAATCCATTTCAAGATTTGAGCCTTGATAAGAACCTGAACTTTAAATAGCTACCTACTGAAACTATAGATTCAAAATTGAAAATGAACTTGTTGAGTTATTTTTTTCTTGCATTTCTAGTTCTGATTACAGTAGAGATGGGTTAACAGCTATGGAATTGGCAACCCTTTTAGACTGTACCATTCTGCCATTTGTTTACTAATAAACCAGGGTGAGAGCTGAGAGCTGGCTGAAAGCTAGGTCTGTGTTTTGGCAGTTTTAGACTTGAATGTGCAGCTTGAAATTTACTAATGAAAATGCAGCACAAACTATATTCCTAGCATGTACAGTAGAATTAGTTCAGAACTGATCAAAATAATTTCTGATAATTGGCCACTGTCAGACGTTTTCTAATCAGATTGTTATTTTGGCACCTCATGGACTAGCTTCATTTTCTGGGGGGTGGGGGGAAGCTGGGGCAGTGAAGGCAGAGATTCTTTAGCTGCAGATATGTGACAAGGACGCCATCCAAATATAAGGATGCCTGTCAAACAAGACCATTGTAACTGGTGCTTTAATGCTCAACACATCAATTTCAACACTTGAAACCAAACAAAGGTCCAGGTAGGCACCAAGGAGGGCAGTAGCAAGCTCTAGTGAAGCTATTTATCCCAGGATTTCCCTGGTAGAATGGAAGCTATTTATGAAGGCGAGGGCTTAGAGACATCACCAGGGCCATAATCCTGCATGTACTTATAGCTGGACCTAGTCCAGCATCCTGCAAAACTTCATGATAGCTCTTTATCACCAAAAGAGTCGCAGTCAAAGAAGAGGTCCTGAGCAGGCAACCAGGCCCCACACCACCAGAGCTGAGCCTCTACCTGGGTTCTCTGTCTCCTCCACTACAGGAACTCTAAGGTTGCTTTTGTATCCCTAATGAAGAGTGGGTTTCACTGGTAGGCTCTTATATAGCCCCCACTTCTGGTTCCTGTTCATAAGCCCTTTGGTTTTCTGGCCCCATGGTCTTGATGGGTGGCCTATCTGAGTCCTGGGACACTGGGGTCTTCTTGGATCTCGATCTCCACAGGGTCAGCCACCATGACCAAGGAGGATTTGTCAGGCCCAACTCTGACATTCCTTCATTCAACCCTTCCCTAGAGAAGGGGGGAAAGATCACTCACACCTTTCTCTGCCCTCTTTTCAAGTGAAAATATTGCCTACAGAATGGGGATTCCCCCCCCCATATAAATGGAATTTGGAAATAAAGATCTCTTTTCAGAGGGGTACAATCCTTGAGAATTTTATCCCAGTTGGGGAAGGGTTATACAGGGATGGATGTCCTCCATTGACCTCAATAGGACTGATTTTCTATTGCACCAGCACCTTCAATTAAGACATAAAACACCAATGTATAGGTTAAACTAGATTTTATGGATGGTTTCTCTACATCAACAAAACACTGCTCAAACTTTGGGTGTGCATATCTGCTAACAAGCAGCCTACAAAGGCTACCAGATTTGGGTAAACCAACTTTGGTTCCAAGTTTGGCCAGCATTACTGCAGGCTTCATTTAACTTAGTATACACATGACACAATGCATAGAATTAAGCTTTCTCTCCCTGCTCTCACACACTGCTCAAGAAACTAAGGGCAAGCTCTGAGCATTGATCCTGCTTAGCAGTGATGGTCTCCCCTCCCCAACTGACCTGGCTGCCTCTGTCACTAATGGACTGGCTTGGGAGTACAGTTAACCCTATCTATAGCACGCACATTCTTCATGCAAGCCCTGGTTAAGGCCTAACCGGTCTACATCCAGGCCTACTTATAATTAAACCACCAAGCCCATGAACAATGTGGAGCATATGAGAAAGGTCTCCTTCCATGCTAGTTTTTTCTTGGACTGCAGAAGGCAATCAACCAATCCTACATTATTATCTAGAAGAGTTTGGCAGGCCACCTCATAGCAAAAACCAGTGACTGGGAAAAAGCCAGCCACTCCTAACTCCATTTGCTGTAAGCTGGACCATACTGGGGTAAGATTAGCTTTACTTATGACATTAAAAAAACCCAACTCAAAGTTATTAAATTAGCCTGCAATTTCACTCTGTATCAGACTTTATTTTGCACATCCCTAATTAAAAGTACTGATACCCTACAACTCTTCATATTTCATGCCAACCTGAAGAACACCTTGATAGCGTGTGACTTTGTAATTTCTTTCTTTTTTTTACACTTGGGAAATGTGCACGAGTACTAGAAGCACCAGTTTTGTCATTGCCTTTTTCCTTAGACACCACTAAATCCACCTTCAGAGGAACAAGTAAAATTGCTGAAGAGGTAGGGTTCTCTCCTCTAGTATCCTTCCTCAATGTTCAAAAGTGTGGGACTGCTATGCAGCTATTTAAAAGACAGGAAAGTTCCTAATAATAGATTTGCTGCATCATATGGTGTTCAGTGATAACTGCCATCAGGTATAGGTAGGTCAATATCACAAGGAATATTATGCTGTCAGCTTGGAAAACTGGATAACAATAGTGCTTACCTGGAAATATAAAACGTGTCCTGTTGAAAGTTGTATTTTTCCTCCTGGGACACCCATATTATATTTTATATTAGTGTAGCAAGTTAATCATGAGGACCACACCATTTGCACTAGTCCCTGTCTCTCCAAGTGAACTGGAGAAAGAGGATTGGCATGGGAAAAAGGACCCTGAGTGGTGAAAACCTGCACTTGAATGGTATACCTAATCACCCACACCAGTGCAGTTTGGGCATGGTCCGAAGTAATATTCATGTGAAAACATTACTATACTCCATGGCTATAGCATGGCTGCAGCACCATGCATAACCACCTTGACTATTGTTGGAGACAACATGAATAATCCAGCAAAGGCCCCGGTCACACAGGCCGGATATCGCGCGGGGGAGGAGGCATGGCTAATTGCCCTGGCGCAGTTTGATCCGTGATTACGCGATCAGATGCGCCGGCAGCACACCACGGGTCCGTCCTTCCGCGCCGGCGGGTAAACGAGGGTGGCGATCACACGACGATCCTGCAGCGCGGCAAAGAAGCAGCACAGTGCGATCACACCAGCAATGGCTAGGCGCCGCTGCCATGAAAAAGGGGTCATTTTTTTTAAAAGCCGAAACGGCACTTTCACTTTTCTCTTTGTGCGCATGCGCCTTTGGGTGCTTGTGCGCATCTTGTGGAGACTTGGGGGGGGGGAACCTGTTTGCGAAGGGACATGGGAGGATGCCGGATGCCACCACCGGAAACGCGAACAGACGCCAGCCCTTGCCCCGCGGTTTCTGAAAACTAGTACCTCGGAGGCACTAGTTTTTAAACTGCGCATCTTTGGTGGGAAGCCTCGGGTTCGCCATGGGAGCTCGATGCTTCCCAGATGTTGCAGTGTGATCGCACCCGGAAAATCTGCTTATCTTCTGTCTCTGTAGCGTGGCTAATGCTCTGTATGACCGCAGCCAAAGTATGGCATTTTCGGGTTCCATACATTTCAAATAAAGCAAGTACAGTGTAAACTTAACTTTCCTAGTGAATAAAAAAAAAAAAAAAAAAAAGCTTAAAAGTGCTTAATTTTGGCTAGATGTGGCCACACTAGACAGAGAAGGGCATTAGAAGGACATTTTGCTTGAGCGAGTGACTAATGGGGATCATAGAAGTCTGGTAAACCTGGGTCCTTTGAATTCAGTGGCATATATACTTTGTAGAAGTTTTCGAACTGTGGAAACACATCAAATACAAATGACATTCAATGGAGAATCCCTCAGTTTTCTGAAATACTTCACAGACCCTGTGCTTCTAAACAATGGAAAGCCAGTGGCTTAGCCCTTCTCTGAAGAACCAATGAGCTCTCACTGAGACTATGAAAAAACATACCTTTATGAGCATGGTCAGGGCCATTCAAAGCTCCCTGAATAGCAGCCTGTGCAGCAGAGTTCTGAGCTTTCAGCATTTCAATAGTTTCTCGTAGTTCTATGAGCTCTGATTCCTACGGGGAAAGTCAGAAAAGGCTCAAAACATCTGAGTAATCATGGGTTGTTTCCCACACTCTGGGGTAAAAATTTATAAGATTTCAGTGTACTAACGCTGGTGAGACTGAACAGAAAATGCAATCATGTTACAGCTTCTTATTGAAGGTAATACAGTTAGACCAACTTTAAGGCTTGAAATTGTTAACTTCAAATGCTGCAATAATAAGAATTAATGCATAAGGAAAACAATAAACACACTGATTTAAACAAATTATTTTTTTCTATTTTGTATAGAAAGATGGCAGCACCAAAATGTCTATAGCAGGGGTGGCGAACAAGTTCGACAAAAAGAGCCAAAATTTTAAACTGTGAGAGTCAGAGAGCCACACCACGCAGTGACCTGCCAAAACAGACAAACACTCACACAAAAGCATATACTTTTAACAATGACGCCCCGAGGAACTCCCCACACCCTGACCTACCGGCCGTCGCCAGCGCCAAAGACCGGGAGAGGAAGGCAGCGGCCCAACGCCGAACCTCCCCAGAAGACGCCCTGCTGCACAAGACGACCGCAGGACGCGCTCGGGCGCGGGGGCGAGAGCCCCGGCCCGAGACGCGTGACAGAAGCTGCGACAGGGGAGCAGGGCCGGCGGCGCGGCCTCAACGGCGACCGGATGACAGGGAGCGCGTGTCCGGTGGGCGTCTACCCGGCGGCGCGCGTCTCCTCTGTTAAAGGGGGG
>NW_015168656.1:1679892-1695647 GCF_001447785.1 Gekko japonicus
AAGAGAGACGGAGCGTGCCAGAGGTCGTGCGGGAGTGTCGGCAGAGGGGCGCTCGGGGTGACGTCAACCCCGCCCCCTGCCATTCTGAGGTCCTCTTCTACCCCGTCTTTTCCAAACCCTCGCCTCCAGAGCCACGCCGCTCCTCACGGGGCCCACTCACGTCGTGCCACAACGGCCACTGGGGCGCCACCCCCAAGACCAAGGAGGAACGCGACAGAGCCACAATATACAAAATGATGATAAGAGGCAAAGAGCCGCATTAATTTTGGCCGGGAGCCGCATGCGGCTCTAGAGCCACGTGTTCGCCACCCCTGGTCTATAGCATATTTTGGTAGGCAATTGTTCAACAAATAATGCAGTTTTGATTAAATCTACAGTTGCTCCATTTAGCAGCAATCCTTCCACTTCTCATTTTATATAATGGGGATTAAAGGGGCAATAAGAATGTAACCTCAGTGGCAGGGAGGAAAAAATATGTGCTCAGATCTCTGGGAAAGCTTATTAAGGTCAATGCAACCATTATAATCTTTTTAAGGAACAAAGCCTGAAGTTTTGCAAAATATTTCAGGCTGAAATAACTGTTTGAGACTATTTTTATTCAAAAGGGAACCTAAGAATCATTTTAGAATGAGACACTTAAGGACAGAAGAATATAAGAGAAGCCATGTTGGATCAGGCCAATGGCCCATGCCGTCCAAAACTGTGTCACACAATGGCCAAAACCCAGGTGCTATCAGGAGGTCCACCAGTGGGGCCAGAACTCCAGAAGTTCTCCCACTTGTCCCCCAAGCACTAAGAATACAGAGCATCACTGCCCCAGACAGAGTGTTCCATCTATATCTTGTGGCTAATAGTCACTGATGGACCTCTGCTCTATATGCACTTTTACATCTTATTCCCAGGAGATGGAAAAGAATATAAATTCAGTTCTGACACAAGTAAATTTCTCACTAATGGGAAAATGAACACTCAACAGAGTCAGTCACTGGGCATCATGGACCACAATCAACGACATCAGCTTTAAGGGCTACAATGAGCAGATATCTGATTTAACCTGTACTGTGAAATATATTTACTGGTATCAGAGGTCATTTCGGGGGCGAACGCGGGGGATCGCAGTTCCCCGGGTGAGGTACCGGAGGGCGGGGCACATGACGAAGCCCCGCCCCCTGCTTCCGGCCGCCCCGCCTCCGGCCCTCATTCAGCCAGGAGGAGGCAGGAGAAGAGGGAGGGTAAGTTGCTTCCTCCCTGCCTCTCCCCACCCCTGCCTGCCTGGGGCCAGGGAGGGCCTTCGCGGGGCTTCCTTGCACTCCCGCCGGCCTTGCAGGTCCACCGCCGGGCCCCTCATGGGGCTCGGCAGTGGAGCTGCAAGGCCGGTGGCCAGGACCGTTGGGGGTGGGGTGTGTGGCCTTATGACACACCTCCGGTGATGACAGGGGGTGTGGCCTTATGACACACCTCCGGTGATGTCAGGGGGTGTGGCATATGCTAATGAGTTATGCTAATGAGTTCCCCTAGCTCTTTTTCTACGAAACGACCCCTGACTGGTATGAAGATCACTGACTTGAGGGTGACAAGTGTATACATTAGCCTGGCTCCTCTTAGATGGGTTTCTTAAGTATATAAAATAACGTGTATGCAATTTTTTCAAACACAAGTCAAGTTCAATGTTTCAAGGTGGGAGGGTTGGGGGGGGGGACTAGCCATTGCACAATATCACATTGATGCTCTAGCAATCTCCCAAATCTCTGTTGTTTTACAGTGGGTTTGCTAGAGCACTGCATGAGGCCACTTCTGGTCATGACATCATGGTGGTGCAGAGACACTCTCACCCATCTTGCTGCTGTTGTATCAGGTAGCAGCAGATGGCCACAGGATGGAGATCTCACATTGTAGCAGGAGACCTGGTTTCCCTAAACACAGGCCCAGAGCAGATGTAACATTGACACTATCTTAACCATTGCAAAATGATGAAGAACAAGAGGGAGGGCTTTCATAATCCCTCCCTCTTCCTCTCTGGTGAACTCTCTTTCTTCCCATCCTTTGGCTCTAGTGGGGTAGACTGGCAAGAAAAGAGTGCTGCTAATCTATTTGGCCTTTTAAAACTTATCTTGGCAGTTCTTCAGAATCAGGGATTTTTGCTAGTGTTCATACACGGGGAAAGCTCTCAAAATATGTGAAAACTGGGGTGATCCAAGGAGAGTTTTATGGATTTCCTGAAATAGAGGCAGCCTTCAGTTTGCAAGACCAGAGCAAGGATGTTAATGAAAGGGCATTTTGGGGGGAAATTAATTCATAGGGTCTCCACAAGTCAAAAGTCTAAACACAAGTCTTAACACAGAGATTGAAATATTGTTTCCCACCTTTCCTCATGGTTCATGTTTCCTCATACCACCAGAAGTATTAGCCCCAGCATGCAACACATGACCACTTTTAATTGTCTTACATGTTAATTTTAACTTCAGTGTTTGGACTTTTACTCTTTCCGTGCTGTAAGACCACATAAGAGGCATTTAAAGAGTTCTGAACAATAAGTCAAAACCAAATCAAAAGATTATCCCCCCCTTTTTTTCTTTCAGCTAATGCTAAAGGGCTGAAAACTGGCTTATACGTCTGCCACTGAGATATTTCTTCTTTCCAATATTTAGAATTCTGATAATGCTGTCAGACTGGAACAAGCACTACACTTGGTTTATGACCAGCTTTTGTTGCTGAATCTTTCAATATAGATTAAATCCAGAATCACAAATGTTTTAATTTAAATGTGGAAATGAAAGATTTTATCTTTGTACTGCCCTCTGATACAGCCAAGCTAAACCTGATGATGCGTAATTTTATTCTTATTGAGCTTTTATGAAGCTTTGAAGTTAAAATTTGATGAAAGAAAAATGCACCTGTCTGTTTATCCTTACAGCTGTCCTTTCACTCAGTCTTCTTGTTTCAATACAAAGTTCAGTATAAACCAATGACTGTTTTCCACATTGAAGTGGCTGCTGTTTCAAACATACCTTTTGTTCAGCTGTCATTGTTAGGCTTTGCAACCGGCCTGTCATATTTCCTAAACTCTTTTCAAAAGCCGCTACTAGATGGGCCTGTGAAAAACATGGAAGAAAAGGCCATTCAAATGTCATGAGACCTCACATGCAATATGTAAAAATCTATAAACTATGCTGGAATACATTTTTTTGCTGCAAAACCCCACATGCTCACATAACAACCACAAGAACAAATTCTTCTTATGTTATCCAACTAGTCCCATTCTCTATTCCAATTCTTCATTTATTTTAAATTTTATTCTCATTGTGAAAGACTTTCACACTGGAAAACAGCTCTTTATTATTGATATTTTTCTTTCCTACTCTTGAATAGTTAACAAACAAAATATCCTTTTGACTGTATTTCTAAACTAAAATAAAGGAGGAGGCCTAGGATTAACACACTGTAGAAATGATCTCCTTTAGAACTAGATATATTTATGTCCTTAGCCGCCCTGAGCCTGCCGAATGGCAGGGAGGGTAAGATAAAAATGTAAATATAAATAAATAAATAAACTGACTTGCATTTTTGCCTCCAATTAGCATAATATGGCAGGAAGTTGTAGAAATGGGTTTAACACAACTTTGCCTCATCATAAAAAATTTATACCATAAAGCATAAACTGTATCCAACACTGACAAAGTTATATTTGGAAGTACATGCCAAAAATTTCTGACACGGTTTATACTCATTTTAAGTGTGATAATGCCTGTAGGCATCACTATTTTTCCATCCATAGAATAATAATTTTAAGATATGCAACATATACCAACCACATCTTTTTGTATACACTTGATTGTACATATTTAATGCTGAATAATTAACACTGTAGTGCTCTGTTTCTTGCTGGGATCTTGTTGGGTCTTGGGCATTGTAGATTTGTAGAACTGAATTGGAGATTTATGCCAGTGTCTGTGTGTGCTTATCTGGAAACAAGGATGATTCTGAGCTCAGTGCAATGACTTGAGCATTTCTTTAGATCTGGATCCTAAGGATCTCCATTTACATTAGTGAAATAACCATTAAGTGTTGGAATAATGTCACATTTAGTGATATTATGTCAGCCTTGTATTTTATTATGTATTATTCTGAGCACCTAAAATGCATATTTGAGAGTGACAATATTGTCATCATTAAATGATAGCAATCCATTCAAAATATATTCTTTGAAGTTTCTTTTTTTAGTGCATGATGACTATTAACATGTAAAGTGTGCATATGCTTGATTTTTCCTTTTTTGTATTTAATACAAGTTTATTTAAACATACTTCACTCTTCTATCTTTAAAAAGCAACCCCCAGGCAGCCAACAACAGGTTAAGATCAAGTAAAACAATGTATAAAGCAAAAATAAAAAGAACTCATGACAATCAGAACTTATCAATATTCACAAATAATATTTCATTTCAAAGAACCAATAATAGACTAATAATTGCATATGAATTTTAGTGATGCCTTTGTTTCTATGTTTTTAAATGTTTTGTTATGGGCTAAATAACAGACTAGGAGTGTGCATTCAGATACAACCAGGCTGAAAATATACCCGATAAATATCAGTATTTTTCAGGTATATTTTGGCACCCCAATGATATCTGGGATTTTTCAGAAAACTGGGGGGGAAATCCTGAAAAAAATCCAGATATATTCATGATTTTCTGGGAAGATTTTCCAGCATTGCAGGCTCCCAGGAACTGTTTTTTTAATTTCCTTTTTTGGGGTCTGTATCTCAGGGTTTTTATGGGCTTCCCCACTGCTCTTGTCAGTTTCAAACTAGTCTTGTCAGTTTCAAGAGAGTCTTTCCCCCTTTGCTGGCTTTTTTTGGTGTTTCCTTCCCATTTTCTTGCACAGAGCTTGCAAAAAACCCCTCCTTGCATGGATTTGTAATTCTATGCTTTGAAATCAGTCTTTTTAAGCATGCAGTGCCAGTGGCATTGGGTCCAGCTGAGCTTTCTGCACATTGTAACTGGTTGTTCTAGGCTTGCAAAATCCCCCCCCCCACTTTGTTTTCTTCTGACACTGTGCTTTGAGATCAGTCCTTTAAAGTTTGCTGTGCCATGGTGGCACTAGGTTCTGCCGGGTATTCTGTAGACTGAAATGGTTGAGCTGGGCTCGAAAAAATTGTCCCCATAAAGTATCATGGAGCTGAAAAAAATTGGGTATTGGAATTTGAGAATATTGGGAAATACTGATATTTTTCAGGTCCAATATACCCCCCTCCAAAAATGATTTTTGCACACTCCTATAACAGACCTTGAATAGGGGGTGTGCATTCAGCATAAACTGAGCTCTAAAAATATCAAGAAATACCTTACCAGTATTTTCCGGATATTATTTAAGCTGAATACAGACTCAGAGAATCTGATCAGCTACTGGTATAGCTGAGCGTGAATAAAAGCCAATTTTTTTTTTTTAAAAAAAAATATTATTCAGGGATATTCAGCTATATTGAAGATCAGCCAGGGTGGCTCTTGCAGCTAAACTGGAGCTCTTCTGCTGTTTCAGCAGATCCTCTCTTGCAGGTCAGTTTAAACTGAGTTGCAAGAGGAGCCAGCCCAGGATTAGTCAGGGTGGTGGGAGTTGATAGCTCCCTGTCACATGCAGATCCTGGGGCCAGTTCCTTTGGCATGGTTTGAACTGCACTACAGGAGAAGCCCACCCAGCTGAGTTTGCATATAGTGGGGAGAGACCTCCCTGCTGCATGCAGATCCTGGGGCCAGCTTCTCCTGAGGCACAGTTTATGTATGTAGTGGAGAGATTTCTAAAAATTCATGATTCTGAATACCATACCGGTATTGGGATCTGGGATTTCTCGGAAATACCAAACAAATTTCAGGCTCAATAGACCAGAACCGAAAAATGTTGACTTGTTTTTGCACACCCCTAACCTTGAATTGATTGTTACAATTACAGGCAAATTACATAAAATCACAAAAGTTTGTTACTGAGTCTTCAGCATGTTGTTGGGGTTTTTTGCTTTTAAAGAAACCATATGATACTTTATATTTCCCCTATCATAGCAAATAGCTGAAAAAATTGTGTAGGGGGAAGACAAATAATTTAAAAAAAGAGTTTATCCCATCTGTTCCTGTGCCACAGTGTTGATCTAAATCAGAACCTCTTAAGGCTCCCCCCCCCTAAAACTAATATGCTGGAAATCTGATAGTGGAGTTTACAATATCTGGTCTGGTTTGACCCTATTAAAACATTTTTAAAGGCAGAGGGGAGAAGAAGAAATATTTGATAGCATAGAAAAGTACACTGAGGAGCAGTGCCAGAGAAAAGTGTAAGACTTCTAGAGAAAGCAGTAATGTTATGAGATATTTTGTATACCTTCACAACAAAATGAAGATGTCCAGCTATCATTCTGTTTGCTTGCTTAATATGGAAGTTGCTGGGTATACTCAGCTTATTAATAACTCACTCAGAAGTAGATAATGCCATCATGTCAGAACTCGTTGACAGCTGATACCTCTATAAGGCAAAAAAACAACCTTGAGGCAAGTTGAGACAGGATGGCATTTTTGTAATCATCATGTTAACATGGCCAGCTAAATCTGCTTATTATGAGTTCTCAGCTCACAACTGACGGCATGGAGGAAAATGGTCAATGCTGTTTTTCTGTTATGTGAAACACATTGTTCCACTATGTATGAAGTGGGCCATAGCTAAAGAATATGTCTGAAAACACACATTATTCAACTGGAATGATACAATAGATTGAAATAGTTGCTGATCCAAGCACAAGAAATTTGGTCAAAACATGTTTAAGCAATTTAAATTAACTCTCACCAGGAAATTAATTCCCCCTCCCTATGTTTAGTTTCCTAAGAAAATGTCCTACCAGTTTTAAAAAAAAACTTCTGGAAAGCTTTATCAGACCAGGTTACAGAATTAACAATTTACTCTCTGTCACACCGGCCCCCACTACTGGGGAGCTTTGTTTTCACTTTTGTAAATCAGCAATTGAGTATTGTTATAATGACAAAACAATTTGCATATCAGACAGCTAAATAACCAGCTTTTGTTTTTATTTTAAGTAAGCATCTAGCCCCTTTTATTGCAGAGTGCCTTTCCACAAAAGGGTCGCTAGATACTTATTTTTGAAAGATAGCAGTTCAAAGAAATGGATATGCAAACTGTTATATCATTATATTGCCACTCCTGATGACCTGAGCAGGAAAGATAGAGGGAAACCTACCATGTGGAAGCTCAGTTGCTGCTGTACTGTATCAGCAGCCACAGCAACAACTGGAAAAATACAGACACCTCCCTGTGTAGAAAACACATGTGCCACCATACAGTCATGTTCTTTGTCAGTGGTATAAACCCCTTATCTCAAAGTGCCCATTTGCATCCACAAAGACGACTGCACTCATCACACAACATTTGCAAATGTCCCATAACTGCATTAAATTATATTTCATTTCATCTTCTTGATGTTCTAGCCAAACAGAGATAAAGGAGTCCCTACTCATTTGTGGAATTCAACTAGAAATGTTGATTCATCTGAGCAAACACACATTTAAGGCAAAGTTAGGGGGAGTACGGAGAAGAGTATGTGTTCATAAAAATAACCATGCATCGCACAATCCAGAACATAAATTGTTGCACTAAATTCCATGGTGCAATGAAGTATTAAAAGCTAAAATGAAAGGCCCTTTTAAATAAAAGTGAAATAATTTTAGTATTAAAATAGATAATACTATTCCAGCCGATTTAGTGAAAGAATGTCTGCTGCATTACATAGATCAAGTCTCTAATGCTTATTGCTAGGCAACTGTCATTTCTATTAAAAAAGTATTAGACTTCAAAAATGTAAATTGCCTTATTGTCTTGCACTACTGAATTCTGCATTTGAAAAACAGAACAATTGCCCATTTCTCTCAGCTTCAGTATAAATAGAAGACTTTGAAATATTTATATTATGAATATTTATATTATTTCATGCCCTTTTGAAAAACATGTGTTTTAGGAACTGAAATATTTTATATGAACAAATACTGTAAACCTATTCATGGATTAGGCCAAGTAGACAGAATTGCTCATTGTTCTACACCAGATGTCTACTCCAGTGGTATACCCAGGGATGCCAGAGGTGCTGCCCCCCTGGAATCCATACTAGGGATGTGCACAACATACTTGGTATGATATTGGGACTCTGGAAATAATTGGGATTGCTGAATTTATTTGGTTCCATTATACCCTATGGGGACCATCCCCATAGGGTATAATGGAGAATTGATTCCCAAGCTGTGTCACGTGCCAGTGAACTCTGTGGCCAGCAAGCTCACCCACTTCTGGGTGAGCTCGCTGGCTGCATCGGAGTTCCCTGTAAAAGCCATTTAAAAGGAACAACCCTCTAAATGGCTTTTGCAAGCCCTGCCGCATGCCAGTGAACTCCAAGTGGCCAGCGAACTCACCCACAACCGGGTGAGCTCGCTGGCCACTCTGGAGTTCACAGGCACGTGACAGAACTTGTGAAAACTGTTCCAAGGAACATTTCCTTTAAATGGCTTTTGCAAAGACAAGCTGCTTGCCAGTGAACTCTGATGTGGCTGGTGAGCTCAGCCAGAAGTGGATGAGCTCACTGGCTGCTTGGAGTTCACAGGCATGTGACAGGATGTTCCCTTTAAATGGCTTTTGCAAAGACTCTGAAGCAGCCAGCCAGCTCAACCGGAAGTGAGCCACTTCTGGGTGAGCTCGCAGCTTCAATATAGGAATAGCACCCCAAATAAAAGCTGAGGGGCTTTTTGGCTTTTATTTGGGCTCAGTTATTTAGTAGCTCATCAGATTCCCTAATCTGAATTTGGCTTTAATACCTGAAAAACACTGATAAGGTATTTTTTTGATAGTTATTTGGCTTGTTTTGTACCAAGTGCACACCCCAAGTTCTACTGCAGTAATGAAGAAAATTAGGCATATGGCTGAAGAGGACTTAATCTTAATTGGAATCCTATGCTCACTTACCATTCATTCCTACCCGTTGACAGTATAACATTACAAAAGAAGTAGCATAACGCTGCTTCCACATGGTGACAATTCTCTCTGCAGCTTTCATTGATGCTGTGAATGCACAGGTATTCATTATGGCAATGGAGCATCCACAAGCAGTTTCCCCCACACTTTCCATGCCCTAGCCCCCTTGTTCCTGTGCCTTAATACCTACCCCCACAATCAGAGGGTTTTAAAAAATGGGTTCTTATTACGACATTGTAGCAGTCTATTAGCTCCTTTGAATTCCTAGCTTTTAATTTTTAAAAGAATAACCCTTTTAATTGTGGAGATACTGTATTATTACTCCTGGTGGTGTGCATTTGGATAGTCCTGAACTAAAATGACACCCAATATTGCCTGTTTCTTTTCTGTATGGGAATACCCAAAATAAACCAAAAACACCCCCAAACTTTTGAGAAAAGTGAAATTTTTTCTCCTGAAATTTCAAGAGTGGTTTGAGTATAGAGAAGCAGCAGGAGGTAGACTGGCACTGGGTCAAGAAGTGAGACCACACCCTAATTCAGCTGTGGCACCGACGCTGCTACAGCCCTTGAAACCCCGTTTGAACTTTAAAGTCTCTGATGTAAGATGGATCCTACTATGTAATTTTGCATTATTTAATGTGTCATGTTAACATGTATGCTTTGCTTCAGTGCTGTTTTCAGATTTCTGGTAGGTTCTACAACCCAAATCTTGTTTCATTGTTTATTAAAAGCCTCAACCTGTTGATTGTATTGACTCACTTTCTGTAATCCATCTTGAGTTCCAGTGAGAAAGGCAGACTATAACATAAATAAATAAATAAATAAATAAATAAATAAAGAGTGTTCCTCATTCCCATGGTCACACTGGTCTAAACACTACCATGAAGTCAGTTTTATGTGGCAAAAGGCATTAATCAAACAGAAGCTTTCAATAAGCTAGCATAGACCTGAAGGTAACTAATTTAAATAAAATATGGAGCCCATTTCAATCCAGTAGAAAGTCGGCTGATTGGGTACAATCAGAACTAAAACCTCCCTTTTAAAAATTAGTTTGGGGATTTTCCTTTCAGCAGTACAGGAACAAGAAACAGTGGAAAACTCAGTCTTCCAGCTGAAGTAACCGTAAATCAAGACATCAGGAGTAGCTGGAGTTTGAGTAGATTAAATTGTGGAAAAGGATAATGTCTTGAGCCTCACCAAATGAGATAAATAGCTAGATACCAAAGAGAGCACAAAAGTCTTAGGAAGGATAAAAAGAACAGGGCAAGTAAACAAAAATGCTTCATACGATACCTTCTAAATACTTGTTAAGAAGCTGGAAAAGTGGAGCGTATAAAAAGATGCATAATAAAATATAGCTTTTTCTGATTGCCCAATCTATGCAAAGTCAGACAGATAAATTTGTTACTAGGCTATGGACTAATGAAAGTTTTTAAAACTCAAGTCAGGACTACACTCAATCTTGGTATTTAATACACAGAGGTCATGGAATTCTATACAACTTCTGGGACCAATTAAATGACTGGATCAAATTATACAAATTAGTTAGATTCATATCTACTACACTTTTATACTTTGCCTTGATTGCTCAACTTGTTTGGAAGATTGTTGTGTGCAATGTTTTAATTTCTTTTCACTTCATAATGTAAACTTAGTCTGGGGACAAAGGGATCATGAAGAAAGAAATCATAGAATGTGGGACAGTGGGGAAGGACTGGGATCACTACTAGAAATCAGATGTAGACCCTTAAATGCATGAACATTATAGCTATATAATAACTAGCAATTTGAACATTACCTGCAATATATTATCCCTGCCAACCATAAGTGGAAACTTTATTTTTGGAAGATTATATAAATTGACCATAGAATGGAGTTAGAAAGTTTTAATAAAGATACAAATGAAATTTTCTTTAATCAACAGTCTAAAGAATTTAGCATAAGAAGATTAACTTTGGATATTGGCACCCACAAGCTGCCTTAGAACACAAACAGATGTGACAAAGATCTCCATCTGTTTGTAAAGGGCAAATTGCGTCTGCAGGTCTGATTTTGATCCAGGCGGCATTGAAAGGGGAGAATGGGCCCATCTTTCAGACCACTGCTTGCTTTGCTGTTATTAAAGGGGAAAAAATAAGGGCACATCTTTTTTCCTTAAAAATTCTAACACAGCTCAGAGAACCTAGTTTTGATTAGCAAATATGAGTTGGTGTTCCCAATGTAGCTCTAATCTAAATCAGGGCACATCTCCAAATTTCCTTTTACAGACAGATGGAGATTTGGGATCTTCATCATATCTGTTGTGTACTTTTAGAGCCAGAAGCAGAGGACTTTGACTTGGAACCAATCAAGTTTTCTATTAGTGCAAGAGGTAAGGGGGGCAACCTTGTCTAATTTCACCTTTTTACTGCAGGCTCATCCTACATGGATCTTTTGCAAGCAGGTGCCATAGTCCTCAGCAGAACCTTTTTGTGGAAGGGGCTCTTCCTCTCATTTAAGTTAGCTGAAAAACTTATAGGATCCAGTACCTTCCATCACACAAAAGAGTCCTTCACAAAGAGCAAGTAAGTCCAAATTTTAATTTATTTGTACTCAACAAAAGCTGGAAAATGCTGACAGTACCTGAAATTGTTCACTTATCCTAATATGTCATATTTCATAGTACACACACAGTACAAATTGTACATTATTTAGGAACACCCTCTACTATCACTTGTTGACAGTGTTTATCCCTTTGCCTCAGCAAAAATGACAGTAATTTATTCTGTTCCGTATTCCACCATTCCAACAAAAATTCCATTCTTCATATCTGAAATAAAATTTTATGGCATTTCTGAAAAATTCTCCAGGGACTGGATATGCAATAGGATCTAAGTTACCATTGTCTTGTTTTCGGTTGAAATTATGACTGCAGCGGCCTGCAGACAGACATGCATAAATCTTGTCCAATTCAGTAAGAGTACAGGAAGGTGGCATTTTATTTACAAGCAGCAGAAGAAAAACAGTAAAGAAAAGCAAACCACTTAGGATCAGAGTAGACAAACACTGGGAGACCCATGGTCAATAGCTCTGCAGAAGTGTTATTGATCCAATTGAGATAAACATATGGAAACATAATGGTACCTCCAACAAAAAAAAATGCCTCCATAGAACTGTTTCAGACTGGGGCAATAGCATTTTGAGAAAGGGTTACCTTCATTTCTACTTCTGCCTACTGTATCAATATACATAAAACTTCAGCTGCGTGCAAAGTTCTCCTTGATATGCACAGATTACATAGCTGGATATCAAAAGGCTGCACTACAGAGGCAGGGAGAAAGAATTAAAAGGGGGAGGGGAGATCTCTGTGAGAAACCAAAGAGAGGCCCCGGTCACACGGGCAGGAAACTGCGGGGGGGAAGTGTGGCTGTTTGCCCTGGGGCAAACTAACACGCAGTAAAGCGATCATACCTCCTGTGGAGGTTCTGTGGAGGTACCGTGGAGCTTCTGTGGTTACGGAGAGGCGTCGATCACAACACATGCCTGCGCACAATGAAGAAGTGCGCGGCGCGGTGAACTAGTTTTCTTTTTTTGTGTTCACTATGAATGCGCATGCTCCGTTGGGTGCATGTGCGCAACCACGGGGACTTGGGAAAAAAAAACTTTTTCACAAGGGGACATGGGCGGGCGCCAGATGCCACCGGAAACGTGATCAGACGCCCGCCCTTGCCCCTCAGTTTCCGGAAACTAGTACCTCCGAGGTACTAGTTTTTTGCTGCGCGGTTTCGGGAGGAAGCCTCGGTTGTGCCACAGAAGCGCTATGCTCCCCAGATGTGCTGGTGAGATCGCGCCCGGAAACTCCGCCTGTCTTCCGTATCTCTTGTGTGGCTAATGTTGCGTGTGACCGCAGCCAGAGTACTGAGTACCAGAGTGCCAGAGGCCTCTGTGTGCAAACCAAATATTAACATATACAGTGCAAAAAGTACAGTGTGATGAGTGAAAACAGTCCCTATACACAGTGCAAAATACAGAGACCTTGGCTTTTTTGGTACATGCAAGATTTTCAGAATTACACATGAGAAATTGGATCACAGTTATTTTTGGATTTCTTAGTGTATGATCTTTCACCTCACTTTTTTGCCGCCTTCCTTTTTTGTTGTTTCTACTAATTGGTTTATACTTTATGTGTTACAGATATGTGATTTAAATATACTTATTAATCCTCTATGATTGGCTGATAAATAGTAAGTGTAATTTTTTCTGCTGTTAATAAGTCCGCTTAGATGTTATATCATACTTTAAGATGTTTTGACTCTTGTCTTTTATAGACAACTAGGAGTAAGGCCTGTTATGGGAAAAAATACAGTGAGCTCTAGAAAGAGGCTCCAGGTGAGTGTCCTGGCTGTGGCTGGTGGGGCGGCGGAGAGAAGGGGAAAATAGAGGAAGGCAAGCCATGCTTATTTCCTTCTGCTTAGCTATAAGGCAGCGCTGGCTCGAGTAATTTTGCTGCCTGAAATGGGTAGTATGGGAGGAGAGCCGCATGTTAGCAGGTATGGTTCCTTCCACCCCTGACTTATGTTGAGTTGAGGCTATGCAGTGGCAGCTAAGGTACAAAAGCACCTCCTCCTATGCCATGTTTTCTGGGTTCCAAGGGTCTGGAAATCGGTTCCATAGCCAGTTACAGGGTTGCTAACTCTGGGTTGGGAAATGCCTGTAGATTTGAGGGGTAGAACCTGGGGAGGGCAGCGTTTGCGGGTGGAACCTCAGCAGAGTATAATGCCATAGAGTCCACTGCCCAAAGCAGTCATTGTCTCCAGGAGAACTGACCTTGGTCATTTGGAGATCAGTTGTAATAGCTGGGAAATTTTATGTAGGGGAAATGATGTACTGTGGCTGGGGAACACAGTGATTTCCGGAAGATCTCTAGTGAACATTTAGGGGGAAATTGGGAGATGTATTTTACTTCAGGTCACATTCAATGACTTCCAACAGCGAACTGTTTATAATGTTGGAGGCGAGGGCCAATCAGGCTGCATATACAAATGACCTCTGTGTTCTGACTGGCTATGGGATGACATGCAGAATGCCCAATAAGCCCACATATGCAAATGACCTTGAAAGGATGACCCAATCAGGTAGAAGGTGAGTTGTCAGGAACATGACTATATATATCTAGATCAACTACAACTGTTAAAGGCCATTCTGCAATGGGACTGTAACAGAAACAATTCTGAAGAAGATATCAAAATGGTGTTTTAAATAGAATACAGACTGTCAGTTATACTTTTCCCTTTTGTTATAACTCACTGTATTATACATTGATTTCCCCCCCTATTTGAATGATCATACTTTATTGTATTTTGCACTGTATATAGGGATTGCTTTCACTTGTCACACTGTACTTTTTGCACTGTGTATATTAATATTTGGTTTGCACACAATTCAGTATATAACCTTTTCATTTGTGTGGCCTCTGGTACTCTGGTACTCAGTACTCTCTTTGGTTTGCACTTCAGAGGCTCCAGCTACACAGAATGTGATGTGTGTGAAATCTTTAAAAACCTCTGTATATGCAATAGGAGAATTCTCATAAAATGGAGAAGGTATGTGGTCTGTCTTCTCCCATTGGAAGGGAATGAAAGATCTATGGATAACTGGTAAAACTACATATTTCTCCCTCAATTTGGAAGAATTTCTTACCAGTTGTTAAGGCAGTATATAATACAATGGAAGGGGATGAACACACTTTTACTGTACGACACGGCATGAATGGTTGACTTCTTTCTTGCCCAGGATTGCATCCAATATTTACAAATAAATTCACCTTGTGGGTATTCACCTGAAATTTCTCCAGTGCATTTGGTTAATATAGTATACATTTCTTTTGTGGGTGGTTAAAATAACTATTTGGTAAGTGTATGGTAAAAACTTTAATCAGAGGACCTTTGTAGCTACAGGGTCACATTAAAAGTGCATAGCATCTGTTAATGACAAGAACAAATTACTTACATTTGCTGAGAGCTGCGATGTAAGGGTGGCCACTTTTTCCTGTGATGCCACCAGCTCTCTTCGTAGTTTATGAATTTGCTTGAAAAGAAGAAAATACATTTTTATTAACTTAAAAAATATCAGTATAAACTTATGTTTAAACCATGAAATTATTGAACATTCCAAATTACAGCAGTAAAAATAGCTGGGATATTTGTCCCCAGTATTTGTATATCCAGCAAACACACTTTTCTAACAGTTTATTCAATGTAGGGTTGCCAGGTCTTGCCATGGCTGCAGTGGGAGACTTTGGGGGGGTATTCTGGGGTGGTGGGCATGTCACACAGGGAACGCTCTGGTATTAGGGCAAACTGGGGGGTTTTGGCCTAAAACCATAGTTTACCCAAATACCAGAGCACACCCCCCCCCCCGGTGGGACATCCCTGGCATGATGAATGGGATCTCCTCCACAGGGCAGCTGGCTGGCGGTGGGCTGAAGCCCTGAAAATTGGGGTTTCCTCCAGCACAGCAGGGATAATGGCAATCCTAATTCAATGGCTTTAAAGATGCCAGTTAGATACCATATATGAGGGTTGCTGGGGCAAGGGAAATTCATGGCATTAATGATGTGGATTATTTTACCCTGCCCCCCTTTTTTCTTCAAGAGGCAAAAAGCAGGATGAGCCAGGGCTGGAGAGTCTCCAGCCAATGGTTAGAGGGCAACATGGTTCTTTATGAGGAGATATTCCCTCTCTCTAACAGCCTTTTGTCAATA
>NW_015168656.1:1695671-1829379 GCF_001447785.1 Gekko japonicus
GGAATAGTGTGGGATTAGCCGATCACCACTATAGGTTTCACTCAATTGGCTTTTGGGGAAACGTTTTTTTTTTTTTGCCTGGTTTGTAATGTCCTGGAAGGAAGTGTTTTTCGTTAACTAGGCCTAGTTGTAGATATGCTAGCCCACAGTTAGTTGGCAGAAATAGGGCGGGCTGCCCAAGTTGCATAGGGAGAACTGGTTAACACCTTGAGGCATCTGGCATTGGTGGAGGATGTGTCTGGAACAGGTCATCACATGCCTTATGGGTGAGTGCACTGGGAAGGAGTGCCCCTGGAGCTGAGCAGCATCATTCCAAAGTGGTGCCTTGTGGCACATGAAGGGAAGGGGATGAGGCTGTTTACTTCTTGGCATATTAGGTGCAGGTGTGGATAAACAAGGCTGATGGAAGCACTGGCCAAGTTTGGAGCCAGGGTGGACCTGTCCATAAAAAGCAACCATGGTTGGCTGCCTAGTGCACACTGTCCTTGGGATAATTCACTTATAGTAATAAGTGATGTTGGTCAGCCATTTAAATAAATAAAAATAGCTGAACACATACAGCTGCCTTGTGTCTTTATTCAGGGAGTGCTGGGGCAATACGTTTTCAACAGCATCCCTTTAGCTACCATTTTCTGTGCTGCAGCTGAATATTTCTCTTAACTAATTACTGAAGAACAAGATTTCTTATAGTAATTGTGGGGAAATAGTTCTTGGTAGTGTAACACATTCTATAGAAAATCATAATATATATTAAAATGTTTACCTCTGAATGTGCTTTTTCTTCAGCCTGCGGGGTGGGTGGAATGGGACAAAGAAAGCATTGCTTTAATTAAAAATACAACTCAGTTGTATATAATTAGGAAAACTAAAATAGCAGTTTATATTTTAGAACATATTTTCGTTATGTCATAACTGTAGTAAAGACATAGACAAGTGATAAAAACTTCCCGAGTATTTTTCCCAAGTATAAATTACAAAGGTAATACTATAATAGCATACCATGATGCCTTAATCCCTGCAATTTTTTTGTTCTATTTAAAAGCATTGATACAACCACTGTTATCCATCATTGTCAAAAATGCACAATTCCTTTGCACCAAAATCTTAGCACAGAATCACAGACACAGCCAGTGTACAGAGTCAGGTGAATACTACTTCCTCTCAAATATGATTGCACTCAATAATAGCAGGGGGGAACAATAAAAGCAAGAAGTAAAGCCAGCACTTTTATGGAGGTTAGCATCATATAGGACTATAATCTATATGTTTAAAAGCAATGGAGGTACCCACACAACATTGTACATGTGTAGACATCATTGGAGAAACAAAATATTACAAACTGTTGCCTAGCTTCCATGGGGAATGGGGCACATTGGAATTAGGGATAGCAGAGGCACAGACTATGGGGTGGGAAGAATGCTCGGAGGAAAATGGCAGCTGGTGAAATCCAGGATGGAAAAAGAATGAAGGGAAGTTAGAACCAGCAGGGAAGGAAGAAAGGAATGGAACTGAAGTCGGGGGAGGAGGAAGTAGAGTCAAAGGAATGTGGGGGACGACAGGGGCAAGAGCGGGAAGAGCCAGTATGGGGAGGCAATCCATTGGGTAGGGAATGGGATTTCCCTTCTCCTTTGAGTCCTTGTTACTTCATAATTGTAGACAAGAGGGGTGACAGGCTGTCAGATGCACCACTGCAACAAAAGAAACAAGTCTCCTGTACCTATTAATCAGGTAGTATGATCAGGGTCAGGGAAGACAATGGTATATGGGATGGAATCATATACCTGAATTTTAGTGGGCATCTTGCCACTTCACTTGGCTTTTAAAAGGTAACCTAAGGACAAGTAAAGTGACCATAAACTACATATTTGAAAGAAGTGTGGTAATGCATAAGATCGTAAAACACTGAAACTTTGTTCTTTATGGTCAACTTGCCTGTTGCTGAAATCAAATCTTGGATGAGATGTTTCCACTTGTGTACCATTTCTTGATTAATAGCGACACAATTATATGAGTTTTACTCCTAGGTGTTCACAAGAACCAGCAGGGGAAAATCTGATCAAGGATTATGTCCTTCACTCTACAGATTTATAATCTAAGGCTTTCCTTGCTCTTAACAAAAAAGCTCTCAAGCTTCCATTATCACAGCTAGAGACTCATAAACTGAACAAGAAGTGTTGTCAAGCGGCTAGAAAGGAGGACAGTGTGGGGTCAAGTACCAAAGTCTCTAAAAGGTCTCTTCTCAGCTGCTAATTTAGTATGATGATGATGTGGATAATTAGTTAACACTTGGCCTATTTGCCAAAAAAGTTGTCATTACCTGATTCTGTGTGTGATTCAGTCAACACTTGAAAGACACTGATATCTTGAAAGACAGGATTTACATTAGTATACCACAAGTGGGGACCTGCAAGAAACTTGCAGGGTGGTTATCCCATTCCTCACACCATTGCTTTCTCCCCTCTACTCCTAGCTCTCTCACACTCTTTCTCCCTTCTGCACCCCTTTTCTTACTCTGTCTCTCCTCCATGCATGTTATTTCCTCTCTTTGCCCCCTCATTATCTTCTTTGTTTTTCTGCTTCCTCTCCCCCCAGAGCAACAGTGGCAGCTGTCTGGGAATCACAACGAATCTCCCAGCTACAAAGATCAATTCATTTTAGGGCTGCCAGCTCCAGGTTGGGAAATTCCTGGAGATTTGGGGGTGGAGCTTTGGGACAGTGAGGCTTGGGGAGGGAAGCAGCCTCAACAGGGTATAATGCCATAGACTCAACCCTCCAAAGAAGCCACTTTATCCGGGGGAATGGATCTCTGTCACCTGGATGGAAGTTGTAATTCTGGGTGATCTCCAGCCCTCACCTGGATTCTGGCAACATTAGTTCCCCTGGAGGAAATCACTGCTTTGGAGAGTGGAACCTATGGCATTACACGGATCTGAAGTCTCTCCTCCTCAGATCCCACCCTCACCAGGCGCCACCCCTCAAATGTCCAGGTATTTCCCAACCTGGAGTTGGCAACCCTATTTCCTTCCCACCCAACAGCCAACCTACGTTTATCTGTCTATCTTCAGCTTTCCATCTCCACCCTCCTCCCCCACAGCCTCTACCTAGGAAAATTACAATCTTTCTCCACAGTAGGAACTAAAGCAGCTTACATTATTCTTTCCTCCTTTTTATCTGCACAACAACCCTGTGAGGTTCGTTAGGCTGAAAGTATGTGACTGGTCCATTTTCCACCACAAGATGGGGATCTGAACCTGGGTCTTACTTTGAAGCTCTAACTGCTGCACCACACTGGCTGCTGTTGAACAGTAGCAAGCAGCCAGGCCTGGTTGAGTCATGCAACTCAGGTGGTATCAAGACATCCAGAGGGTGCTGCCAGGCCTAGGGTTGCCAACTTCCAGGTAGAACATGGAGATTCCCCCAGGACTAAACTCTATATAGCAGAGATCTATCTTCCTGGAGAAAATGGCTGCTTTGGAGGCTGGACTTCGTGGCATTATATCCAGATGAGGCCCTTCCCCAAACCCAGCCTTCCTTAGACTCCACCCTAAAATCTCTCGGAATTTCCCAGGCTAGCACTGGCAATCCTTGTTAGGCCTGGCCCTAAGAATCCTCCCTGAAAGGCCAAAATAGGCCTGGAAAGGGCTCTGCCCCCCTCCCCTGCCTTTTACTGACAGAACCAGTTAGAAGCCTCCCCCCAAAAAAAAAAGTTTTAAGAGGAGAGTGGAGCCTGCAGCAAAAGAGGTAGGGGTGAAAAGCTCAGATTATTTAACCATTCATACTGCAGGAGGAATCCTCCCCAATCCCAGCTCCAGTCCTGCTTTTGCTCCCCCCCCCCAGGCTATAAGCCAATCTATCTCTCACTGCCGATGTGGCAGAGTCTGGAGTAGATCCCTGCAGCAGCCATTTCAAAAGGCTGCTGCAAACTTTTTGGATTTTTATGTAGACCCACGGAGCCCCCTGAGTCTGTAGAAAAACCTGTTGGGGGAGAGAGTGCCCTCTGTTTGTGGAAATAAGTATCGCATGCGGAGGGAACTGTTGAGAATTAGCTACATAGACAAGTGGGAACCCACAAGAAACTTGTCAGAGCAGCTATCCCATTCCCCCACCTCTGCTTCTTCCCCTCTCCCCCTACTTGTCTCACACTTTCTCCTTTCTGCCACTCCTTTTCTTTCTCTCTCTCTCTCCCCTCCATGCCTGTCACTTCCTTTCTCCTCCCCATCACTCTTTCTGCCCCTGTCACTCTCCTGGCCTCCCACCTACTTCCTCCCCCTGCTACAGCGGCAGTGGCAGCAGCTGCTCTCCAAGAATCACAATGGATTGCCCAAATACAGAGATCAGTTTCTCTTAGAGTTGCCAGCTCCATGTTGGGAAATTCCTGGAGATGGGGGGGTGGAGCTTTGAGAGAATGATGTTTGAGTTTGGAAATATAATGCCATAAACTCCAGCCTTCAAAGCAGCCATTTTCTCCGGGGAAACTGATCTCTGTCATTAGGAGATCAGTTGTAATTCCAGGAGATCTCCAGCCCTCACCTGGAGGTTGGCAACATTAGTACCCCTGAAGGAAATGACTGCTTTGGAGGGTAGAATCCCTCCCCATCTTAATCCCCACCACCCCCAGGCTCCACCCCTCAAACATCCAGGAATTTCCTAACCTGGAGTTGGCATTCCTATCTCCTTCCCACCCAACAGCCAACCTACTTTTATCTGCCCCTCTGTCTTTAGCTTTCCATCTCCATTCCTCCTGAAACTTCTATTGAGGAAAATTATGGTTTTTCTCCACAGTGGAGACTAAAGCAGTTTACATTATTCTCTCCTCCTTTTTATCCACACAACAACCCTGTGAGGTAGGTAAGGCTAAAAGTATGTGGCTTGTCCAAAATCACCCAGTGAACTTCCACAGCAAGATGTGGATCTGAACCTGGGTCTCACAAACTCTACTCTGAAGCTCTGACCATTATACTATGCTGACTTTCATACAGCGACTGTTGTTGAATAGGAGCAAGGGGCCAGGCATAGTTGAATCATGCAAGTCAGGTGGTAAGTCACTCATAGGGTGCTGCTAGGCCTAGGGTTGCCAGCCTCCAGCTGGGACCTGGAGATTCCCCAGAATGAAAACTGAACTACAGACGACAAAGATCATGAGTGGAGAGCAGGGGTGGATTTTGTGGAATTATAATCAGCTGAGGTCTCTCCCTTCCCCAAACTCTGTACTCCTCAGACTTCACCACAGAATATCCAGGAATTTCCCAACCTGGAGCAGGCAATCCTAGTCCCAGGCCTGTCTCCACCATCCTGCTATTTAGCCATTTATACTGCAGGAGGAATCCTCCCTAATCTGAACTCCAGTTCTGCTTTTGCTTCCTCCCCCCAACCCCGGCTATCAGCCAGTCTATCTCACACTGTCAGTGCTGTGCGGCCTGGAATAGATCCCTGCAGTGACCATTTCAAAAGGTATGGGGAGGGGGGAATTCAAGCCTCCTTCAGTTTATTTTTTTAGTTTGTAGTTTTAGTAGAAAACTGTAAAAAATCTGTTGGGGAAAGCGTACCCCCTATCTGCGGAAATAAGTATCCGCACACAGAGGGGACTGTTGAGAATTAGATATATAGATATTGCTATGTTAATGCCTGGAGCTGCGGTGGCTCAAGTGGTTAAGACGCGGAACTGCAGGCTGTGGAAGGTCAGTAGTTCAGCAGTTCGAGACCCGGGTGCCACAAGACGGAGTGAGCTCCTGTCTCTATTTCCAGCTCCTGCCAACCTAGCAGTTTGAAAGCAAGAAATTGCAAGTAGATAAATAGGTACCACTTTGGTGGGAAGGTAACAGCATTCCGTGCGCCTTGGTGTTTAGTCATGCCGGCCACATGACCACGGAAACGTCTTCGGACAGCGCTGGCTCTTTGGCTTCGAAACGGAGATGAGCACTGCAACCCTAGAGTCGGACTCGACTGGCTTTCGAGCAAGGGAACCTTTACCTTTATGTTAATGCCTATACATTACTGAAATAGGGATATTAATCAAGGGGCATGAATCAAATGAATTTTGGAAGTTTTCTCTTATATTTTAAAACCTATATTTTCCCATCTGCCAGTTCAATTGAGTTAGAAGTTGACATCAGAATCTGAATTATAGAAACTATGGCAGGGGTGTCAAACATGCAGCCAATGGGCCAGATTTGGCCCTCGGAGGGCTTCTATCTGGCTTGTAAGAAACTGGCTGTCTCCTGCTTCTTTCTCCAGTTCTGCTGCTGCTGCTGCTGCATCGCAGCTTGTTTTACCAGACTCTCTCAATCACACAGGAGAGATGGATAGGCAAGCTTCTGTTCCCTCCATCAGCTGAGGCTCCTCTCCTCCTCCTCCCAGTGGGAGGAAGGGAACACAGAGCTTGCTTCCTGGCCAGGCTGCCTCAATCGCATAGGAGACAAAGGGAAGCCTTTCATCCCCTCCATCAGCTGAGGCTCTTCCCCTTCCTCCTGCCTTGCTTTGCCTAGCTGCCTCAATTGCATGGTAGAAATACAAAGCACCTTTATGACCAACAAAGTTTGATTCAAGGTAAAAGCTTTTGTGTGCCTTGCTACAGTGTGTGTTTTGTTGGGCTCCTTATGGCAGGGCTCTCCTGGGTGCAACTGGGTTCGCCTCCCCTTTATCACTGTATTCATGACTTCATGATCCAGTCTTTCTCAGTAGAAAAGCCATGTGAACTATTTAGATGAGAAATAACAACAAGCCAGTGAGGTGGATTAGGCTGAGAGTGTTTGTTCAGACCAAATTTACCCAGAACATTCCCTTTGTAAGCTGGGGATTCTGAACCTAGGCTTCCTAGATAGCAGGCTGATACTGACCACTATACATGGCTGTCTCTCTATTTTTGCACTGCCTCATAAGAGTTGCAGTTATTTTTCTGGGAAGACTATAGTTATGAAGAAGAAGAGGAGGAAGAGGAAGAAGAGGAGGAGAAGAAAACTGGATTTATACCCCACTCTTCACTACCCAAAAGAGTCTCAGAGTGGCTTACAAACTCCTTTCCCTTCCCCTCCCCACAACAGATACTCTGTGAGGTCGGTGGGGCTGAGAGAGCTCTGACAGAAACTGCTCTTTTTCAAGAACAGATGTTCCAGAACTATGGCTTACCCAGGTGCAAGTGGAGGAGTGGGAAATCAAACCCGGTTCTCCCAGATTAGAGTCCGCGCACTTAACCACTACACCAAACTATGAACACATAGCCTTCAGTCTGTGTCAGGATGCCTTCTCATGTTCTTGAGCAGCACACGAAGCAACTTATGTACAAAAGCTCACAAGGCCCAGCCATTTCATGTTTTCCCCTGGGTCCTAGGCTCAGAACACTGAACATGAGATTTCTGTGATGAATGTTACTAAATCAAAAGTAGGTTTGCAGCTTACTGATACACACCTGAACAGTATACTCACAATTGCTACAGCACAGACATTTTGATGCAATAATCCAGAGCAAGAGGTGTCAGTTATCAGACTGTTAAATAAACAAACTATTGCAAGAGTGGTAGTGTTTTATGCATGTTTTATTTAAAGTTAAATCTTTGTGTTTGTGTCCTTTCTAAAGTTTATACCTCTACTTCCTGGCATTACATTTTATGACACACATGGTCTGGCCCAACAAGGTCTCATTTATGTCAGATTTGGCCCTCATAACAAATGAGTTCAATACCCCTGAACTATGGCATACTCATAGAATAACCAGGTTTCTCTGCTCAGAAAGCTCCAAATTATGTATCAAGTAAAACTGAATTTAGTGCCAAAATATGTTGTACTACATTGCACAAACAGATTTTTTTAGTTATGTACATTTTAAGCATTGCTTAACAGAAATAGCTGCAGTTAACATAATATGTGAATATTACCTTATTATGATTCTGGACCGATAAGTAAAGACTTGCATACTCTGAAAAGCTGCAACCTGCCCCATGCCAAACCTCAGCAATGAAAACCAATTTTTCACAAAATGTAATTTTGCATAGTAAGTTTATAGTATTACATATTCTACCAACATTTAATCAAAATATTGGATGGCTTACTAGGTTTTGATCATTGCCATACCTAGGTTTTTCAAGTGCATAATTTTATTTCCTAAATTTTTTTTTTTTAAAAATCTCCTCCTCTGTATTCTGCAAAAAAAATCTGCCTAATATTTCATATTAAAGTTAATAATCTCTAAAAGGCATTTGGTACTGCCTGTCTTCCCAAAGATCATTTTTAGACCAAACTGTGCCTCCAAAGCAGTGCTGCAATTTGAGAGTAATCTCTCACACATCAGCAAGTCTCTATCAACAGAGAAAAAAAATAAAAAAGCAATCCACCAAGTGGCCAATTACTTCTACTAGCTCTGAAAGTGTCTAAATGCAGGAGATGAGAAAACGAGGCAACACAGCAAAGCACAACGGCTCTGAACTGCAAGCAAGAAGAATTGCCCCTTGAGTAGGTTTTGTTCATTTCAGCCTTCGAGGGAAAACACAAAAGATTTTACAGACAGCTAAATTCAACTGTAGTAGGCCACTGTGGATTGTATTTTGAAAAAGACATAGAAAATGTTACCGTCAAACAGCCATTTTTTCAGGGAACAATTTTTGTACAGCTTTAATCTGTTTCCTGGACTATTTTTTGAAAAGGCGACTAGATTTCTGTGGGATATACAAGTATCATGTCATCATCTCTTATACACATTCAACACTTACTGTGGAGTAAAGAGAAGAGGTGCTGGAAACTAGCGATAATGAGGACCCATGTACTAAAAAAAGAAGAGAGAGAGAGAGGCAAATAAAGTTATTACAATACATTGGTGAGTCAGTTATTCCCTGTCAAGGACAATAACTATGTCTTTTAAAATGAGAAAATGAGAATAATCTTCTACAAAGAGGAGTGATTATAGACACTATTGATTTAGAAACACATAAGAGTTATCCGTGTAGGACTTAAAATGATTTTTCTGTACTGAATAATATTTGTCTAGAGAGATTTTCACAATGCACTGATTTATTGCTAGTAAACAGCTATCATATGCTTAGCTTTGCACCAAATGATACCTGAATGCCATCTTTTGGCAAATATAGGGCTTCTAAAATGCATTCCAGAACTTATATCATTTAGGGTTGCCAGGTCTTACTGTTGTTGTGGCGGGGAGGTCCGACTCCTGGCCCCTCTCTGGGAGATGCTTGGCGCATGTGCTTTGTGCATGCACCACAATGAAATCACCTGGAAGTGACATCATCACATTGGGCACGTTGGGGCGGGGTCACTATCATTTGAGGGGGAAACATAAGAGTTTTCCCTCGAATAATAGAGCACCCCCCGCAATGTGCCCGGCACAATGACGTCACCTCTAGGTGACGTCATCACGCCGGGCACATCACCGTGAGCCTGGAACTTTGGGGGTGGGGTTCCCCCTGGCGGCCGGATCCAGACTGGCGGGTAATGGGCCTGTCGATTGGGCAACCCCCTGCCCCTCCTGGGGGACCTGGCAACCTTAATATCATTATTAGAAGTCGTGTGTGTCTTTCTCACCATATTATCAATTTACTTATTACATTTTAATCCCTAATCCCAAGGATCTGGACAGTGCACTCAGTGCCTGTGAGGGAGGCTAGGCTGAAAGAGAACAACTGACCTAAAGTAATTCACAGTACAATCATATACGAAGATATACCCTTCTAGGTCCACTAACATCAATGGTGCAGCTTTTTTTAGACTTGTGCTGCCAGTGACCTTCATATGAAACTTAACATCAAAAAAGCTCCACAGTATTACAATTCCAAAGCAACTCTTATTATTTCATTTCAATTCAGACCAATACAATAAAATAGTTACACAGACAAGTAAAGAACCTGAAGGGAACAAACCATTCCCAAGAATGACTTCACTGTTCTAGGTGGAGAAAAGGCTTCTCAATTCCATTCTGGGGGGGGGAAATGTCCATGAAGCAAATACATCCAGTCTTTAAGACTTGAGGCAAACACAAAATGATGAACTGCAGTCGACTCACTCTCTAGATATTAATGGGTTATCGATCCCTTCATCAGGACGGCACATCGATGGGTTCTCCCAGCAAGTAGTGCCTCCAAAACTGCTTTATTTTGCAGCAACAGGAACTCCCTCAGAACAATGTCTCAAAACTGCCTTATTTGTCCTTATTCATGATGAACATGTGGCCTCACTTTGCAGGCATTCTCTCATCTAAGCATGTAGAGCCGTCTTTACATGCTTACATGTAGAGTGGGGTTTTTAACTTGGGTCTCCCCAGTCTAGCATGACATTTAAATTAAATCAAATTGGCTATCATAAGATAGGTGCTTCTATTTTGCTGTTACCGGGATACTCCGGTAACTTAAAAGATAGCTCAACTTGTATACATGAGATTAAAGAGCAGGTTACCATCCTCATTTAGACTCAAGTCAACAATATCTGCTATACCCAAAAGCTGTATTTCTAATAACTTACTTATTTTGGACGCACCAGCATGTACATACTGGTTTACTCTAAGTTCATGAAGTCCATATGCTCCTCTCCTAAGTTCTGTGAAATATTTTCCATGCCCAGTCCTTCCTTTTACAGCCATTTTACAACTGTTTGACTTCTCAATTACAAATTAACATTTCCACAATAAATTGGTACAGTTTGTTGGTACAATTTGTTCCCTTATCCAAAAGAGTTTGGGTCATCTCAGTCAACTCAACTTTTAGAAGCTCAGTTTCCAGTACCTGGAAAGTAATTGGTCTTTGATGTTCTGTGGACATGGGTTAGGTTTAGTATTTCCATTCCCTAAGCAGCAGCAGAGAATACCCTGAGTCCAGCTCCTGTTTCTGAGCAGTGGTGGGAGAAAAAGAAAATAAAAAATGGCCTTTGGACCTAAGCTGTGATGTCACTTTTAGGTTTTCCTTAGAGGTGACATCAGTCCTCTCTAGGAGTTGTCAAAAATCTATGGTTTTACCACAAACTTTCCAACTACTTCTAGAGAAATGTAATATCACTTCCACGGTTTTCCCAGAAGTGATGTCATGCCTTTCCCGCCCCGCTCTCAAGGCCAGGCAACCCTAGTTGGGTTTCCTTTGGAGTGCATTGGAGCCCTATGGTATTTTCATTGTATTTGGTGCATTTACAATTATACAAGGAAAACACAACTCTCAACGTTCTGTCTCTGTTTCTTTTTTCTTTTTGTCTCTTCCAAATGAAAGCCCAGTACGCATCCACATCTTATTACAGATTTTCAGAATAGTAAGCCTTTAATCTTGACATCAGATTCTGTGCCTGCCTTACACACCATTCTTTTCCCTCCAGTGTATTTATTCTGCAGTTACAATTTAAAAAAACCCTGCACTTTTCTAAATCAGGATGGAACGTCACTTGTGACATGTGGGGTGTGTGTGTTCAAAGTTTTTTTAAATAAAATTATGCAATTGCCCTATTGCAGCTGCACAGTAGCGTCCAGCAAGTGCCTTCCATTTAAAACCTGGTGGTTCAGGTTTTGTGCATGCATTTTAGTGTTAGTTTGTTGAATGAAAGGGAACAGAAAGGAATGCAGGCAAAGGGGGAAACACAACGTTGAAATTGACAAGACTTTTTTTTTAAACTGACAAGCAGCTCCAAAGCCCCATTTTCCATATTGTGGAGAACTAGAGGATTCTCTGCTGTGTTATCATCCGCTGTGAAAAATGAGAAAGAGTCACACGATCTCATAATTCGGGGAACATACTGAGTGTACAGAATGCATGGTAGAACCCACTGACACTGGCATTGCTAGCTGTGATAGTTGGCAACACGTGTGTGTGTGTGCACGCACACCTGTGCAAAGTTGGCTGGAACTCCATCATGGGTTGCACAGGGCTGTAATTTGTATAAGGGAGAAGTCCTCTAGCAGAAGCTCTGGAGAGCTTTTTTAGTTTTGTGCCAGTAAATTGAAATTTTTTTGGGGGGGGTATTTTCGCCTATGTCCTAGTGCAGCTGCATAGTAATGGTAATTTTCTGTCCTTCTTGCAAATTTTCATGGTTTTCTCTTTGTGATTCTCTAATTTAATCCTGCACACTGGTCATGATCTTTGCAGTTTTTTAAAGCCTGTCCTGTGCATATTGCATTCTGTCATCCAAATGGATGGATCCCAAGGAATTCTTAAGTTTGGTGGTTCGCAGAAGGCCCATGGTGGGTCAGCCACCATTTTAATGTTAGGCTTCCAGAGACTGCCAAAATGGTTCCCCCAAAACTTTGTTCACTGAAACATTAAAGGGGAAAATGTTTTCAAAGCTTTAGGCTTCCCATCCCAGTGTCTCTCTCTCTCTTTACATCTCATGTCAATTTTGTATGCAGCACTGTAATCTTTTTTTTTTTGCACTAGAGATGCTGCATTTGCCTCCTCTCCGATCCCCCCTTTCAAGTCAATACCAGCAGGGAACTAAACCTCACACAGCTCCTTTTAAACTTTCCCCCATTGTTTTACTATTTTTATTCAGCGATTTGAGGCTAGCAATAGTCTCATATCGCTAGACTCACGCTGCTTGTCAAAATAAAATTTAAAATAAGGGGGAAATTGAGCTTGTACACCGATGAAGGAGGGAAGATGGCTGAAGGTGCAGAGTGGGCGGGGGAATGACCTTGGAGGGGCAGCAAAAGGGTGGTGGGAAACTCCAAGAAAATCTGTATGCTTGGAAGCGAAACAAAGGAAAAATCAGCACAAAAGCACCCTTAGAAAACCTGGGGAAACAGCAACCAGAAAGTTAACTGAGCACTGAAGGGAGGAGAATCAATGCAGGACAAAGAAAACCTGATGGATATGAATGGTGAAAGCAAGGGGAAATACCCGTGCATAATATGCCTAAACCTAATCCCTTCCATAGCTTGAAAATGTCACCTTCTGCAAGTTTTCATGCTCAACAAAACTATGAGGGAATTATCTTCTAACAATTAACACTCAATGAAAAAAAAATCTACTTCTGGGTCATCAACATAACAAAGGAATGGTCAGCCAGCAGATTCAGTATTAGATTTTTAAAAATACCTTAATTTTAGTCACAACCCCCTGAGACAGGGATGCCAATACTAATGTCAAATGTACTACTGAAATTCACCTATTTGGTGGAATGGATTATCTAACATGATTTTGGCCTGCAAGTCAAAATAATTCATATGCTCCACCTATATTATAATCAAAACGGTGAAGTCCTACAACTTGGTTGCATCACTATTCCTATTTAACAGAGCACATAGACATTTCACTGAATCATCTCTTCAGGTTAAACAGTATCAAAGACAAGACTGGATTTTACATTGCTTTTAGCACACTACAAATCATTTACTATTGATTGGTAAAAGATGGCTGGAAGGCTGTTACTACTGTCAGGTGGTCTATCAGTACAGTAAATAAATGACAGTTGGAAAAATACATTTGCCTGGTGCTGTTAAGGATTACTTTCATGACCTCTATTGTTTTAAAAACTGGAGGGGGGATTTATTGAGAAACCTACTGTCAACATTGAAAAATCAAGTAATTGACATTTATTCATGCCCTATAATAGTTATTTTCACTTTAAAGGATTTATATAGCTTTTCAGCATATGTAGGTGGTTTTCAATTTCTGTTTAATTTGTTCTAGCAACATCTCCATGAGAATGACAGTGACTTCCCAAAGACCAGCCAGTAAGATTCATAGTACAGCAGGGATGTGAATCTGATGCTCCCTCATCTACATCCAGACATCCGCAGCACCATTCCAGAAAAACATAATAGAACAGATTCGTCGCTCTTCCAGCAAGCTTGTCAAGGAGATACTGATTCTCTCAGACCAACACAGTAGCATTGTTCTATTTCTTTATTTCAAGGAAAAAGTATTGTATCTCAGAATGATCTGTTATTTCAGTACAGCTCCATTGTACCCCACTGTTCAGCCATAGCAGCTCTATATTATTTCCATACTTTCACAATTTTGGTATCCCTAGCTGAGGACGGCTGGCCAAGGCTAGCTCAGCTTGAAACATTAAATGATATAATCAGCTGGGACTACTGCAAGTGCCAGAATATGGGCCTGTTCAGCTTGGACTGCTGCCAGAACTAGACAGAAAAACAGTTAAGAAAAGTTGTGTGCAAAGCCAGGCAGTGTGGGAGAGCTTAACCAGGCAAGTAGCCAGGATCCCCGACAGGCTGATGAAAGTGAAAACCTGAGAGAGCTTCAGAAACAGAATAGCCAGGGTGGCCTGGACCATCATGCCTGGCAGAAAGATAAACAGTTGTGAAGAGTTGTCTCAGCTGTAGTAAGTTAGTAAAGCATATGTGCAGTTGTTGGAGCTTAATGAAAAGGATGTCCATTCGGATACTCATGTTAGCAGAGAGGCTCTACTATTGTATTCATGTTACTGCAGCAATTAAATTAACGGAATAAATTACACCCTATTTCAGCTGCCTTCATTTTTAAGAAACACACAAAAATGGAAATACACATTTCCATCTCTTCTTCATTTTTAAGAAAGCTGAGCTTATGGAAGGGCAAACAAAAGCCATTATGGGCTTGCAGACAGAAATGAAGATCTGTTAAGGTGTTTTCCTTTCCTTTCCTCTGGAATGACCATTTTGTGGGAGAGTTGCCACATGGCATCACACAGGGCTGCACATCAAGTTTAAAAACACCTTTGTACCTAAATCTTCAGATACTCATGCAAACTTAATTCTACTTATTATTATTGTTTATCTCATTTGAATCCCACAGCTTCAATTATGGCCATCAGCTACATAGAGATTATTCCATTCTATCCCCAGGGTCTGACCTAGGGTTGCCAGGTGGTGGCTGGAGATCTCCCGCTGTTACAACTGATCTCCAGGTGACAGAGATCACTTCATCTGGAGAAAATGGATGCTTTGGAAGGTGGATTCTATGGCCTTATGCCCCAAACCCCGCTCGCCACAGGCTCCACCCCCAAAACCTCCAGGTATTTCCCAGCCTGGAGCTAGCAACCCTAGTGTGACCACCTCCAGGTCACTGAGTGAGGTTTACTACTGAGCAGGGTTTTGAACTCAGGTCTTCAACACTCCACAGTCCAAGACAGCAGCTTTGGCCTTCTCTCGGGGAAAAAGGCAAGGTATAAACGGCAGGGTATTAAATCTAATTCAACTTACCTTCTTCCATGCTATCTCTGAAGGAACCAGAGTGACTAATGGCACGAGGCCTGTCCTCTAAGGATGTGGCACTACCACATAGCTGGGAATCATCATAGAGATCAAACGAAGAATTGAGCACGAATGCTGTTTGATCTCATCATAGTGGGCCCAGGAAGTTTAAACTGGGACAAACTGGTTGGACTCACTGCAAAATATAAAATGTAGCATTTGACCCATTGTCTTTCACTTCACTCCATGGGAAAAAAACATACTGTGGCAGAATGACAAACATTTTTGATTAAGACAAACTCATTTAGGGGAATGTTTGCTTTATTTTTGTGACCCTGTTACCATGGCAATTTGGATTATATGTATTTATTAACAGTAGATCATTCCTAGAAGATGCTTAATGATTCCAATATTATTATATATGTTGATAATTAATTTAGAAGTTTGTGGATGGAGATACTTTAGATACTTTAGTTAAGCTTACAAACATCTACCCATTCATCTGTGAATACAGGCTGATAGAGATTGCCACTATTGCTTCTGATTCAGCCTTCTGAACAAACAAGCAGCTACCTGTCTCTGTCTGTCAGGAGAAAGGGGGGGGAGGAGACACTTTTGTGTGGGTAGGCCTAGTCCTCCAGACGTACCAGTTTCAGCATCCAGAGAAAGAGGGCAAATCTCGGTCACTGCTGCCTCACTCTGGTGGGTCCCTCTTAAGGCCATGTGATATCAGCAGCTGCCCAGGACTTCCAGTCCCTGATGCCAGCCCTGGTGGTTAGGATTTCCACCGTAAGAACATAAGAACATAAGAGACACCAATGTTGGATCAGGCCAAAGGCCCATCCAGTCCAACACTCTGTGTCACACAGTGGCCAGAAATACCAGTGCCATCAGAAGGTCCAGCAGTGGGGCCAGGACATTAGAAGCCCTCCCACTGTTGACCCCCCCCCCAAGCACCAAGAAGACAGAGCATCACTTGCCCCAGAGCCCCTAGCTATACCTTGTGGCTAATAGCCACTGATGGACCTCTGCTCCATATGCTTATCTAATTCCCTTTTGAAGCCGTCCATGCTTGTAGCACCCACCACTTCCTGTGGCAGTGAATTCCATGTGTTAATCACTCTTTGGGTGAAGAAGTACTTCCTTTTATCCGTTCTAACCCGACCGCTCAGCAATTTCATGGAGTGCCCACGGGTTCTTGTATTGTGAGAAAGGGAGAAAAGTACCTCTTTCTCTACCTGCTCTTTCCCATGCATAATCTTATAAACCTCGATCATGTCACCCCTCAGTCGTCTTTTCTCCAAGCTAAAGAGCCCTAAGCGCTTTAACCTTTCCTCATAGGGAAAGTGTTCCAACCCTTTTATCATTCGAGTTGCCCTTTTCTGCACTTTTTCCAAAGCTATAATATCCTTTTTAAGGTGTGGTGCCCAGAACTGCACACAGTATTCCAAATGAGGTCTCACCATTGATTTATATAGGGGCATTATTATATTGGCTGATCTGTTTTCAATACCCTTCCTAATAATCCCCAGCATAGCATTGGCCTTCTTTATTGCAGTCACACACTGTCTCGACATTTTCAGTGAGTTATCTACTACAACTCCAAGATCTCTCTCTTGATCTGTCTCTGCCAGTTCAGACCCCATCAATGTGTATTTATATTTAGGATTTTTGGCTCCAATGTGCATCACCTTGCACTTGGCCACATTGAACCCCATTTGCCATGTTGACGCCCACTCGCCCATCCTTGACAGATCCCTTTGGAGTGCCTCACAATCCTCACTGGTTTTCACCACCTTGAACAACTTTGTATCATCCGCAAATTTAGCCACTTCACTGCTTACTCCCATCTCCAAATCATTAATGAACAAGTTAAAAAGCAGTGGACCAAGTACTGATCCCTGTGGTACCCCACTGCTTACCCCCCTCCACTGGGAGAACTGCCCATTTATACTCACTCTCTGTTTTCTATTAATTAGCCAGTTTTTGATCCATAAAAGGACTTGTCCTTTTATCCCATGATTTTTGAGCTTGCTTAGGAGCCTTTGATGAGGAACTTTATCAAAAGCTTTCTGGAAGTCAAGGTAAATAATATCTATTGGATCCCCCTTGTCCACATGTTTGTTCACCCCCTCAAAGAACACTAACAGGTTAGTGAGACAAGATCTTCCCTTACAGAAACCGTGCTGAGTCTGCCTCAATAGGTTTTGTTCATCTATGTGCCTACTAATTCTTTCCTTAATAATGGTTTTCACCAATTTACCCGGTATCGACGTAGTCTCCTGCCTGATCCTAAAGCCAGTCTGACAAGCTATGTGGGGTTTTTCTACTAAGAAAAGGGGCAATCTGTTAAATTTAAATTTAAAACTTAAATGAAGACCAAGTTTAAAACCGGACCAAATTTAAAACCGGAAGGCCATCTCAAAACTTAACAGAAGACCACATAACCAAGTTAAGCACAAGCTCTTCGTATATCCTTAACTTATGCATAACTACAGTAAAATGTATTGTTTACTTTTTAGTATCTTAAATTAACTAGATATTACAATATTCTACCACAAGATAATAGTTATTATTTAATTAAAATAAACTGACGATTATACTAATCCATACTAAAGAAATCTTGATCTGGGTGGTGCCCCTATTTAGTTGGCACTCATAAGCCTGGTTATATTGATCTAGTGGTATACTACAGCCAAAACAGGAGGGAGATCTGTTATTTTTCCAACATGGAATTGGGAACCCCAACTACATGTCTACTGGAAAGTAAATCAAGTTCAGAAGAAATGCCACTTTTCCATGCATTTTACCTTTCCTTTCCTTTTGTTTTTTATTTAATTACGGTACTTTCTGTTCTCTCCCAGCTATCTAGGTTTCTTACTGCACCCATGAATAAACTATTAATTATCACCTCATGTTCCTTTGGCTTAAGCGCTGACTTTCTTACTTTGTAGCAAGCCAAAGACATTGTTCATAATTTTAAAAATATTATGATTGCAACAGCACAGCAACAATCACAGTTTTGAACAAAAACACTTAACTCCTCTATCCCAGTGGAACAATTAATAATTTAAACTGATTTGTGAATGCCTAGAGAGAATAGTTTACCTGAAGGAGAAAGCAGGAAGTAATTAATTAAGCTGGATGGAGATGGAAGAAAGAAAATGTTAAAGGGAAGATTTCAGGTGCGTAACTGTGTTAGTCTCTGCTATGGAAGAGCAAGATTTGAGTCCAGTAACACCTTAAAGGCCAACAAGATTTCCAGGATATAAGCTTTTGAGAGTCAAAGTTCTGTTCATCATATATGTATCTGAGGAAGGGAGAAAGCTGGAAATCTAGTGTTAAAGGGATGCTACTACTGGGAAATCTCAATATTTATTTATTTATGTTTTGATTTGTATCCCGCCCTCCCAAAGGCTCAGGGCGGCTCACATGCAGCAAAGCCGAGTTATAAAATACAATAAAACATGTAACAGAACAACAACATTTAAAACCACAATAAAATCCATACTACATCACGGTACTGTAATCTTCCTATGTCAATTCTTCCAAGATGGGAACAACCACCCCAATTTTGAATGTGTCAATGGGACAGCCTGGTACGACAACTGGTTTTTAGTTCTTGTATTTTTTTATGACACAAGACAAATGTGAAAAATGATGGCACAATGGTACAGAAAATAATGAGTTGACAACAATTCAGAATGAGTTTGCAGATCATGGTAATTCAAGACTACGTCAGTGTGGCCCAGTCACAGAAAGTTATAATTATACATTAAAAAAAAAAATGATTTCTTTTTGTACCTAAGTTTGAAAAGTATTTCCCAGTGGCAGATGAAGACATGGCGGAAGGAGACACCAGGGGAGACTGGTTTCCAGTGTCTTGTAGTCCTCCTGTGGAATGGGATCGCAGCCACTCGTTCCCTTCCTCCTGACTGGCCTGTCGAGAGGATGGGGTATACCTGAAAAACACCACAGCTAGTACACTTAAGCCCCCCACAGCAAAAGACCAAAACATGAGCAAGGCTTAACCAAAAAGTATATTGCTTGACGGCAATAATAACAGCATCATTTCAAATGGATTCTGGGGTTTGTGTCCCCCAAAGAACGCACAAGAAAACAACAACAACAATCTGCATGTGGTGATAAATCAGACAAAGAAAAATGTCAAGCTGTTTGGAAGGGACTTAAAAACCCAGCACATGAACAAGACATAGGGGGGAAAAGAGAGTTTCAAGCACATTAACAGGCTGGAAGAAAGACTGGTAGAGAAGTGAGGTCAGTGACCGGTCCCCACATGACATCTTGTAGAGGAGCACAAACACACTGAAAGCAGCAGAAACTGAGAAGCAGCTGTGAAAAAAGAGACTCATATTTGTTAGTGACAATCTGACAGGACAGAGTTTGGAGTCATTCTCTTAGTAAATTCCTTTGCTATTCTGTCCTGCCCTGAGAAATGGACAGATTGAAGGGTTGGGGGGGGGGGGAATACTCACTTATACAGAAATGTGTTTGCCAGAACAAAAGCTTTGAAAATCAAAATCTCCCTCTGACTTTGGATGTGGCTGCCAGATGCTGTGGTGTACTGCAGCCTGCAGGCTAGACTCCGTGGCAGGGACAGAGAAAGGCAAATTCTTGAATGGATTAAAATGGCAAGTTAGCATGTGCAGGAATTTCAGATAGTTCAGGTTTCAACCTAGAGCTTTGTGAGTGAATGCATACCAGCTTCACTCAGCCCCTTCCCCCCCCCTAACAAGCCTCGAAACATATTTGGGTTTAAAAACCTCAAAACGTGCTTGGGTTTAAGAACCCGAACCTGTGGTCCAAAACTTCAAAAGAGAATGAAAAACTGGGCTACACCCTGCAAAGTGCCAGCAAACCAAAAAAGGGAGAAAAGATGCCAGGTGATAAGTGATCGCTTTATTGTCATACAAAGCCCCTACAAATTTTGCCGTACAGGCTTCAACAGGGGGATCAAAGGATTCACCTAGTGCTAGTCAAAAACTCACACAAGATTTCCCTTGCCAGCTATTGCTGCTGGGGTTCCTTGAGTGCATGGGGACCTTCCCTTATTACTGCAGATTTTGAGACCTCATTACATGTACATACAGGGCTAGATGATTGGTGGATACCCTTTGGTAAAAATCCTTCAACAAGCATTTAGTGGTTTGTTTGTCACATTAACTTCACAATTGTACCTTACAATCTGCCATCTTACTATTTATTTTGTTAACAAGAATAAGGTCAATATTTACTTCAATTATTTGACTGTGTGTAAAAAGGACCTCTCCCATAACAGTATTGGAGACTCTCTTACTAAGTCTTAACATTTGACTGGAGCCATTTGGAGGATCAGATTTATTTATTTTTTTAACAGAGCCTTATTGCCAAGGACATGCAAGATCTGAAGCAGGATCCAGCAGTTGCAACACTAACCACATGTATTTCTTTCTAGGGAAAGCACCCCCCTTAATGCCCACGTGCAAGAGCCTGCTATTTATACTTTCCTTCAGTGGCCCTAGTGAGGCTACACTAATTTCAACAGGGTGGGGAGAAAGATGAAACTGCTGACTGTAGAAACACCAAGTCCTCTGTCTTTTCTGACTGAAAATATTCATGAGGACAACATTAGGATGACAGGCAACACTGTGAGTTTAAAGCCGGAAGCTCTACAGATTACATTGATCAGAGTAAGTGGGGAAGTTGTATAGGAATCAGTCAGTAGCTGTGGGCCAGGAAGAAGACAAGGAGGAGAGAGAGAGAGACTACTGAGAAGAATTGCCAAAGTGGCATCAAAGCAAACATAGTCACGCCTTTCTCAGCTGTAACTAGGGTCGCCAACTCCTGGTTCAGAAAATATCTGCAGATTTGAGGGTGGAGCCTGGGGGTGGTGGGATTACGGAGGCTAGGGACCTCGGTAGGGTATAATGTCATGCAGTCCAGCTTCCAAAGCAGGCATTTTTTCTAGGAGTGGAATAAACATTTAAAACAATAAACAAGTGATTTATTGAGTCTGGAGAGCAGTTGTAATTCTGGGAGATCTCCAGCCCCTACTTGGAGGTTGGCAACCCTAGCCGAAATGTCTGATGCCTTTGAAGACACCCGGAAAGTGTTTTTAAAAATACTAGCAGAAATCATCAGGAGATTTTTGCACAATTCCAGGTGTCACTGAATTTTGCTTAAGCAGAGTCAGGTAAAAGCACCTGAGATTTTTTTAAAAAAAGGAATTGTCTCTCAATAATGAAAGAAGGCATGGTTATTTCAAGAGAGTGTAGATGGCAATTGTTATTCCAGCGATCCACACTGCCAGAACAGAAAGAAAAGTTCTGATGTTAAAAGCATATTAAAATAGAAGTGGAAATTCTATTCGTTGTTCAATAGACAGGATACAGAGCAACAAAAAGTTACAGAACAACAGAAAAACAGCCGTCATGCTGAATAAAACATTATATACCTTAATCCCTTTTTTGGTAGTGTATTTCTGTCAAGCTGCATGCTGTTAAAACAAAGAAAACCCCTAAGGACATACAATAAAACAGGAGATAAAACAGGAATTCACTGCCACAGGAAGTGGTGGGTGCTACAAGCATGGACGGCTTCAAAAGGGAATTAGATAAGCATATGGAGCAGAGGTCCATCAGTGGCTATTAGCCACAAGGTATAGCTAGGGGCTCTGGGGCAAGTGATGCTCTGTCTTCTTGGTGCTTGGGGGGGGGTCAACAGTGGGAGGGCTTCTAATGTCCTGGCCCCACTGCTGGACCTCCTGATGGCACTGGTATTTCTGGCCACTGTGTGACACAGAGTGTTGGACTGGATGGGCCTTTGGCCTGATCCAACATTGGCGTCTCTTATGTTCTTATGTTCTTATGAGATATTATTCATTTTTCATTTGATTTCTAGACCATCCTTCCTCAAAGGAGCTCAGAATAGTATATATGGCTCTCCTTCCTCTTATCTTTACAATAACTCTGTGTTATCCTTATAGAAGTGAGTAACTGAAGGTCACCCAGTGAGCTTCATGGTTGAACTGGGATTTGAGCCTGAGACACTCCGATCCTAAGCAATCCACCAAGCCGTACTCAGAAAGTTTCAGAATTATAATTCTAAAGGTGTTTTTGCATCACAAAGATCACAAAGTGTTACTTTAATGTATTCTTTCTGGGAAAACTCTAATGGAGGAGTGCAAAAGTTGTCTTGTTCCGTATATACTCGGGGACTCCACATTTCTGTAAAGAAAACCAACCATTTACTTACAAAGCTATTTCATCGTATTCCCATTACTGTCTATGGAGTCTAGACTTTGATTTTTTGGGGGAAGACCATATACAGACCTTCTAATTCATTCCTTATGAAAATCTGGGTAACTATACTCCAGCATTAAAAATTACTTTTTTTAGGAGCTACTTGGCAAATCACATGTACAGGAATATTTGCAGAAGATATCGGGCCTGACCTGAATTCTAATTTTCTTGGTGTGAGTGTGAACATAGATGGAAAAGGCTAGAATGCTAACATGTCATCCTATCCAAGCTGTAGCAGCATAGTGCAGAATGTCTGTCTTCAAGAGATCAAATTAATTTGCCTCATATCGTGTAGTTTTCTGACTTGCCCATCAGGTAAGACAGGGAAATCTTTCTATGGCATCTTAGTGATTTATACACTTTTTCTTGCTCCTTTTAAGATCTCACAGATAAGCCTTATTTCTTCAACTGTCCCATGGCTCAAAATGTTTCTAAAGGACAGAGCAACAAAAGAAAAATTCCCTTACTTACTATACCATTTATGCCTGTGCTTGTAAGTGGGCTGCTGTCAAAGTGTCATCAAACTGCGGAACACTATTACTCTTGGGAAAGATGCAGTAATTCCCATTGACAGATCTTTGTGATGCACCAAATTTTTGTACTTGAACATTTTTGAAACGAAAAAATGGGCTTTTATGGGGTATGAAAAGCTTCTTGGAAAATGCCCTAACTTTAGCTATCTTTTACTCTGTGTGTGTGTGCGCGCGCGCGTGCATGCCTGTGCCTGCCAGTTTAAGGACTTTAGCCAATCACAGACCACATATCAAATATGAATATGACAGAGTAAGAACAACTTAGGTGGCCCATTTGCCATCAATTATGTCATCAGGTAGTCAAATCTGATTGGTTACATGTATGTCAGCTGCTATATAACTAACCCCTACATAGCACATTTGCAAAGGATTTCTTAATAGAGGTTCTGCAACATGCACATGGACCCAGCTACCCAAGGGCTACACCAAGAGTGTCATGCTAGCAATTTCAACACAAATAGTGCTGTGGTTTTCTTAATTCTTCATCACACCTCTTGCCAAAATGGGACAACTGTTCAAAGACAGTTTAAGACATGAACGTCTAGGGTTGCCAGGCCATGTCTGGAAGTGACCTAGGAATCACCTGTAAGAATCCCCAAAAGCAGACGTAGCAGCGCAGACAATGCCAGGGTTTTGTTGTTTGTTTTTTAATTTATCTCCTGCCGCTACTCTGAGTGTTAATGGGCAAAGAGGGCTGCAGACAGGAAGCCTCCTGGCACAGTGGGAGGACTGGAAACCCTACATGAGACCTGGAAACCAGTTTTGGGTTATCAGGCTGAGAGCCAGTACAGAAGGGGCATAATTCTGCTTAATCTCACCAGGCTCACAGAGATACAAACCTCATCTTTTATCTACTCTCAAAGTTATTAATTAGGAACTTAATATAATTAATCAAAAGTTGGGTTGTCAGGTGCCCTCCTCACTCGTTTGGGGGGGTGGGGATGCCCCAAACCCCGCTCCCAAACCCCAACCCAAGTGCCACCACCAGTTGGCTGGGGTAAACGGGAACCCCCAAAAGTGGGGGAAAACCCACCTGGACCTGGGGGCTGGCAACCCTAATCAAAAGTAGTCTGGTACAGGGGATCTGACTTTCATTTCAAGGTGTTTATGGTACACGTATCCCACTGTAACACAGTGTGATGCCTAGATGGGCATGGAGTCTTCTTGGCACAGGAAGGGAGATGGTGGATAATGAAATTAGTGACAACACTATTAATACTATTTGCCTCTTTTAGAATTCTCGAGTCCATTGCAATTTGAGTGTTTTTTACACTTCCTAAAAGTTTGGCTTCTACCCAAATCCAGCTGCATGACAATTCAAATTATGTGGACAGCCATCCCTTACATCAAAAATCCCAGGAAAGAAACCCCAGCATTGGCTAGCATCATTAAAACCAGTCCAGTTGCACGGGATTGCGTCAAACAAATAGTTTTCTTTGCAGAAAAAGCATCCATGTGGGGTGAAATACCTCACCAAAATAATGTATTTTATTTCTTGTTTGTTCTAAGGCAAGGCTGAACAACTTAGGACCCATCAAGCTGCATGCAGCCCACCAACCATCTTCTGTGACCAAACAAGTGTCCAATAACCCCCAATATTTTGAGCCTTGGGTCACAAATAAAACAGAAAAAGAAAAAGGGTTGGCTTTATACCCTGCCCTTCACTACCTGAAGGAGTCTCAGAATGGCTTACAATCATCTTTCCTTCCTCTCCCCACAACGGATACCCAGTGAGGTAGGTGGGGCTGAGAGAGCTGTGACTGACCCAAGGTCACCCAGCTGGCTTCATGTTGAGGAATGGGGGATCAGACCTGGCTTTCCAGATTAGAGTCCACTGCTCTTAACCACTACACTAAGCTGGCTCTCACTACACCATGAACTGTTTAAATGTTTTCAAATCAAAAATACCTGACCAGGATCATTATATGCAGACAATATGTTCTGATAAGACTGGGAAAGATTATTTTTTATAAACTCATCTAGGGCTGCGGTCACACGGAGCATTAGCCACGCTGCATAGACAGAAGATAGGCAGACTTTCCGGGCGTGATCTCACCACAACATCTGGGGAGCGTAGAGCTACCGTGGCTGACCCGTGACTACCCTCCAAAGACGCGCAGTAAAAAACTATTACCTCCGAGATACTAGTTTCTGAGAAACGCGCGGCAAGAGTGGGCGCCTTATCGCGTCCCTGCCAGACTCCCGTGGCATCCAGCGTCCGCCGGGTTGTCCCCCCCGTGCCTCCAGAAGCGCCCAACAGCGCATGCGCACAAAGATGTGCGGTGTCGTTGGAGTTGAGGGAGGGCCATGGGGGGCTGCGATGGGGGTGAGCGGCAGCGGCCAGGTGGAGAGCGGGCCGCATTTCCTGGAAAGGGAGGGAGGGAGGGCTGCTGGTGGGGAGATCTGGCGGGTTACTCCCCCCTCCTTGTGAGCGGCCCACGGACCCTGCCCGGAGTGGGCTGTGTACAGCCCTCCAAGAGGCGGCGGCTTGTTCCGTCCCCTTCCCATCGGCCGGATGCTCTCGGTGGAGGTGCAGATACTCATGTGATCGGCACCTTCACCCTAACCACGGGATCACGCCGAGATGTCTGATCCCGCAGCAGCGCGATATTTTGCCCCGGGGCAAACAGCCACGCTCCCCCCCCCCGCATTTTCCTGGCTGTGTGGCCAGGGCCTAGGTTAGCCTACAGATAAAGACCATGTCTTAAACAAGTTCTACTCTTTGTAGTCAAATCATTAAAAAAATCCCAAACCTTTAGTCTCATGTACCTGCTGCTATAGAGAAAACAGTAGTGAGCTCATCAAACGAGAGCAAGCTAAAGGTTTTGAAGTGCTATTGATATTGATGGGATTTAAATGTGCTTAATGTTTTGTAATTTAGATCCCACATCTTATTCCCTAAAGAACCTTTCTGTCCATATTCACATTTTCACAGGAAATGTAAGCTTGAATTGACTAAAAATTGACTCGTTTTAATCTGTATTCACTGGCTTCCTTTGTTCGGTCTACAGTACTTGATGGAAACATCAGAATCTTGCCTCTTATACATTTTCTATAATTCTATGTGTTTAGCAGAGATGGACTGCAATTTCCTCGGTTCCAACCTCCTATTGTTTCAGAAGATTGCTCTGTGTCACATTCTAGTCTACCTTAATATTGCTTTTACTAAAAGGATTTCTAAAATTGACCAACCTGCCAATCAAGAACATCTTCTCAAGCCCTGCTTCTTGTGTCCCTGCCCACTGAGGTGAGGTGGGTGGCAACCGAAGAGCTTTTCAAGTGGAGGGCACCTTGAGGCTCAACTACTTTCTTGTAGGCATCGGGCTTATGCATATCTCTTTACAAACACTTCTATCTAAGGGATTTCTTGGTAGTTGCTTTATGGTATGTTCCTAGTTTGAGGAGTGTTTCATTTTACGCTGCTCATGAAGAACTGTTTTGCCGTGATTTTTTAAATGGCTTGACCTGTTTTTATCGGCATGGTTTTACTGATCTGTTCTTATATATTTATTCTGGCTTGGCTCGTTTTATTGACTTGTCCTACTGTGTGATTTGTTTTACTGTCATGATTTAAAAAAATTATTTTCATAGTAAGCTGTCTCATAGAAGTCTGGAGAGATGGCATACAAATTTACTAAATAAATAAATAATTAAAAATTGATTCTGGAAATGTAGTGTGCTTTCCATTCGCTGCTGATTTCAGTTTATTTGCATCTTACACTCTACCCTTGCTGCATTACTGATGCACTCATGCATTGATACAGTACTGTCCCCAAAGAGCAAACTTGATATTATTGTTCATATGACTATATGATGTTTCTTTATGTGTGCTGTTTTACCAGTGTGCACATGTGCTGTTGCACACATGTATCATACAAAAAGAATCTTCATTCAACTGTACATACAATCACATCAACATTTCTGCTTGGCAGTATTTTATCAGTGCTTGTTGCACAATCAGTAATACCATGGAGGGAGGAAAGACTATAATGAATGGAGTGAAAGCTGTGGCAAAACCCATGTGTGGAATTTGGAAATACAAACTGAACAATGGGAAAGTCCTGATACTTCGGTTTTACTCAAAAATAACACCAGGTAAGGCAAAATTCCAAAATTGGGTCCGGGGGGGGGGGAGATTCAGGTGAAAAGAAATTTGGAAGCATTTCTATTGGTCCTACTATGTTCAGCATACGTGTATAATTGCCGAACCCATACACAGGAAGAAGCCTTTAGCCAAATGGCCTGACAATATAAGAGAGGCCTTGATTTACTGCCTGACTGCATAAAATGGCTGAATGAACAAGCTGAAATTGAATCCTGACAAGATGGTAATGCTGGCAGGGAAGGCTAAGGTCCTGAAGGTAATGGTGCTTACCAATATTTAATGGAGTTCAGATGACCCTTACTAACTCTGCTAAGAGCTTAAGGGTTATTCTGGATCCAGCACTACTGTTGGAGAAGCAAGTTAATTAGTGGCAGAAGATGTTATCTAGCATCTTCATTTAGCCTGGAAGATTGCCTCCTGCCTTGATGTGGCTGATCTGGCCATATGGATCCATGCCAGAATGACATCAAAACTAGGCTATTGTAGTGCACTCTACATGCAACTGCCCTCAGAAACTCCAGTTGGTACAGAATGCTGCAGGCTCTGCTACTATTGGAAAAGAGCTAGTGTATATGCATCGTACATCCACTCTGCAGTCAGCCCATTGGCTAGGTACCAGTTACCAAGATCTTGGGCCACATCTGCTGTGCTCTGCTACAACAGCTTTGCTCATTTGAGCAAAGCCTTCTGAAAGTGCTACCATGCAAATGAACAGGAGCGACAGCTGCCTGTACCCAAGCATTCTCTGTTGGGGATGGAATAGTTTGCCTGAGGAAGGCACACTCCATGGTTGTGTAAATCAGAATTGTTCAGAAGGACGTTTTTTAAAAAAGGGAATAGGATTGTAATACAATGGAATGGTTCTCAAAAGTGACACTTAAGCAATAGATTAAAAAAGCAACAGTTGATAGGCAGTTAAAAGTTTTGATATGAAAAACAGTGACTTTTTATTGATGGCATGTAATCGTCTAACTGTTTCAAAAGACTTTTGAAGAATTTCAGACTAATGTAACAGTTTACATAAAATCCTGTTTCACTATTATAATTACCAGGCCTAATTTTCAAGTATTTACTCCAAGCTGTACTGCTCTACCAACATAAAGCCTCACTAGACTGTGTAATGGAGTTCGTTTTTCCAGTTTGCAAAATAGATGTTATTGTTCCAGGGGTGAGTGTATTTGAGAGAAAGAACACTTTTGTGGGTATGTACATGTGCATGCATACTTATTGCTGGTACAATAATATCCCTTGGTCAAATGGGTTTTTGAAGCACCAAGTGACTGCTGCTTAATATGAACCTCACATAGGAACTGATAGTAGTTCCCCAGGCGTATGTTTCTCTAGAACAAAATATGGAACAAAATTATGGTTAGAAAGCTCTTAGTAGTATCAGTTATTCTGCTGAATAACAAGGACTTTGGAAGTATGACAGTGCTTTGGAACAGGCGTACTGCCCAAAACTATGTCCAATTACATTATCATTTCTCTCCTTAAAATCAGGCTCCAGGTCTGATGACACAGCAGTGTTACCTCCTAAGATAATCATTCTTGCTGTTTCTGTTTTTCTTACCTGATGACCACTATGGAGATACCTGTCTATGGGATTAGCTCACCTTTCTGAAAGAGTAGACCTCACGCTTCCCGTCCTCATGAGAAGGGTCTGGACCTCTTGAGTGCTTGTCGTCAATCCAGACAGGGATCCGTGATGGCTGAGAGGGAGATCAATGGATTCAGAGCTCGTGTGGAGGCTGGTCATTGACTGGTAACTGGGGGTGTCCTTACTGCCTGCAGAGGAACTACTCAGGTTTGCGGCCCAGACCAGACCACCTGAGGTGAACGAATGGGCTGATGCTGGACTGGACGCCAAGGAGTGACTTAAACTGACAACGTCTGCATTTAAGTCCGAGGGTTTGTTGAAGAGGGGACTGCTGCCGCCACTCTGCCCGCCTGCACTGCCCATGCTACCTGTACCTGAAGACGGAGACTCCAGACTGCCTTGCCGGGCTAATGTGGTGCTAGGGCTGGGCATGGCAGCTGTGGATTTCCCACCTTCAGTGTTTGGGGCAGGGGCAGCCTTGCCACTTGCTTTGGCACCAAACAACCTGCAAAGGAAAAACAAAAGCAAGGGTTAAGTGTTCTCTAGGGAAGCCAATGTCAACATAAAAGTTTCACATCATAATATCAAGAAACAAAGGCAGTTACATAATGAAAACCATTGCTATAAGGCCTTCCCCCCAATTAATTGCTTCTCGCGGTCAATCTACTTAAGCCTTGTATGTCTGGGATATACTCAGAGTACGAATTCCAAGGTACTCATTCATTACTTGTACTTTCAGAAGTACAGGTCTTCCCACAGAGATGAAAACCACAACAATCTTCTGTTACACAATGATATAAAAAGATTAAATTTTCACCCAAATCCACAAGTGACTTTAAAAGCTTCTTTAGTGAAGCCATCGTTATTAAATCTTCAATTAGCAGCTACTTTGGTTATAATTTAAAATTACAATTTAAAATATTTAATTTCCCCCCACAAAGGACTATATGTATGTATATTTGTTTTACCTTCACTATCTTCCACCTGTGCAACTGTGAAATTTTTGGGAGGACTTTAAGTTAGCTTTTGGAAATAAATTTATTTCGTAAAGTTCTTTCTGAAGTTGTGAAAATATAGTATGTGAGAGTAATCTTATACATAAAACATCTCCTGAATTTACGGTAAACAATAAATAATCAGCACCATCAATTTTATATTTAACAAAATAGCACACTTGACAAATACGATGCAAAAATATTTTACTGGTATATGGCCACAAGAGGGCAGCATTGACTTAGTTTTAGCCAGTTTACAATGGATTTATACTCCTACATGGGTATGTATCCCAAGTTGCTAAAACCAGTTAATTTTGATAAGAGATATTGCCAACATTCCCTGACCACAAATAGCATCGGAACCTGCAAAGTCATAATAGTTAATAACTTGCGGAATATCCAGTTAATGGGTTTCAAAATTCCTATTCTGTAATATATGCAGAAACTGGCAACATTACAATTAAACTTTCCTTTATTTCTAAAAAATTCATTTGTAGGAAATCATCATATTTTAAGAAACCACTAAGTTTTCTCATTGGGCCTTTTGCCTGTGTATAAAATCCCATTGCTCCAGTTCAGCAAGAGACTGCATGCGAGGGAAAGCAACCTACCATCTGTGTATTTCCTGGCTACTGGGGGAAAGAGTGCTGCTTAAGTAATCAGCTGGTGCGCAAACAATTTCCCAACCTTTGTTGGATTGGTCTGGCTCCAATTTGATACTGCAGAGGAGTTGCCTCCCTGGCTCTGTAAGGACCCCACCTCCTCCAGCTGAGACCCCCTTGGATAGTAGGGTCCCCCTTTTATTTTGGACAGTTGTTTTAACCGGCACCCCCTTTTAGAGTCTAAGTGCCAGGGGATCTGAAATTTGGGGAGTCTCATAAAGGCACCTGGTTTCAGTGATGACATTGGAAAATCCCAGGAAAGATGAGGAAGCGTGTGCTGGAATTAAAAACTGATTAAGTGCAATCCCTGCTCTGTGGCATGTCTTGCTCAAGAACAAAAAAATAAAAATGAAATTCAATGCTAAGGACATCACCTGACATCCTGATATATTCCAAAGGTGTCTGCCCAGCCCAAGGATGTTGTTATTTCATTGACCAACTCCTGGTTCCTGTTTTTCCCCATTTTTACTTAATGCAGAAGGGCACTCAAGTCATTCATTTGCCCTCCCTCCTGCTTCAGGAGCTATCCTGCCTCACCCACTCTTTTTATGTCCACGCAGATCTGGCTCACTTCAACCTAATTAAAGTATGTCAGTCATGTTGCCTCACTCAGGCGCTTTGTGCACATGCAGATTTGGCTCACAATAGCCCAATCAAGTTATTTTTCCCACTTATATTTGACAGCAGTTAACTTGAAATCAGCCAATCCAAAACCAGAATGGCCAAACCTTGCCCACTCTGGGGATCTTCTGTCCATATAAAGGACCCCCTAGCAAAGAAGAAGAAGAAGAGATTGGATTTATACCCCCACCCTTCACTACCCAAAGGAGTCTCAGAGCAGTTTACAAACTTCTTTCCCTTCCCCTCCCCACAACAGACACCCTTGTGAGGTAGGTGGGGCTGAGAGAACTCTGACAGAAACTGCTCTTTTTCGAGGACAGCTCTTATCAGAACTACGGATTGCTCAAGGTCATCCAGCCAGGTGCAAGTGGAGGAGTGGGGAATCAAACCCAGTTCCCCCAGATTAGAGTCCACGCACTTAACCACTACACCAAACTGGCTCTGTACCAAACCTTTAGTGGCTCTGGGAGGGAGAGATTTTGAGGGAGAGGCTCCATATTTTCAGGGTAGCTTTGGGATCCTCTCCACACATAAACCCTCATGTCCCAAAGCAATTGGACCAGTGGGCCCAATTCTATGGGCACCCAAACAGGTTACCCCCATTACCTCCATTGTTTCCAATGGAGAAACCCAACCAGCAGCACTTAAGACAGGCAAGCAGGCAGCACCCAGCAGTCAGACTCTCCCAGAGAATCTCAGGGAAAGTGAACTGTCTTGGGAGGTGCCTGTTTGCCATGAGAACAAGTGTCACACTCCAGAACAAGTGGCACTATGGCAGTGCAAGCATGCCACAGTGCCACACAGAAACCCCAAAAGACCAACCGGGGGGGGGGGGGGCCAGTTAAACAAGCACCTCCCAGACTGAGATTCTCTGGGAGAGTCTGACTGCTGGGTGCTGCCTGCTTGCCTGCCTTAAGTGTTGCTGGCTGGGTTTCCCCATTGGAAACAATGGAGGTAATGGGGGTAACCTGTTTGGGTGCCCATAGAATTGGGCCCACTGGTCCAATTGCTTTGGGGCATGGGGATGTATGTGGGGAGAGGCTCCCGAAGCTACTCTGAAAATGTGGAGCCTCTCCCTTGTAATGTATCCATCTCAGACCGTGTGTGCGGCCATTTCGCCACACGGTCAGGCAAAGCGGCTGAGCTTCGCTCTCAGTAACAATGGGACAAGCGGATCCTAGTCAACTCCTATCAGCAGGCTAGGCTCCTGGACGAGAGCCTATGGAACTCTTGGCTACTGTAAATAGCCAATCACTTGTGTGTGGGTGTGTTTGGGGAGTGGGGTTTGTGCACGTATAAACCAGCCTGCGAGCTGGGTACTCTCGTCTTGTTCTGAGCTGAAATAAATTATGAGAGCTGAAATCACTAGTAAGTCTCAGTTCTTTTCCTCCCTCAACCCCCCTCTCTCCCAGAGCCACTAACAGCACCGTGGGGAAAAGGTAATTTCCCCCCCACCATAGAGAACAATTGAGGGGATGGGGGCAACCTGTTTGGGGGCCCGTAGAATTGGACTCCCTGTTCCAATGTTCTCGAATCTTGGTGGGTATCTTGGGGAGAGGCTCCAGCAGCTACCCTGTGAGTTTGGAGCCTCTCCCTCAAACCCTCCAGCCTCCCCTCCAGCCCCCAGAATATATCCTATGTTTTCGCCATTGACTTTAATGGCCCATAGGATATAATGGGGCTGAAATTGACATTCGGCTGGCGGAAAGACGGAATGGGCTCCTACTGACGAAACTGACATGCAGGAGTCTTACTGCCAGCCGAAATTGATTCTGTCCGATTCGGCCGAATCCGAATTTTTTGCACACCCCTAGTATTGACAGTTCAGATTAACATCTGCTTTGTCATTGTGTAGGAGTTTCTGGCATAAGAAAGTTTATTCTGTAAGCAGCTTTCTGCTGTACTTTCTACCACTACATACTGCTTGATCTTCACCTAAATTAAACCAGAGTGTGCAAGCACGCACGCACACACACGTGCACACACACAAGCACATAGTTCTGTAGAACTAATGATTAACACTGACCTAAATTTTCTATAACAGTTATTTTAAGATTATGTACTACCTCCCAACAGCCCCTGACTCTGACTAAGAAACACTTGCCTTTGCCTGAGGAGTGACGGAAGGAGGGAGGGAAAGAAAAGGAGGGAGAACAGAAGAAGTCTGAGAGTGGATTACAGCCCAGGAGGAAGCCAGTGAGACCTGCCATCAAGGGCAGCTGTAGAAATTGGAGAAAAGGAGTCCCTTTTCACTTAGCAGCCTGGAGGCTATTGGGAAACACCGTGGTGCTTCCAAGTTTCTCTTGAGTTTTCTCTGTCTTTCCTGCAATCTTCCACAAAGATCACACTAAAGCCTTGGTGGCACCCAGGTGAACGGGAAAGTTTGGATCTTGTTTATGCCAGTCCTGTTCACACCAGCCACATTTTCTTTTCCCGAGTCCCCTTCAGAGGCCATCCCCCACACACACTCTGCCACCAGGGAGCCTTTTTTTAACTCTGTCACATGACAGAGTTATAATGGTTATAATGTCATAACAATCTGTCCATCAGGTTCTCTGAATTCCCAACTTTGATTTTTTTTTAAAAAAGTAAGTCTCTAGTCCCTCTTGTTACAGAATGACTCCCACAGGGAGCTAAGGAAGGGAAACTAAGAGCAGACCTGCTGTGTGGCCCGTTGCCACTGTACTGTATCAGCAGCCACAGCAGCAACAGGGAAGCCACACAAGCTCCTCCCTGTGCAGAAAACACCTGTGATAGGAAAGCCCAGGAAAGGCCTTGGGACTAGCACTTTCCAACTACTTAACTGGCAAGCATAAAAAGCCCTTTGAATCTTAACTGGGAAAATCCAGGTCTTGGAGGCCAATTACTTTCCCAGCCCTTCTTACATGAGTCTTTTGATGCTGCAGTCCCTATCTTACTAAAGAGTTTGTTGTTGTGAACTGTATTTCGGAGTTGCTACAGAAGTTGCTAGGCCAGCAGCAATTTCAGTACTAGCCTCAAATCTTATGGGCACAGTCATGCCAATCTGATTGACATGACACCACCCCTTTTCACCCTGGCAGGAAATACTAAAATGGAGTTAAAAGGTATTAGCAGTCTGCACTGAAGGACATTGAGCACGCCTCCTGTGTTTTGTCAACTGCAGAAAGAACTCCCAACACTGTTATATAACATATGCTATCATCATAATATGCATATTTTAATATAAGCCTGAATTCTCCCTATAAGCTAAAATGACTAAACAGAGGCTATTGTTCTTTGATCACATAATGAGAAGACAAGAGTCGAGGTGGGGGGGGGGGAGAATGACGCTAGGAAAAGTTGAAGGCAGCAGGAAAAGAGGAAGACACAAAATGTGATGGATTGACCTAATCAAGGAAGCCAGTGGCCCTCAGTCTGCAAAACCTGAGCAAGGCTGTCAATGATAGGAGTTTCTGGAGGGCATTAATTTGTAGGGTCACCATACGTTGGAAGCAACTTGGCGGCACATAACACACATACATTTCATGACTAAATACTTCTCAGAAAATCTCTTACCTTCTAAATGTGGGCGAAGCAATATCTGGGTATTTTGAACCTGGCTGCCTGAGGCCTGGAGTTCCACAGGCACTTGCTGACGTTGGGCTTGATTTTGGAGAGCTGGACAATGACACGCTCTCAGAATCGGACACGGCCACCTTCTCCTTCTCCTTGTCAGTCTGATTAATGGTCACGGGACTAGAGCGGCCCGAGCCAATCTTCGTGGGCTCCCTCAGTTTATTGGGGGCTGCAGCACTGGTGGATTTGCTGCTGACATTGGAGTCGATGCTACTAGTGCTTGATCTGTGTCCCCCCCTGCCAGGAATCCCACTTGTGCTTGATTTGGAAGGACGCGGCAAACTTCGGTACTGCAGGGTGGTCTTTGAGCTCACGTGCAAGACGCCGTCGTCCTGATTCTGTGAACCATCTAGGCTGGTTTTTCTCCCTGTGTTTGACTTTCCAGTGATAGCTGCAGACTTGGGCATCTTTCCCAGAGTGGCCGACCCACTTGTTATAGTTGCCCCACTCGCAGTAATGATCGTTGAAGATCCAACTCCCGTTTTCTTGAAGCCAAAGGAACCTGTTGCTGTCGACCTGCCGATGCCTGAGGGAGGCTTTTTCCCTTCGTCGCCACTGCTTTTCCCTGCATCTGAAGGAGAACGCTGGATAGAGGGTCCTTTGAGGGGAGTTTTGACTTTTTCTGAAGCTTTCACATCATCTGTTTTTCCTGACAAAAAAGGTACAATTCTGTAATCCTTCATATCTGTACCAACAGACTTTCAGTAACAATATGGCAGGTACAGTAGCATTATGCTGTTTTATTCATGCTTAAGAGCAGTGCATCACTTAGCCCCTACTGGAACATTTTGTCAGACATGATGGGAATTATCCAAAACCCTCAGACAGAATTCCACCCCACCCCCCAAAATCTGCTTACCTTGTTAAGGGCAACAGACTGCCTCGGAAATGCTGGTAGGTTCATCCTTTTGCGGCCACTTTTATTGGTTCTGCTACCCTTTCTTGTCACGAACATTACATGGGCCATAATTGCCGTAATTCACTCACACCAAAGCTGCAGCAGACTGGTGTGGTGTGATAGAGGTATGAATATACAAAATATCTCGCACCTGCATAATATGTCAGTTACAAAGGAAGGCAGCACAGAAGACAGAAGGTTGGATCCAGTGATCCATCAGCAAAAGACACTGACAGTCATGGATCTTTTCCATGCCCCTCCCCCAGCAGTCCTTTCCAACTGTAGAACCCACATAGAGTAATAGGCTGAAGGGGGTGAAACTGCCTTTTTTTGATGGAACAGGGAGGGGAAGGCATTTTTGTCCCATTCCCCATCCCCAAAGCAGTCTCTGAGAGTCACATGCTGATTACATGTATGTCCCAGAATTGGAAAGAACTGCTGCGAGGAGCAGAACACTGAAAATATCTGCAGTCGTTGCCTATACAGGATCAAAACCAGAAGCTATAAAACGTGGAAACAATTTCAGCATAGATTTCTCCTTGAATTCCATTTTAGATGGAACTAATCCACACTACTACATGGGGTTAGACACACAAGAAGGGAAAATGTTACAGATATGAGATGGGGAAGGCTTAACTAATATCATTTGCTGAAACATAGATGCTGATTTTTTTAAATCAAACAGTACCACTAAAACTCATTTGTAATTAACATTCCACTCTTATTAGGACTACCCTTTCAACTCAATAGAAAGGAGTATGTGATTTCCTTCACAATAACTTAGAGGCATTTTACACATTCAGCTTACATTGTCATTACTGTCTGTGCCAGTGGAATTGTCTGACATGGCTGTTTCTTTAGACATGTTTGTTCTTTGTCCTGTCTTTATAGGTTCCATCATCTTATAGTTTTCATCTGACAATCACATTCTGTTAAAACTTCTTTGAACTGTTCTCTTAAATCTTAACCCTTTCCTCAGTTGTGGTCATATTTATTTATTTATTTATATCCTGCTTTTCTCCTGAGCTGGAACTCAGAGGCTTAGAACATTATTCTCCCCTCTTCCATTTTCTCACAACAACCACCCTGTGAGGTAGGTCAGACTGAGAGTAGGTGATGGGCCACCCACTGAACTTCCATAGTAGAAGTGAGAATTCAGACTCCAGTCTTCCAGGATCCTAGTCTGACACTCTATCTTCTACATCATGCTGGCTCTCATGTTAACATGCTCTCCTTCATCCCCTCTCTGACAGAAGAAATTTGTACCATCATAAAGACAGTGAGCACATGGAAGGAGCCTGTGATTTAACTAATAGTGTCAGCCAGGGCCCAGCAAGAGTGAGGACCCTTCCAGAGAAGAGGACTCCTCAGGAGAACAGGAGCCCGGTGTAGCCAGCTCTGAGTCAGCAGAAGCCAGCAAGCTGGAAGATGAGCTGCAAGCCCGTCAGGATTCACAGCCAACAGCTGTTACAGAGCCACCAACACCCTTCAGCCCTGAATCAACAGATGAAACTCAGTTGATGGTTTCCAGCCCTCCAGTATCACCCACACTCTTAGAGCACCGCAGAACTACAGGAGAGACAACAAAGTGCATGCCTCCTGGCCCAATGTCAGCTGCTTAAGTAGTTGCAGGATTACTCCCAAGCAGCTGGCTGCAAGCATGATCCTTAAACAGATGGCTATAAAAACCAGCCAAGAGAGGCTGCTAGGCATGGAAGCAATGAGTTGTATTACCTCCAATCACTGCATCTGAACCTGCCTTGTATCCTGACAACTCTTGAACCAGATTTAGTTCTGCCATTGTGACTCTCGAACCGCTCCTGACTATGATTCTTGGATTTGCTCTACTTCACTCATGACTGACTCCTGGACTGCTAGACTCTGGTGCCTTTGGATTGCTCATCAACCTGTTCTGTGCCAGCATTCTGACCTACTGGCTCAACCCTTAGACCGAACCCTGACCATGCTCTTTGGATCACCGTTCACCCAATGCTGTTGTCTGCCAGCACACCTCGACAAATAGGTTTGATTTAAAAAAAAAAAAAAAAAAGACAACTAGGTGTATCCAATCCTTCCCCACATCCCATTTCACCTGAAAGACAAGCAGAGGTCTATGAAGAATTCAATCATGCTTCAGATGCCAAAAAGAAAAGTATTTACACAAATACTCTTATCACGGGGAAATGAGCAGATCCACAGACGCAGCAGAACTTGTGATGTGGCTCATAGCTGTCTTTTCAGTTGAAATTAATGGAGAACCCCACGTATGCAGGAACTATGGTTGTGCATCACAACAAATCTACTCCATTATATTACATTGCTTATATTGTCTTTCACTGCTCATGTTTTCTTCCATATTCCTTTCTACAATGGAATGCTTTTAAAGCTTGCCACAGATTGTTTTTCAAAGAATTGACACATATTTGTTATCTCAAAATTATTATTTTTCTGAAACAGGTGTACTGGGTATACGCATCATCACCTACATTAGCATCCATTGTTGTAAAGTCTATTCCAGCATATCCAATCTTTATTAAGTGTTCGGTGTTTGCAGTAAAAAGAAAAAATCCCATCACAATCATACTTAGCATTTATATAGCTAAATTTGATTCACTTTATAGCTTCTATTGAAAATTGTTGAAAATTTTCAAGACTATAGGAATAATTACAGGGTTGCATTTCATGTTTCTATTGGTATTTCAAATACATAAACTGACTCTATTGATTTGCACGCCCTTACCTGGGTAGCCCAAGTGAGCCTGATCTCATCAGATCTCGGAAGCTTAGTAAGGTCAGCCCCAGCTAGTAGTATTTGGATGGGAGACTACCAAGGGAGTCTAGGGTCATGACACACCAGCATGAAATGGCAAACCACATCTGAACATGTTTTGCCTTGAAAAACCCATGGGGTTGCCATAAGTCAGACGTGACTTGATGGCACTTTCCACCACCACCATTGGTTTGCCTGTGGTTCATCTATGGATTTTAAATAATCCATTATGAATATACCCAAACCCTACTGTGCAGACTGAAGGCTTCTGAAACTCTACCTGACTCACGCAGGTCAAGTATAATGATTATGTTACCATAGTCTGTACCCCAATATAGGGACCAGCAATGGGGGGAAAATACCCCCCCCCCCCAAATTTCTTTCACTGAGCCTCTGGCAGAGTGTCCACTCAAGAACTTTGAACAGATGGCAGAAATGCAGGAATGGAGAAAGGCACGATGCAGGACTCCAACAAATCTCTGGTCAATGGATGCCAGAGGTGAAAAGAAGGACATTCTTTTGATTTACAATTCAAAGATCACAAGTGCCAAGTGGAAAACCACTTTTTTTGGGTGGGAAAGGTTCTTTGATGCCTTTAATGGCAGCAGGAAGATATCAACACAGGTTCCTTTGATAGCCCCCTGATCTCCTCACATCTTTTGGCTCATACACAATGACCAAGGTTTGCAAAATAAAATAATCAAAACCCCTTTTGTTTCTCACTAGGGATGGGCATGAACTGGGAAAAAACAGTTCAGTTCATGGTTTGTGATGTGCACATGAACATTTTGATGCTTGATGAACTGGTTTGTGTGGTTCATGACATGGTAGAAACACACATACCCCAGATACTTTGGCGGTGGCAAGATAATTGCTGTGGGTGGCCAACACTTCAAGGAACATACTTGAAATAGTCCCTGTGCATTATTTCCGTTTATGAACATATGACATATGGCAACACTTCAATCCATCACCGGCTGCAGTGGTGATGGTCAAGGCTCAGGTCTCCAGAGCACAAGGCAGAATAGTGCACTTCACGGCAGACCTCTGGAGCAGCCAGCAAGACTGTTGGGGACCCAGGCCCCAAGAGGGGGCAGTCCTGCTGCTGGGCTACAAAGTGCTTCTGCTGCATGTGCAAGGGATGGATGCAGACCACATGACGCAAAACACTGCTGCTGTGTGATACAGCGTGGGCTGAGGGTGGGCAGTGGCAACATCATCCATCGCTACATGGTCACGGATGCCGATACCAACATGCTGGCAGAGGTGAAGTGTGTGCACCTCAAGGGCATCCTCTGCCTGGTGCACGTGCTTCAGCTGGTAGTGATAGATGCTCTGGGGCTAGGGAGCACTGCCCCCCTCAAGATGCAGTCCTTGCTCAAGACCTGCTGGTGCCTGGCCACCCACTTCTCGTGCAGCATCAAGTCTGCCTGTCTGCTGCACATTTGGTGAAACCGAAGTGCACGGCGGAGGATGTCATCTCCTCCATGACCATTCTGCATAGGGAAGAGGAGATCAGCATCAGCTCCAACAACTGGCTGACCCCCTTCCAAATGCTGCACGTCCTCAAGCTCTTCCAGGATGCCACCAACTTGCTGGGTGCCCATATGCTCAGACTGGGGCAAGTCATCCCCCTGATTTGAGGGCTGGACTGGGCACTGGCCTTTGCACTAGAGCCGGCTGTTCTCCCATGGGCCAGGGCCTTGGTAGAAAGGTTGGAGGTGGGCATCACCATCAGGTTACATCCTCTCTTCAATACAGGGGAGTACAAGCTGGTTTGTATCTGTGACACCCCGGATAAAAGATACTCACTTGAAGGATCTACAGCAGACATTTTTGCAACTATATCCTCCTGATATGGTGAGAGAGATGATTGGAAATGCCAGAATGATACCCAGGGACAACTTGCTACAAGACAAGCCCAAAGAAAATGACAACAGAACACCACTGGTGGTCATATACAGCTCACAACTCAAGCCAGTTCAACATATTATTAACAACCTACAAGCCATGCTGGATAGTGACACTTCCCTCACACAGGCACTGGGGGGCTGACCTTCCTTGCTTACAGATAACCTACTAACCTAAAACAACTTTTCACCCACAATGAAAAACTACTTAACAGTAACATGGACTCTGGTACCAAGGCCTGCAATAAAGCAAGATGCCAACTTTGCTCTGATATAGATCCTAGCAACATGTAAGCCCGCAAGCCTACTATGGTGTTTTTATGGACTGTGTTGTACTGTACCTGATGAAGTGTGCCATTACTGTACTTGATCAAGTGTGCCAACGACAGACTGTGCCTGAAACTGACATGCTGTGAGCGCCCAATGAGGATACATACCAAAGACTGTGTTCTTGTAATGGTTGCTACTCCTGAGGTGTTCCCGTGTCTAGTGTACGCCATAGAACAAAGCACATGGTCACAGAAAGCACAAGATGGCATTTCAAACCAGCCGCATGGTCACCTACCTCCAGGGGCCCCCCCCTCCCCCTCGCACCAACGAAACTGCACGTACTCACAAAGACCCGGTATTCAGCCTGGCCGCATGGTCATGAGTCATCCATCTGCATACTAATACCCCTAGCCCAGGTGTCTTGATTGAGTTAGCAACTAGATCTCAAATTGCCCGCCAGTCCCTTGGCCCACCCAGAGAAATACAGTAGCCAATCACAGACCCTTTGGCTATGACAGAACACTGTGTCATAGGGGAGGTCCCCTGGACCCAGCTCCTCCTCTAGACCCCTTTTGATATAATCAAAAATGCACCCACAGTTCTCTCTCTTATGTTCTTGCTCTTGAGCTCTCTACCCTGGAACTCCCCATCGCTCTCTAATGACGCCCTCTACAAAACCTGCTTTACCTCTTAAGTCCAGCTTGCTATCCCATACCCTACCCGTCCTTCTTTACGTTCTAGTATTGCGCAGCTAGAACTTCTTGGCACATGGTCTTAGATGGTCTGAGTCACCATTCTTTTCCCATTTTCTCCCCATCCTTACCCCTTCGCTGGAAGTTTGGAGCCACGCAGTTGTAGCTAGCTAATTATAACCCAGAGCATCAACCACCATATATTATTATTATTATTATTATTATTATTATTATTATTATTATTATTATTAAGGAAGTCTGCCTCAGTCTTTCATTGGGAACCTCGGAAACAGTGCCATCCTCCGTAAACATAGACGGAAGAATCCCGATAATAATAACTGTACCAGTTGTTTCTCTTTGAGAGCAATTCGGCTAACCAACACCATCAGTGGACCCAGCCACACCAGCAACACCATCTCAGGGTCATACTCCTGCTCATCCTCTAATGTGATTTATGCCCATCATGTGTCAGCAATGTCCTTCCACTCTCTACATGGTCCAAACAGGCCAATCCCTATGACAAAGAACAGCACCAAAGTCTGTGGAATGTTCATGCCTAGCACCCTTTCACGAACATCACCTCATGAACCACAAACTGCCCAAAATTCATGACGAACTTTACTTCGTGAGCTAGTTTGTGCCCATCCTTATGTCTCACTTGCCATCTACTAGGTGCCATAAGTTTTTAAGCTAAGACTTAACAGCCGCCTCAGCTGGTCATATAATAATTCAGGTACCCTCATAGGTCAGCCCAGTTAGGCACTCATAGCCTAGTTCCCGACCCTTACACCAATACTTGCATCAATCAAAGTCCAGCTCTAAATCCACTAATGGCCACCCCAAGTTTACACCCTTGGTCTAATGGAATCACAATAGCTAGTTTTGCACCCAATTTGACCAATGGCAACACTTTACCACTGTAACCCAGGTAAAGTCAAGTGCATAAGAAGGGCTCTAGGTAAGCCCTCTAATTGTATACAAATGCTTTCAAACTATCTTCCATACTAACCTGAACACTCTGGAATTATTTCCATAATCAAGTAAAGCATGATTCACTTTCTTCACACACCCCATTTCTGGCTGCCCCATCCTTCTTTAATAGCTAGCTTCCTGTACTGTGCTCCCCCCACCATTAACATTACCTCTGGGAGAAACACACCCAAATTTCAAACAAGTTTGGTTTTAAATGGGTGCGATTGACAGGGTTGTATTGGTTTTCATGCCTAATACTGATCTCCTCACGTCTCAGTCAGGTTAATAAAATTACTTTCTTATTAAGTTTCCTGTCTCTCCTCCATCCATCCCCTCCACACCCCCAGAGGTCTATTATACCAAAACTGACAGCTGTGTAGACAGAAGCCAAAGGACTCCATGATTACCCTACTGCTGTTTGCTTACCCTGTCTCTGTGTGGAAAAGGGACACCTTACCATGACAGACTGTGCACAGGGAATGATTTGGGTAACAATTGGGTAACAATTATCTGATGAAGTATGCATGCACGCGAAAGTTTATCCCCAGAATTAAAGTTTGTTAGTCTTAAAGGTGCCACTGGACTCAAACTTTGTTCAGTTGTGAACATAATAATCCTGATTGGGACATTGTACCCAACTTCTATTCAGAAACCCATGATACATCTTAGCTTAATGTTCTTCCTTGCCCAGTCTCAGGTTCAGAAAGATGGATGCCTACACAACTACGTAAGGAGCAGAAGGCCCCTTCATGGGCTGCATTTAAGGAATGCATGAAAGACTGGAAGCCATTTGGGAGAGGGCAAATGGTTTCAGCAGATTTGGCTGTGTGTTTTTAAGTTTTATGTTTTTAATCTGTGCACTGTGCTTATTTTGCTAATGGACTGTTATGTTCAGCATCCTTGCAAGTTGTTGCACAGTTAGCCACCTTGCATCTAAGCAAATAAGGCAGACTGGAAACATCTATATATCTAATAGCCAAAAAGTAAAAGAGCGTTCCCTGTGCATGCGCAGAGAATGCTCTGGCCATTGGGGGGGAGACTCGGCGGGCCCAGTGGCTGGGAGCCTCTCAGGCCGCGCCGCTGGAGCCAGGGGGAAGGCTCAGCAGGCCCGTACGACTCGCCGCTGGGGTGGGGAAGGCAGAGGAGAAGGATTGGCGGGCCTGGCAGCTAGGAGTCGCATGGGCCTCACCGTTGGGGGTTGGAGGGGAGAAGGATTGGCGGGCCTGGGCCTCAGCATGGGTGTGGGGGGGGAGCGAGGGAGAAGACTCACCTGTGGCTGCTTCCTCCTCCTCCTCCTCCACGTGGAGCTCCTTCCCCCCCCGCGAGTATCATGGGTCCCCCCTTCTTGTTTTAAATAAATACCCAAGAAGTTACATTTCTGAAAGTCTGTCCTACCAGGTGTCTTGAGAGTGCCCGTTCCAGTTTTGTGCCTTGATGGTGCTGCCCCTACTTGTGCAGTCATGCCTCTTCGCCAAGAACCTGTCTGAGAGACAGACAGAGCTGTTTTCTGTCCTCCTTTCTCAGTATCTTCAAGGAGGCCAGAGGGATGGCTTTTCCACTTGCTCCCACTGTCAGTGTTGCTATCAAAATCTTCCTCTGGCTTCTTCAGTTCTTCATTGCTGCCCCACAGTTCTCCATCTGTTACCAAACGTTTCTCTGAATCTGTCTTCATCTACAAGAAATCAATGTCATGGAATTAGTCAGTAATTGCCTATTTTTTTTCTTTCATTAATTATGATGTGAGAACAAAAGGAAGTAATTATTCCTTTTAACGTCTCTCTTCCTTGGCTCCAAATGTTTAATAGCCTCAGCAAGCCTGAAAGGCAATCTTCTTCCACTCACTAATTTTCTGAAACAACAATTTTTACTACAGGCGCTAACAATGACACCACAGGGGTTTTTCAGACATTATATTACATGAAGCAGCTTTTATTCAAAAAATGTCAAACAGAATTCACAATGCAATCCTAAACAGAGTTGCAGTGTTCTAAGCCCATTGATTTTAGTGAATTTAGAAGGATGTTATGCTGTTTGGGATTGCACTGTCAGTCTCCACATGGCACACTTGTGGGTTGTTGTTTTTTTAAGTTCCGACCTTCTGAACTGCACTTAATGCAATTGCTCCAGAAGTCCTGAAATAATTAAATCTGAGAGAATCACACTTCCCTATATGTAGATCCAGATTCTTAACACCCACCTTTCTCCCCAATGGGGACCCAAGGCAGCTTACATAATTCTCCTCTTCCTCCATTTTATCCTCACAGCAGCCCTTTGGGGCAGGTTAGGCTTAGAGAGTGTGATTGGCCCCTGGTCACCCAGTGAATTTCCATGGCAGAATGGGGCTTTGAGTCTGGGTCTCCCAGATACTAGTCCGACACTCTTGCCACTACACCACACTGGCACTCAATTGGTATTAATACAATTTACTTACATTTAAATAATGACTTAAACCAAGAACCCTGCACCCCAGTAACACAACAAGTCTACTGATTTTAACTCCACCAATTAGTTCTAGCTTGATGAAATATTTCTGCCTCATACAGGCCCGTAGCTACATTGAAGCATTCTGGGGCCTGCCCCCCCCCGACTTCCTACCAAGGCCCCACAACTTCCCCACCTGTAAGCAGCCCAACAGGCTCCACCCTGGGCTGGCGGCCAAATTGGGCAGCATCAATTTTGGCCGGCAGAAAGACTCCCGCATGTCAGTTTTGGCAGTACCAGCCCATTGAGGAGTATTTCCGCCAGCCGAATGTCAATTTCGGTCCCATTATATCCTATGGGCCACTGAAGTCAATGGCGAAAGCATAATGTATATTCTAGGGGGCTGGAGGGGAGGTGGTTTGAGGGAGAGGATCCACCCTCACAGGGTAGCTGCCGGAGCCTCTCCTCAAGATACCCACCAAGTTTCAAGAACATTGGACCAGGGGGTCCAATGCTACGGGCCCCCAAACGGGTTGCCCCCATCCCCTCCATTGTTCTCTATGGTGGGAAAAAAGCAATGTTTCGCCGTAGTTCCCTGCACTCCACACAGCCAATGTGGTTGTGTGGGAAAATGAGAGGAGGAGGGGATCCTCCTCAGGTTACTCAGAGTCCATGACTGACTTTCACTTACACCCACCCTCCACAATAGGGGAAATAACCCTGCTCCTGCCTGTGAGTGTGAGTTTATTTTATTTTTATTTTATCAGTGCCCCCTGACTTATTTAAAGGCCCCCTGAATTAAGAAATCCTGGCTACGGGCCTGCCTCGTACCCAGATGCAAACACACAGGTGTGGATCTAAGATGTATCAGGGACATCTCACACAAGATCCTCATATGCATACTGAATTCTGTGTACATGCTGGACAAAAACTTTTATTGTCAATATTCACAAGGCAGTGGGCAAAATCCAGTCTACTGTAGAGGCAAGTTCTGCATGTAGAGTATTAACATACAACTTTGTCTTCCCAAATGCCTGTGAGCATGTGTAGGCACAGCCATTCCTATCGGTTCACTGCTGCACATTACCTGTGTTCCAAAGCATGAGTAGTTTGTATTCAGGTGAAAGGCTAAATGGGATATGGGATTGTACATAGATTTCTCAGTCTCCCTAATTGGCTGTCACGCTCCCTGCAATATGAGTTTATGGGACTCCTCTGCACAAAAGCACTGTGACTGCAGCAGAATGGATGGTGCCACTGTAGACCACTGAAACAGCACCTGCTTATTATAGACAGCTGCTAATATAATGAACAACAATTGGCATCATTTGTCAGAAATGGCAGTTATTATGACTGCTGCTTATACCAATCTTTTTGTAACAGGAAAAATAATTTATAGCAATATGGTTAGTATAAGGTGGCTATAAAACAACAGCAATTAATGGGATTACTTTAATTTGACTGAATCGGAGTAACATTTTCAAACAAATATAATACTCAAATATAGGCTCAAATTCAGAAATATATACATCCAGGCTCAAATTCAGGAAGATTTGTAATATGCTTAGAATAACTTGCAGTATTAAAGTGACCAATTTGACAACACAACAAAAACTGCAAACAGCCCAATAGTGCATGCCAAGCCAAATTTATTTCTTTATTTACAGTCTTATCTGTAAGCATGGTGGAGCTGTTTATAAAAAGGACTGTGATAGGTTCAAATGGGATAGGCCTTTAATTATTTATTTCATTTTTCATTTCTACCCTGCATTTTGCTCCAGTGGGGACCCAAAGTAGCTTACATTGGTCTCCTCTTCTCCATTTTATCCTCACAACAACCCTGTGAAGCAGGTTAAGCTGAGAGTGACTGGCCCAGGGTCACCCACTGAACTTCCATGGCACAATGGGGAACTGAACCTGGGTTTCCTAGATCCTAGTCCAACACTCTAATCCCTACGCTACACTATTCTCATAATGACATGTATGTGTATGCATGCTTAGTAGAATCACAATTATTATAAATGTAAAACAAGCAAACCAAAGTGGGAAATAAAATTATGCTGAAAGGAAAGACCCAAGAAGTTTCCTGGATTCATTATTATACTTCTGCTAGCAGGAAAGAAAAAAATGTGACGAGTTACCTGAGTATGTGCATTCTTTCTTGAAGAGGCAGTAATATTAGAGTAGGAGCTGACTGAAGAAGTGGTGTTGAGATCATCCGTGCTGATGTTATCCAAGGTATCACTGAGGCCGCTGCTAACTGAACTGCTGTCATCCCAGCTGCAGGGAAAAACAAAACCCCAAAGGTATAACCACTCTATCCATTCATATCATGGAGAGGAACCAGGAATTGGCTAACAGTTGCTTGCAGTGGGCTTAGAAAACAAAATAAACAATACCTACTATCACATCATGCATATTATTTTTCAGATGTTTGAAATCAACTATTTGCTTACTGCTAAAACTGCCTCACTAGAAGCTCAGTTAGTGAAAGGCCAGAAGGCCCTTTAAAAACGTAATTCCAATTTCCAGCAAGCCTGGTGAAAGGCATTAGAGCAGACTGCTTTACGGTTCATTGCAAGCACATTCTGTACCCTGCCAAGGGAAATTCATTAAAACTACCTGAATTGCTGGCCTAAGCTTTATTTTTAGCTTCAAGCTCTTTCTATAGATTTCCCAGAAACACAAAATAAATCTCTCTTGTGGCTGTTAAGGCCAAGGCATGCTTTACATGGCGAGTGATTTTGCAGTTTCTCTACTGCATGTTTTCCAGCCAACAAATATCTGAAAGGGACAATAGGTTTACAAACATACAAGTCACAAAGGAACAAAAGGATAGAGCTCCTTGGTATAAATCTTCCATGCTGGCAGCTGGCATGCCAAGCTGCAACCCACAAAGATTATGTTGTGCTTTACTAGGGCCTTCACCATCACCCTCTTTTGGCACTCTTCCATGTCAAAAACCTTGTTTCACTTAATCTCAGTCTCAGCATTCCTTTCAAACTCATCACAGCCCTTAGTAACAGATCTCAAGTATTGGTGTGTGGGTTATTACCTAGAACCAAGGGTATCTTTAGCCAACCACTTCCTAGGCAAGTAGTGGGGTTGATGGAACGAAGGTTGCTTTCTGGACTATTTTGGCATGGGTGTGGGATCAAATTGTAAAGTCGACCATATCTACACAAGTATATGTCTCAGGTACACACATATCCTCACAACACCTGGTAACAGAGCCCATCCGTTTAAAGCCTTTGTACCCAAACTATGTGCTCCTCTGAGCTCAGACAGAGGAACCTGCTGTCCATTGCCTTGGCGTGATTTATTCACTGCACTGGCCTCATGCCTTCCCAGGTAACCCCTGCAGTTGTTTATGCATCTGGATCATGAAAAGAGGAAGCAGAATTATTTGCCAATTACACCCCAGCACCATTCTAGGCTTTGCTATCTTCTGTAACCCCACTGTTGTTGTGTTTCATCATGGCAGCAATTCTGGTAATTGTTTTGTGCAAACTGCCTTCAGCAAAACAGAAAAACAGTTTGCAAACCATTTTTTAAATAAATAAGTGCATGTGTTCCAACCAGGAAACACACTGAAAACAGGTCCCAGACAATCTGTGTTGTCAGATAATGGTTTTTCAGTTTTAATACGATGCACTGGTGGTACCCATTCCACATATACCAAAGGGTGGACTACACAAGATACTGCGAGATCTATGATCCAATATTCCCAGGGTTAGTCACATGGTGGCCAGATTTAGTTCAGGCCCATGGAGTGGAGAAACATTTCCCTTTCCTAAAATGATTTTCACAATCAAAACTGCCTCCCATCATGTTCCTGGCCCTCAAACATTAGTCCTTTGAGGACTAATAGTGTGAGATCACTAATGTTGACTTGGATCCTGAGTTTAAATTTTGCCACCGCATTTTGATTCAGTAGTACACTTAAGGTAGGATTTGGGCCTGTGTCCAATTTACAGATTAAGTGAAAGTTAAGTGCAAACTGCATTTCTTGATGAATGGAGATGGGTCAGTCAGATGATCTGCACAGTCACAGCAGTTGCCTGAGCAACTGCAGCTGTTTCCATGTGCATTCATACCACATCATGATAAATACCACACAAGCTCTGAGAGGCTCTTTTTCACTTGAGTGTACAACATTAGCCTTTTCTGAGACCCTTCTTGATGTGTAAGCAAAAGCAGCTGCTGCCTATTCTCACAGCTGTTGCTTTAACAGTGCAACTCTTCCCTATCTATAAAAGGAAGCTAGACACGACTGTGAGGTGTCCAGACATGACGGAGCTGGGTGATTAGAAATACTTTCACAGAGGGGAAGGGGATCATTTTAGGAATGTCTAGCAACTGCTATTTTAAAGAAATCAAAGCAGCTTCATGATTTTTTAAAAGAATAAATGTTTACAGTTTTTACGATCCCTGCATTGCATCAATGATAAACACCACATGCAATCAGTAAACTGAGGCCCCGGTCACACGGGAGGATTTGCCTCGTGAAACGGATGGATTGAGGGTGGATTAAACCGGCGTGATCAGATACCAACATCTGGCAAACGTTGCGCACCTGCCCCCAACCCGTCCCTTCTGGCCGAAAACGTGGTTTAAAAAGGTACCAGCAAACAAGTAGTATCTTCAGGAAAATGCATGGCGCAGGCGGGCGTCTGATCAGGGACGCGCTGGTAGGCCGTCGCATCCAGCACCCATCCGCGTCCCACACATGCACACAAACGCGGTGTGTTGTTGTTGCCTCGCGTGGTGTGATCGGCTGCCGGAGGACGGAGCCGCGGGGGAACATGAGATCATGATAGCATGCTTCAGTTTGTTGCGGCTCTAAAAAGCCGCACTTCACCTGCAGCTTTTCTTGCTGTTGTAACAGGGACCTGAGAATATCTTAAAAGCAACTGCCTCTGATATAAAATAATGAATCTCAGATTACAGTCTGTTGCTATTGCCATAGGCTATATCCTGAAGATTTAGCTAGCCTTCTGTGAAACTCATGCAATTAATTCTGCACAAGGCTAGTTAACTGTGGCCTTATAGCCAGTTCATCCATGAACTGATGATTCACCTGCTTAGGTGTTGTTTCTAAAAGTTGTATGCTGCTGCCTTTTGTAGCAGTAGCATATTTTAAAAAATGAATGGGGGATGATGGAAGAAGATGGAGACAACTGACATAGGGCTGGGTAGAGGAACGTCACTTAATTTGAGTAATCAGGGCATAGCTTGAAAGTCTCATTTTAATGCCAAAGATTCAGCTTTATAATATAAAAAGCAATGAGCAAGTCTATTAACATACCCAGAGTGTTTTTTTCCTCCATACCAAGAAATCACAACTAGACCTTTTAATGTATTTGGGATAAGCACATTAGTCTCTAGGAAACTGTAGCAGCATCACTACTTCTTTGTGAAAATTAAGACAGGAAGGTCATCATGTTATCACTATATCTAGAATGCACTGCTTTGAGATGTTCCCAAGATCCTCTTCACCAGAATTTCCCCATTGATTTTGAAATTTCAAATTACTTAGGAATTCTTTCTTAGGCATTAACTAATCAAGAAACAAACTGAAACCACCCTGTTCTTTTTTTGGAATACTATATTTTTTGGAATAGTATATTGGAATACTGAATGTAATGCAATGAATATTGGAATGTATTTTTCTGACATAACACTGCACCCCACCTCTAGGAAAAGGATATTGTTAACTTCATGCTTGAGAGGAGGCAAATGAAGCGTAACAACAGAGTCACAGTTTATTATTCTTAACAATTACGGAGGATACTTTACACATTTATTTCCTGTTTTGACATATTTATTGCTTCATTGTTCCCCCCCAATTAAATCCAAACAAATGGTGACTGTATGAACTTAGCTTGTTGTTGCTGTTCTTTAAATGCCTTTGGAGCTCACTTCCAGTCGAGCTGCTTGACCAGGTCGGGCCATGGGCTGGTGGTGCTCCAACGACATTTAAATGCCTTTGGAGCTCACTTCTGGTTGGGCTGCCGGACCTGGAAGTAAGCTCCAAAGGTATTTAAATGCCTTTGGAGCCCGCACGAACCCTCCCATGAACCTCCATGAAAAAACATGGAGGTTTGTGTGGCAGATCATGGGAGACACATTCTCCAGAACCCCTGGTTCGCGAACCACATTCATTTATCGGTTTGTGCCCATCCCTACTCTGCATCGTTCCTTCCTCCTGCAGAGGCCTTTCTGTATGGCAAAACAAAAACAAAAAATGCTCTGAGATTGTTAATTAAAGCTGTAACAGCATAGCCATGGAGAGATGTAAACAGTAAAATAAGTTTGTATCAAGATGGTCTGTATTTTAATCACAACTAGTTTAAAGCTTGAAAGAATAATGTGGGAAAACATGTCCATCAATCAGATGGGCAAATTCCCACCAGCTAGCTTTATCAGCCTCATTACTGAAGCAAGAGACAACTGATTGCCAAGGCAAAAGGACTATCCAGGTCTGTCAGTTTAAATTAAATTCCACACCGGAGTACTCCCTAGCTAACTTGTCATTAGCTCCTTTCTAGTAAATATAGGCTGAAAGGCTGGGGTATAAAATAAACACTGCAGAGTGAAACACACTGCACCCAGCTCAACCCCTCTGTCTATTCCAGTCCTCTCCAACTCCTGGCAAAACCCAACCAATATTTCTGATTCATTGGCTGGGGGAATGGGGGCTTCAGTTTTATTCTGCACAAGCAATAGTCGCTTCTGGGTGGTTTTTTTTACTATTCTTTCCTTTCTGGGTCAGTGAATGCAATGTATTGAATATGTCGATGAAGAAAGAGGCAAGTGCTGCAGATTGGGAGCAAAAATTTTGAGAAGAGTTAAAGCCTCACCTGCAGCATTTCCTCAATGCAGATTATTATTAGGGATGTGCATTCAGCTCAGCCAAGCTGGGAAAAAACCTGTACAATGCCTATATGGCATTATTCAGGCTCCCTAGAAGCCAAATCAGATTCTGTGTTCTGATTCGGCTTTCCAAAAAAGTACTGCCATATAGAAGCCAAATCTATTTGGCTTCTATACAGCATCCCCACTATATCACTTCCCCAGTAGGCTGCCAGACCAGCTGAGAAAGTGAAGGAGAGAAGGTCCTGCTCCACCTCTGATTCCCATCTCCAGCCAGCCAGCCATTTAAAGATGCCTCCCTGTGCCTTCCCCAGCCGGCTCGCTAAGGTGGGTGGGTTGGTGAAGGTGCTGGGAGGCATTTAAAGATGTCTCCCTGATCTTTCCACTTTCCCCAGCCTGCCTGCTCCAGCGGGCAGGTTGGGGAAAATGTGGGAAGGCATCTTTAAATTCTTCCCCGATCCAGCCTTCCCCAGTCTGCTCACTGCGGTGGGCTGGGGAAGCCACAGGGAGGCATTTAAAGATGCCTTCCTGATCCTTCCAGCCTTCCTGCTCTGATGGGTGGGCTGGGGAAGGTGTGGGGAGGCAAATGCCTCCCTGATCCAGCCTTCCCCAGCCTGCTCACTTTAACCCCCCTGAAGTTACAAGAGTTCAGGAAACCCCCTCAGTCTCTAGAGTTGCACAGAGGCAGCACACTCCCTTCAGTATCATATCGATACTGGGATTCGAGAATATCGGCAAACACCAATATTTTTTGGGTTTGGTATATCTGAACATGAAAAATACCCCCCCCCCCAAAAAATGTGTGTGCACAGACCTAATTATTACCCTATCCAGCTGCTGTTATCTTGGGGGGGGGGGGAGAGATGACTGGTAATCTGTCCACATCCAAAGAAATGAATATGTGTCTGTCTACATTTGAACAAAAATACAGCATGCCAGGGAATGTAAAGTCTGTTCTGTTAATAATGCAATTATTTTCAGTCCCAGAGCCCCATTGAGGAAAAACATATATATATTTTTACAAACACTAGACCTCAGATGGGTAAGGTATGAGAGCTCTGTTCTACTGATCAAGTACTCAGTTTTTGTTCCAGTTCCCTGGTTCGACATGACTAGAGAAGCACTCCTATTTGGTCTATTTGGAAGAAAGTCTCCTTTTACTTAATGGGGCTTAATCCCAAGAAAGCACAGAGGCAGGCAATGGCAAACCACCTCTGAACGTCTCTTGCTTTGAAAACACTATAGGGTCACCACAAATCAACTGCAAGTTGATGGCAAAAATAAATAAATAAATAAATAATACGGATCCTTTCTCCTGCCTACTGTAGGAGCCCTTAGAATTTCATCCCAGGTGGATGGAAGGGGGGAAGTTAGTGCCAGATGTATATTTTTAATTGATCCCCATGGAAGTAAATAAGAAATGTAATCAATAAAATTAGCAAATGTAATAACGAGTATAATTTTTAATACCAAAAGGAAACAAAACCCCCATTTTCCATTGTTCTCTTTGCTTATTTCCAAATTTAGTACAGAATATTGTGACTATATAGTTTTCAGATCCTTCTTCTTATTTGTATCTTTTTCCCACCTGTACATTTTAAATTGGCTCTCTTCCACTCTCTATTCTGTACTAGCAACATTTAAAAAAATGACACATTCCAATCTAAGAAGCATTCCTAGCATCACTTGTGAATGCACCCATAAAATAAAAGAAGCATAAAGGTAAAGGTTTCCCTTGCTTGAAAGCCAGTCGAATCCGACTCTAGGGGGCGATGCTCATCTGTTTACAAGCCGACGAGCCAGCACTGTGTGAAGACATTTCTGTGGTCATGTGGCCACCATGACTAAACACCAAGATGCACGAAACGCTATTACCTTCCCACCAAAGCGGTAGCTATTAATCTACCTGCAATTTATTGCTTTGGAACTGCTAGGTTGACGGGAGCTGGAGCCAGAGATGGGAGCTCACTCTGTCACGTGGCACTAGGGTCTCAAACAGCTGAACTAAAATATTCCAGTCTGCAGCTCAGCGTCTTAACCTCTAGGCCACCGTGGCTCCAAAAGAAGCATACCAGTTTTCATATGTTAGATGCAGCAGGTTTTGTAATTTAAGAAGGTGTGACATTGAGACTAAACATGCACAGAGAGGAAGCAGCATTGTGAGAGAAAGCTCCAGTTCCAAAATACATGTGAGCACCTGTCCACATGATCAGAAACTCTGGAAAACAATGTACCTTACTGAGGTCCAGAGCCCCCTGTTCCACCTCCATACCTGCATGTGCATTTCAGTTGCCATGTATTGTGTGAACAGAGCTAATGATTGAGATACGCATGCTGTTCTACAAAGCATTAGTAAAGAGAACAATTCAAACTGCTGGCCTCATAGCCAGACTCACTCCTTAAATATAAAGCTAAACTTAGTTTTCAGTTCAAATTGGACAGAAAAATGACATTATAACTTGGTTCACTAGCTTCCTTCTGAATTGGATTTAGCTCACGAAGGGAGAGAGGTAAGAAAATAATTAGAACATTCTGTTTAGAGAAACCTTCTGTAGTGTACCAGTACATCAGCTGCCAAAGTCTGCCCCCTTCGCCTCCACACAAAGTTCAATCCATCATCTGTTTTTAGTGTTCCATCCTCAGCTTGGTTGCTAATGAGTCATAAAGAAGCAGTGCTAAGCCTGTCTAGTCAGATTCAAGATGGCACAGACTACATAAAAATCAAACTACAGTCTGTGCAAGCCAGACTATATAATTAATCCTTCTAGAAGTTTACAGAGACTATAAATTTTGCTACAGCTATTCTAGCTCCATTGGTAAATGCCTATGAAAACCAATAGATCCATTCTTCAACTTCCTTTCCTCAGCAAGTGTAATGTATTACCTGTCATTTTCAAGCATGACAACCACTGAAGTGTAAATTCTGTATAACTTCAGGGTCACCAAATAGATTTAACCAGTATTTTCACAGCTAAATGGTTTACAACTAAATAAAAAATGACAATAAATTATTGGAAACACTTTGGGTTGGAACCTCTAAGTGAAGCTTTTTCTTACAGGTTAGAAAAGCATTTAAGTTATATCTCATTTGAAATACACAGTTTAAGAAAATAAGCTACCTTCCATAAGAAAATAGGTAGCATCTAATATCCTTTTCTACCTACAGTGTATTTTGATGCACTTTTCATTATTTCAGCTACTTACCCCAATATTGACAAAAATCTGCAGGACCAGCAGACAAACTATTAAAGTCCTTTACATTTCTTCTATATTATACACATTGCAAAATCAATATAGGTACAATTAATGGATTAAATGCATTTTAACTGGAGAATTTCAAAGTTCTGTTTGCTTTTGTAATACCTGGTGTATTATAGAGAGGCGAGAAATTATTCAGTTGGCCTTGTAACAAAATCAAAATAAAACTTTACATTGCAAACATTTAGTTAAGACTGTCAGTTCTTTAAAAATCAGGAAACAATCTGTTGCTGATAATATTCTATTTATATATAAAAAGTGATAAGCAGCATAGAAATCCAGGCACTTCTGTATGTATTTCTTTCACCATCTAAATATATGAACTGAAGAAATAAAACCATCAAGAAATGATAATGGTATAATATGGTGTAATAATCAACCATAGAAATTACGCTTATCATCAAATGAACTCTCTGTTGCTTTTCCTTCCGTTAAAAATTGTGCCACTTGCAACTCAAGAGAGTATTCACATTTTTCAAACACAGAAATGACGTTAATTAACACCAGTTAAATTTAGGTCAATATGTAGACGCTCCTACAAAGTGCATGAGCAAGTATAATTTGTAGGCACCTTCCTACCTTAACAAGTTGGGTTTCTGTGTGTGCATTAATAATGAAAAAAAATCTACATTTTCCTGATTGACTCATAAACCGGCAGCAACTTTATTGCATAAATCGAGGTATTAGAAAATGTATTTGCAGCAACTTTCAAAATGAAGGCAACAATAACCCACTGGGTGCCTGGGTATGGCTCAGAATGCATCTGTGAGAGGGGAAAAAACCAATTAGAGTTGTCAGGTCCAATCGTCACACCAGTAGGGGGATTGGGGGAGCATTCCGGGAGTGAGTGGGGATGTTGTTCAATGTGCATACATCACCCAGAAGTGATGTAGGCATGCCGGTGATGTTGGGGGCTATGCTCGGTTTTTGGGGGAAACTCTATGGCAAAATCACCCCCAAACAATAGAGTTTTGCCCAAAAACCAGAGCAGCGCCCCCCACATCACCGACGCAACTATGACACTTCCGGGTGATGTCAGCTGTTTGGGGGGTTGGGGGAATTCTCTCCTGCCGGCCAGCTGGCCACCAGTGGGCAGGAGCCCACGTAAGCAGGGGATGGTAACCCTAAGCTCAGTTGGTGGGGTCCCAGCAGGAGGAGGGGAGGAGTCAAGTGCAAAATCCAACTTATACAGGATCTTTTGTTTGTTTGTTTTCTTTTAAGAAAAATCCTCGGCAACTATGGATGGAGAAACAACCATACCCCTTGATAAGGTTGCCAGATCTGGATTGGGAAATATCTGGAGATTATGGGGGTGAAGCCTAAGGAGGGGGGGTCGAGGAGAGGAGAGACTTCAGTGGGATATAATGCCACTTTCCAAAGTAGCCATTTTCTCTAGGGGATCTGATCTCTGTCACATGGAGATCAATTGTAACAGCAGGAGGTATCCAGTCACTCCCTGGAGGTTGTAGCAACCCGAGCTGCAGTGTTAGAAGAGTCAAATAACAAATATATACACTGCAAAAACCTTTTTTGTAAATTAATGTGTTCTATTTGTTAACTACCATCTTATAAAGTGCATTGTGTGCTATTATAATATCCTAAAACAGGTATATATATTCATTACATGCAATAAACAATGATAATCAGTTCATTCAGTATAATTAACAAATAGAACACATTAATTTACAAAAAAGGTTTTTGCAGTGTATATATTTGTTATTTGACTCCCTGGAAGTTAGCAAACCTACCCCTTTATTTCTGGAGGGGGGGGGAATATTATGACCAAGGAAACTCTACTTCGGATTCACATTCAGTTGAGCCCTCTTCAGGCTAAAGTGGTGCTTCTATCTCATGAACTGGGAGTGTGAGCTATGTATAATCATCTAATTACACACAATACTCATTTTTCCAGCTATAGAGAGCCAGTTTGGTGTAGTGGTTAAGTGTGTGGACTCTAATCTGGGAGAACCGGGTTTGATTCCCCACTCCTCCACTTGCACCTGCTGGATGACCTTGGGCAAACCATAATTCTGTAAGAGCTGTTCTTGAAAAAGAGCAGTTTCTGTCAAGAGCTCTCTCAGCCCCACCTACCTCACAGGGTGTCTGTTGTGGGGAGGGGAAGGGAAAGGAGTTTGTAAGTCGCTCTAAGACTATGAGTGAAAGGCGGGGTATTAATCCAATTTCTTCTTCTCTTCTTCTATATTATGTGCTACCCTGAAACCTATATTTTTTTAATTTATTTTTTAAATCCCCGGAGGGATATTTTTATTTTTGCAATACACTACTAACTACAAAGAAAATATGGAGGAAAGGGACTACATCTAGGGACAAAGAAAAGGTAACCACACTATACTAAAACCCCAAGAGGAGAAGATCTTATCCCTGTTAGTGAAGGTGTTAGTAATATAAGTGTTAATAAAACAATATACTTGTAGAGTTCTTGTTTGTCTCAGCTTCAGTGTTAACATGTTAATTTGTTAGTTGTTATGAGTGAGCTTTCTAATCATCTTCTTATTCTTTGTTGCAAAAGGCAATTTTCAGAGTCCTTCTGCCTTTACTTCGGTTTTCTGTCTCTAAAGTCATATACTACTCTGGCTGCCTCTGCACCGGTTTCCACAGCAGAGTCCTCCTCCGTTCCAAAGGTGGCAGAGTCACTTGATTTCCTTTCTTCCTCTTTAGAATCTTCCTCCGTTCCCAGCTGGCGTCGCAAAAATTCCTTGGCTTTAAAGGTGGAATCAATCTTTTCTCTTTTATCATTGATCTTGAAGATGGCACCCTCCGTGAAACCCAGATTTTTGAGGGTACATATTTGTGCATATTGAAGTTGCACACATGTTACTCTTTTTTTACACAAAACAGTGATTGCACATACTGAAAAGACTGTATGTAGTGTGTTCTGCCTGAATATAAGATAGAAGTGCCAGAAATTTCTGAGTTCCCAGAGTGCAGAATAACAGAATAAAAAGGCCTAAAGACCAGGTATGTTTGCAGCTAAGCATGGTCCATCCCAGCAAATTAATTTTCTATCATTGGTTAATTTCTTAATAAGCATTCATAGAATCTATGATATAACTGAAAACCACATGTTAAATATGACTAAATGATTATTAATATTCTCTTTAACCAATGCCTTTCATAATCCCATAAGTAACTTTGACTCATAACAAAACACATTTACAGAAAACGTTACTGTTATTTTAGAAAGTCATGGTAACAGGCTATATGCTGTAATATATTAAAAAGGTGAGATTATTGCCTGCTATATTAATATGTTCTCAAGAAAAGATACTAAAATTCTGGAACTGGAGAGGATGGAGGGATGTACTATATTACTGTTCATATAAACAAAAGGTTCTCCTAATAATCCTATAATATGGTTGCCACTGCCAGTCCCATGGTGAGTGCTGGGAATCCTCCACTCCCAGCTCCTGTTTCCCACTACTATTCTGAGCAGTAGTGGGAAACCCTGATCTGGTGGAAAGGTGGCCTAAAAACGTTTAAATAAAAAAATAATTTTTTTAAATGGGCATTAGGCCTATGGCATGATTTCACTTCCAAGTAAAATCTGGAATTGACATCATGCATCTCTAAGAATTTATGGAAACTCTATGGTAAAACCCAAAGAGTTTCCCTTGATTCCTAGAGAGGACAGATGTCACTTCTGAGTTTTCCCTGGACATGTCATCAATCCTCTTTCAGAATTACCTCAAATTCTGGCAATTCCTAGAAAGGCATGTCATTACTTCAGGGGAAAACTTGGAAATGATGTTACACCATCACCAATGACTGCCCCCTCATGTCCCCTCCCCCCAGTCTTCTGCTGGTTGCCAGGCTGGGCAACCCTATATAAATAACCATTATCTGGAAATCTGTTACAAATTTCAGGGACAAAATTATATATGCAGGAAACTCACACCATATTTCCATGTGATCTATCACTGAACATTGTGGGACTGAAAACTTAACAGTGGATTCTGGAAAGGCTTTTTCTCTTAATCACTTGCTGATCAGATCTTGCTTTAATGAAAAGTGGGTGTGGGAGAACAAGCCTAGTTACTGTCACCAGGCAACTGTAATTCTGATGCTTCTGCTTCTCTTACACTTACAAAATGGCTACTGAGCATGCTGAGGTGAAGCAGAAACCTCGAAATGAAAGAAAGGCAGTAAAAATGAAAGGGCTTTCCAGTGGTGGGCTAGTTGATACCTTCTAATAATAGTAGCAGCAACAGCCCCGTAGCTAGGGGATTCTTTGGGAGGGGGCCTCGGGGGGCCCACCAGCTAATTAAATGGAAGTACAGTGCAGGTGGTAAGTTGGAGCATGTTGGGGGCAGCCCAGGAGGGAGGGGGCCCAGAAGAAACACTAGGGGGCTGGGCCCCTTGGGCCCCATGTTAGCTACGGGCCAGAGCAGCAACAATACAAAATGGTTCAATTGCCCTAGGGAAAAGCGGATAGTTTTAAACTGGCTGCAAAGTTTTACAGAAGTCTTAGCTCCACCTTGATGATGGCAAGGTGTTTTTAAGCAAAGTGGAGGTATATGTACAGATTTAAGTACAGTGGAGGTATATCATAGTTTCATTTTCACTCATAAAAGGTGACAGCATTGAAGACGTCTCACCATGAGTTCTTTGTCACAAACGGATGAGAGAGTCTAAATGGCTATAATTTCAAGGCTGAGTGAAAAGGGAAACAGCTAGTCTGCCCAGTGTGTGCCAGGGGATTTTACTATAGTACCTGTTTTACTGCCTTAACTCCAGGAATGTTTTTCAAAGAAATCAAGTTACATAATTTTCCTATGGACTGCCTAGGTATAATCAATACTATATACATAAATGCTTAAAATTATTTAGAGTCCTGGTTCCATCAGGATTTTTAATCTGAAATAGGAAATAATTTCTAGTCTGTCACTAATAATGGTGGTGGAAAGGGCCATCAAGTTGCAGTTTTCAAGAAAGAGATATTCAGAGGTGGTTTGCCTTTGTCTGTGTCTGTATAGCAACCCTGGACTTTCTTTCTGTGTTTGTATAGCAACCCTGGACTTTCCCATCCACATACTAATCAGGGCTGACCCTGTGGAATTTCAGACACAGACGATATAATCTGGAAGAGGAACAGTTCCCAAACGGTTTCTGGTCTGTCATTTCAGACAGAACTGTTTTAGAACCAGTTCCCTGCCAGAATATATTTGTAATTTCACACACAAACACTTCTGTCCCGTTTAGGAAACGGGGCTGAAACGTTTTACCTGTCAACCACTTCCAAGTAGTCTTCAGTTTCCTCTCCCAGTTCTGATGCTCTTTTTCCCACCGTTTTTTGCCCACATGGGCGATCTTTGGCTTTTTTTAAACATTTGCTTTATAGCACCATAGCACTATAACGGTATAATGCTATAATGCAACAGCATTATATCAACCCCATTGGAATGCCTGGACCGCTCTGTTATAGCACTATAGCACTATAAAGGTAATGGTAAAGGTTCCCTTGCTCGAAAGCCAGTCGAATCCGACTCTAGGGATGCGGTGCTCATCTCCGTTTCAAAGCCGAAGAGCCAGTGCTGTCCGAAGACGTTTCCGTGGTCATGTGGCCGGCATGAGTAAACACCAAGGTGCACGGAACGCTGTTACCTTCCCACCAAAGTGGTACCTATTTATCTACTTGCAATTTCTGGCTTTCGAACTGCTAGGTTGGCAGGAAGCGCTATAAAGCGAACATTAAAAAAAAAGCCGGAGATCACCCGCGCAGGGGAAAAATGGCGGGGGGAAAGCGGGAATAAGCGGTGCAGTCTGAAATGGCAAACCGCTTCAGATCCAGCTCTTTACCGGAAGGGGAAAGCCATGTGTGAAATGGCAGCCCTATATGGCTTCAAAACGGGTTAAAAAGGGTAATGTGAAATTCCTCCCTGTTTTGCTTCTGAGATCTGATCAGATCATAAGAACATAAGAACATAAGAGACGCCAATGTTGGATCAGGCCAAAGGCCCATCCAGTCCAACACTCTGTGTCACACAGAGGCCAGAAATACCAGTGCCATCAGGAGGTCCAGCAGTGGGGCCAGGACATTAGAAGCCCACCCACTGTTGACCCCCCCCAAGCACCAAGAAGACAGAGCATCACTTGCCCCAGAGCCCCTAGCTATACCTTGTGGCTAATAGCCACTGATGGACCTCTGCTCCATATGCTTATCTAATTCCCTTTTGAAGCCGTCCATGCTTGTAGCACCCACCACTTCCTGTGGCAGTGAATTCCATGTGTTAATCACTCTTTGGGTGAAGAAGTACTTCCTTTTATCCGTTCTAACCCGACCGCTCTGCAGTTTCATGGAGTGCCCACGAGTTCTGGGCCATCCAAGTCAAAGCAACTACAGCAGACTTGCAGAACTGAAGGGGGGGGTGTCTGTACCCCTTTATCCTTGTACTCTCCCCTCCTCCACCTATAATTTAGTGCTCCATAGAGCCATCTGTGTGGCAACTGCTGTAGCCTCACTGCTTCACCAGGTAGGTCTTTCCAGGCTTCATAAAACTAGTTATGTCATTAACTAGTTATGTCATAAAACTAGTTATGTCACTAGTCTTTGAATTGGAAGTACTTGACTGGCCAGAGAGTCTGTGGACAGTTTTTAACTCCATTGGGGTATCTCGGGGGTAACTGGAACTAGTGGGCCCAAAGGATGGCCACCATAACACCCACATCCCCTTATAATTTTTCATCTCTCATGTGGCTCTTAAGAGGACACTTTACCCCACAGCTCACAGATTTCTCTGCAGAAGAATTGAGCTTGTTGTTCTTCAGTTGCACAGTCGAGTCCGACTCTTTGCGACCCCATGGACCAGATCACGCCAGGCCTTCCTGTCTTCCGCTGTCCTCTGAAGTTTGCTCAATTTCATGTTTGTTGCATCTATGACAATGTCTAACTATCTCATCCATTGCCGTCCCCATCTTCTTGGACCTTCAATCTTTCCCAGCATCAGGGTCTTCTCCAGTGAGGGCTCCCTTCTCATTTGGTGGCCAAAGTATTTGAGCTTCAGTTTCATTATCTGGCCTTCCAGGGAACAGTCAGGGTTGATTTCTTTTAGGGTGGCCTGATTTGATCTTCTTGCAGTCCAAGGGACTCTCCCGCACCATAGTTCAAAAGAATCTATTCTTCGGCGCTCGGCCTTCCTTATAGTCCAACTCTTGCAGCCATACATGACTACTGGGAATACCATTGTTTTGACCATGCGGACTTTTGTTGGCAGGGTGATACTTTGTATCATGCTGTTTAGGTTCACCATCACTTTCCTCCCAAGGAGCAGGCGTCTTTTAATTTCATGGCTGCTGTCACAGTCTGCGGTGATCTGGGATCCCAGGAACGTGAAGTCTGTCACTACTTCCATGACTTCCCCTTCTATTTGCCAAGGAGTGATTGGGCCGGATGCCATGATCTTAGTTTTTTTGATGTTGAGCTTCAAGCCCACTTTTACGCTCTCCTCTTTTACCCTGAGCAAGAGGCTCTTTAGGTCCTCTTCACTTTCTGCCATTAGAGTGGTATCGTCTGCATATCTGAGGTTGTTGATCTTTTCCCCAGCAATCTTAATTCCCGCTTGTGATTCATCCAGGCCAGCATTTCGCATGATGTACTCTGCATATATATTAAATAAGCAAGGTGACAATATACATCCTTGTCGTACTCCTTTTCCTATGCTAAACCAATCAGTTGTTCCATATCCGGTTCTAACTGTCGCTTCTTGGCCCTTATACAGGTTTCTCAAGAGACATGTGAGGTGGTCTGGTACTCCCATCTCTTTAAGGACCTGCCATAGTTTGTTGTGATCCACACAGTCAAAAGCTTTAGCATAGTCAATGAAGCAGAAGTAGATATTTTTCTGGTACTCTCTTGCTTTCTCCATAATCCAGCAAATGTTGGCAATTTGATCTCTAGTTCCTCTACCTCTTCGAAACCCAGCTTGTACTTCTGGTAGTTCTCTATCCACGTACTGTTGAAGCCTAGCTTGTAGGATCTTGAGCATGACCTTGCTAGCGTGTGATATGAGTGCAATTGTGCGATAGTTTGAACATTCCTTGGCATTGCCCTTCTTTGGGATTGGAATGTATACTGACCTTTTCCAATCCTGTGGCCACTGTTGCGTTATCCAAATTTGCTGGCAAATGGAGTGCAGAACTTTAACAGCATCATCTTCTAAGACTTTGAATAGCTCAACTGGAATACCATCACCTCCACTAGCTTTGTTGTTAGCAATGCTTTCTAAGGCCCATTTAACTTCACATTCCAGGATGTCTGGCTCGAGGTCAGTGATTATACCGTCGTGGTTGTCAAGGACATCGAGGTCTTTCTTGTATAGTTCTTCTGTGTATTCTTGCCATCTTTTCCTAATCTCTTCTGCTTCTGTTAGGTCCCTGCTGTTTTTATCCTTTATCATGGCCAGCTTTGCATGGAACGCTCCCTTGATTTCTCCAATTTTCTTGAAGAGATCTCTAGTCCTTCCCATTCTATTGTTTTCCTCTATTACTTTGCATTGTTCATTCAGGAAGGCCTCCTTATCTCTCCTTGCTGTTCTCTGGAAATCTGCATTCAGTTGGGTAAATCTTTCCTTTCCTTTTCGCCTTTGCCTTTTGCTTTCCTTCTTTCCTCTGCTATTTATAAAGCCTAGTGGTTTTCCCAATTTTCTTCAGTTTAAGACTGAATTTTGCAATGAGTAGCTCATGATCTGAGCCACAGTCAGATAGAGCTTCTCCATCTTTGACTGCAAATTATATAGTCAATCTGATTTCGGTGTTGCCCATCTGGTGATGTCCTTGTGTAGAGTCGCCTCTTAGGTTGTTGGGAAAAGGTGTTCGCTATGACCAGTGTGTTCTCTTGACAAAACTCTGTTAACCTTTGCCCTGCTTCATTTTGCTTTCCAAGGCCAAACTTGTCTGTTATTCCGGTTACCTTTTGACTTCCTACTTTAGCATTCCAGTCCTCTATGATGATGAGGACGTCCTTTTTTGGTGTTAGTTCTAGCAGGTGTTGTAGGTCTTCATAGAACCGGTCCACTTCAGCCTCTTCTGCATCAGTGGTTGGGGCATAGACTTGGATTACTGTGATGTTGAATGGTTTGCCTTGGAATCGGACCGAAATCATTCTGTCATTTTTGAGATTGTATCCCAGTAGATTGCATCCTTGTAGATCAATCTTAATTTAATTCTTGGCCTTAAAATAATAGGGAAATAAGGCATGAAAGGGACAGTGGAATCTTTTTCTCAAGCATCAAATGGAGTTAGTTTTTTGAGCAGGGAATGCAAAGGTTGAATATAACTTTACCTTTTAAAAGCATCATAAGAAAGTAAATAACATCTAGAGAAAGGAAATTGTAAAACAGTATAAAACTCACTAGAGGACAGTAGCATTATTACTTGAAAAGGTCAGAACAACAGGCAAATAGCCAGTATCCTGCTGGTATTCAGCCAATAAAATTGCTAGATCAGTTGGAATTCAAGGGAAGTATTATTGATTTGAAGGGTAATGCTGTATGCAATACTGAATGGTCTCATCAATAATATGGGGAAAGGAAATTTATCTCACTTTTAGGACAGATAATTCACATTCAAAAATGTAACCCTGAAAATGCCTACCGTATTTACTTGAAAGGCAGGTGACTTTTTAAAGCCTTTTATTTTATTTTTTTGCTTTTTAAAATGCGGGGGCATCTTTCTTTCGCATATCCAGATTTTGTGAGTGTGAGACGTGATTCACTGAGCATGCAGGGAGAGAGAGAGGGTTTTTCTGGTTCAGAATAATACTCCACATCAGCTTTTGCTTCTTCCCCCATGCTTCGGACTGGAGTTGCCTAGTAGTTCAGCTTTCCCCAGCCTGGGGGAAGTTGTGCTAAGCTGCTGGGTTTTACAGCAGTTTAGCACAATGCTAGCTATAGCTGTTATGAGACTGTGAACATTTTAGAAAGGGAAGGATAAAGCAAGTAGACAATTTTAAACATCCATGCTGGATTGAAGATTAACACCTTCTGCAGAAAAAGCATAACTGACTAGTAAGGATGTGCATATGGATACATGTAGTCTGACTATATACCCTGAAGATACATTTCAGAGGTCAGAGGTGACAGGAGAGATGGCCCAACAGCAATGGAATGGTCCCTCAAACCCCGGGGTGAAGTCACCATGTGAGGAGAGGAAAGTGCCCTGGTGTTTTGCGTGCAACCAACTAGGTCATATCCGAAAGCAGTGCCCTCACGACAGAGCCAGCATGTACCACCTGATGCTGGAAACCAACCAAGCTGTTCCTCCTGTATTCAATCCGGAGTATATTTTCCAGTGCCACCAGAAGAAGGTCTGGGTAGATGGCCAAGAAATAGCAGCCTGGCAAGATACTGATTCCCTCATAACTACAGTGCATCACTCACTAATCAATCCCAAGTACTTCCTCCCAGGAGAAGGGAGGCAGGTAAGGCGTCTGAACGAAGTAGAAGGGATTGTGCTTCTTGTGGCCCAGCTACCGATCAGCTGCAAAGGCTGGAGTGGATCGTGGAAAGTAGCTGTGCATGATTATACCCCAGTAGCCATGTTTGTGGGGGAAGATTTAGCAGAGCACATGACCATGGAACCCAGTGTCTATGAACCTGAACTGGAAGAAAAGGAGGCCAAGCCAGAGGAAGATGTCTACCTGCAGTTCTTAAAGGACTTTGAATATGTTCCAGAGAAATCCAGCTGGCAAACCGATGTCTACAAAGGGGTGTTAACCCATCGGCAGTCTGTGAAGCAGCAGCAAGGTGAGCACACCCCAGCAACTTCTTCAGACCCTGTTGTAGAGCTGACGGTGGTAGAGTCTTCTCCAGTGATTCCGTCTGCGTTTCAGAAGGCTCAAGAGGAAGATGCCAGCCTGGAAGAAGTCTGTATCAATTTTGATTCCATGTTCCAATCTGATTTGGGTGATGTGCCATTCAACTATGCGACTCAAATCAGTGAACAACAGCATCAGCAACCACCCCTAGAACACAGCACTACTGATAAAACTGAATATATGGCAGTTCTAAAGCCCTTTGAAAGTAGTCCCACTGTTGGAACTGAAAAGCCAAGAGTTGTGAAGCAGCCTGAAGAGGAAGTGACCATCAGAGTGGAGAAAAAGAGAGCTCGTTGTTCCTCAAGACCAATGTTCCCTCTAAGCTATGGAGTCCTGTGAGCAAAAATTCTACTTTGTGAGTGACTGGCATTAAAGCTGTGAGCAGGTGATTTGGCTACTGCATCAATTAGTTTGCTCTGGAGCCACCCTTCCTGAGCTAAGATGAAAATGTGTGAGCCGGAGGCTAAAAAACTGTGAGCTGGCTCACACTAACTCAGCTTAGAGGGAACACTGCTCAAGACTGAGTTTACAGTGCCAGTACAAATTTCCATTAGTGGTAACCACAAAAGTCAACCTGACACCAGCAGGAAAAGGAAATTTGATGAAGAATCTCTGGAGCGCTTTAGTATCATGTCAGATCCAGTGGATCCTACTACTGTGACAAAAACATTCGAACCAGAAACAGGCCGTGACCTTTCTATGTTGAGAAACACCATTTATTCTGAAGTAGCTACACTGATGTCTCAAAATGAATCTCGTCCTCAGTTTCTACTTGAGCTTCTTCAGGACCTTCAGATGCTAAATTCATACTATTTGAGACAGAGAGCACTGTAGGCGTTACAGGATGCAGTAGCGAGGCATACATCTGAAGGCAGCACAGAAGCAGAATGCCCAAAACCTCTGAACTCAATGGCATGGTTAGGATCCAATTCAGAACTTACTCCCAGCAAAAGCCTTGCCACTATGGATGATGAGACATTTGCAAAGAACTTTGACCCAGTAGGGACTGCAATGAATTAACCTTACATTGTATTCTCATTAATGTTGATCCTGTACAGGATTAGCCCACTCAGGCTAGTCCAGGGATGAGAGGGAATCCTGTACTTTTCAGTACATTAAACAACAAACCACGAGATGGTCTATACCCTCTCTGGTTTCCAGACAATTTGCCACCAGAACCTCTTTTCACTAGTCCCTGCTTTTCCTAAGGGAAGAGATTCCAAACCCTTAGTTGGCATCTGGGACAGAACACATTAGCAACTCAATCCAGAGATGCACGCTTTTTACCCTCCAATGGTAGCGTATGTGGTCAGGGTTAGGCACAAGACTTAGACTTGGAATCCAAGTTACAACATCAGAGACCATTAGAAATAAGAAGGATCTTTATTCAGTACAGAGCACAGCAACCAGACTAGGAGATACAAAATAACAAAGGCTAGGGCAATTTGTCTTAACTACACATTAATGAGATTCATAGTTACCAAATTCAGGAACATCCAACAGTCCAAGTATATACCAAGGGTTTTTTAAGAGAAATCCCATCTTTGCACAAGCATGTGGTCCAAGCCAAGTCACAAAGCAGGTCTTTGTTTTCCAAGAGACAGCATTTCAGGTGCAATAAAACAGACAATGACAGGGGAGAGAGCAAGAGCCAGAGAGCTCACTCCCATAGTGATCAATCAATTATAGCCCAATCCAATCATGATTAGCCGTGGCCATCAGCCAATCACGAGTGGACAGGGGTGTGTCCAATTGTTGGTTGTTATAGCTGCGTGTGGGGATAGGCTATAAGTTTGGGACCCCGCCTGCAGTCATCTGACCCAAACTCCAGCTACTTCACTGTGTATGTGATTGATCGCAAGTGGGCCAATGTGGAGCCATGAGATCTAGCTTCTAACATGGAAGTGTGAAAGAATGTGGGTTTATGGCATGGCTATTAAGGCCATGTGGCCTCACCATTTGGCTTGCAACAGGAAATAAGACACAGCATGTTATCATAATGTAATCACAGGAGAAGGCATGTGGATATAGAAAGCAGAAAGCAATTTTTCTATACAGATCCTAACATTGTTTACTGTTTATTATTGTTTGTTTATGTATAAGTGGCTGAACCAGCACAGATCACGGTTATGCAGCCCTCATCAATGGGGTTCCTGATGGCTGAACCCCATTATTTGGTCTGGTGGGGTGGGGGGGGGTGTCATGATCTGTGTAGGCCTCTGGAGATCTGTGCATGACTGGGAGAAAAGCCTGAGGCCTAGAGCCCAGGAGAGGCCTGTGTGGTAGTAGAAAGCAAGCTGCCTACAACTCCCACAATGCCTAGAACCAGCTGCAACCAATGCGGATACTGGAAGTCTCTGAGGAGATGTGTTCATATACATGGTGGTAAGTTTAACTGACATTCTTTTCTCTGTGGTCTTGCCTCACACAGGAGTGAACTGAGGAGACTGGTCTGGGAAAAAGTTCCCTCACTGGGAGAGTGACTACAGGACAAGCCTGGTTTATAGAGGGCTGTAGGCCTGAAGTTAAACAGTTAAAGTGAAGTAGTTAGTTGTGTTAGGTTTGATTCTTTTTCCTTTAAGCACCGTTATACCATTAAAGCACCGTGCCTTATTCGCCTTGCCCCAGTATTGTTTTAATAAACCATTGTTTTATTCTCTGCCTGGTCATCATGCCTGTGTTCTCTCGGCTGTAAAAGGGGCAATTTGGTTGGGCTTGAGAGGATACCCTGGGCCTTCTCAAGAGACCATAAGCCCAGGGTGGTGGCGGCGGAAGGTGGTGACCCGCTGGGGTCATGAAAAGGTTATTTAAAGGACAGGCACTAGCAGCTCCGCTGCAATTTTGGTGCAATTTGCTAAAAAACAAAATAGCCCCTCCTGCCCTCCAGAAAGATTCCCGATAAGGAATAATGGAGCCAAATAATATCAGAATCCCCCCTCAAAAAAAACAACAACCTGGCTCTGAATACCAGACTGGTATTTGGAATCCAGACAACTGGGAACACCAATATTTTTCAGCTCCCTGATATCCAATCTGATATCCCGCCCACCCAGCGGTTCGAAAGCAAGTAAATATTGCGAGTAGATTAATGGGTACCTGCCCTTAGGTGGCAGGGGGCACCCTCCCCCATATGGGGGTGTGCAGCAGGAGCATCAAAGCGGCGGCGGCAGCAGCGGCATCGGCGAAAAATGGCGGCAACGGTGGAATGGCGAGGCATCGGATCGACGGAGCGAGGAAGCGGAGTGACAGAGGCAGAGACAGAGGCGGAGCCATAGGAGGACGTGGTGACGTGCGCAGGCGCAGCAGAGCCGGATCGGACGTTAGCTGGGCTGTAAGTCGACACATACCACGCTCTAGAGGAGCCCGCCTAGAAAGAAAGCTGCCGGACCAAAAAGACCCCACCAGACACCGGAGACGCCAGGAACATCGGAACACTGACGCCCGAAAAAAGACTGCCTGGGAACAAGCCGAGAACAGCGAGCCCTGCCACCTGGGTGCCGATAGGTAGCCCTGACCCCTGTAAACATGTCGCCTTAGTTAGGGATAATTCGGAACTGTGTAAACCGCTCAGAGACCCTTCGGGGTTTGGAGCGGTATAGAAATCTAAAGTATAAATAAATAAATAAATAAAAATAAAAATACAGATCTTCTTCAAGCCACACACCCTTACTTTCTAGCCAATGCAAAGCACTGTGACTCTGCATTCCTAAGGGTAATTTGCCCTTCTAAGCCCATTGATTTCAATGGATTTAGATGTGTGTAATTCTTTTAAGGACTGCAATGCCAGTTGATAAATTTATCTGAACCTTCACTTAGAACTGTTACAATGCAAAGAAGCTCAAAAAATGAAAGTAATTAATTTTTTTCCTGAAGTCTATATTGTTTATTCTATACTGATTACTCTGCAGTAAAAAGTGTTGTTTATACTGCTACTTTTTAAAGGAGGGCCCAGTTAAATTCAGCCAACTGCTTTTAAGTAGAATTCTTTTTTAAGGGTCCTCTTCCTTTGTAATAAATATGGTAATTAAAATTAAACCCTGAGGTATTCAAGACTTGCTTCCTAAAAAGAATGCTTCAAACTGCAGTTGTAATGTAACTTTACTGACAGTGTAAGTTTCCCCGTTGGAGTTCGTAATAGAAATACATGGAACACCATCTCTGCTTCCAGGAATTCCTTGTAAGATGTGTATCTGCCCTATGCAGAAAATTTAGCCACCTGAGTAAAATCTGCTGCCCTGGGCCAGTAAAGACAAGGAGGATGGCTCCTAGCTGTTCTTATGCAACAGCGTCAAGATTCCAACTCAGATCCTTTGATGCTTGTGCCTAGAAGGATCTGTACTGACACAGAGTTGCTGCAAGGCTCCTCCCAAGATACATAGAATCCTGGGCAATTGCAGATAGTAGGGGGGAGACCCCTCCATAGTGCAGAATATATTTATTTTGTAGTCTCTGATTTTAAGGAACAGCATGGTGGTGAGTGAAATATGCATGAATGACAGTATCTGGGCCTATGTACTTATGAGGTATGCATGTCAAAGAAGGCACCATTCAAAAAACAATCTGCTAAAAAACATGTTTTGACCTGAGTTGATAACATTGTGGTAGACACCACCTCTTCCTTGAGCTAGGCGCTTGCTGATAGACAAGGCTGCTTACCTAATATGGGAGCCATATCTTATCTCTCTCTTCCTTAGCAGGGTCAGAAACTTCATATAATGGTATGAAGAATAAAAATGATCTTGCCTTCCAAACAAGGAGACAGTTACAGAGAAGGAGAGCCAGACTTCAGCTGTGTTTTTATGTTTGGAGGTGCATGATGTTGTTTTGCATAGTCTGTCAAGGGAACATTCATTTTGCTACTTACTGTAACAAGCCTACTTTGATTCTACTGTGTTGGGCTTATGTATTTGTAAATAAGACAATTCCTACACACACATACACACAAAACCCCTAGTGTGCTTTCATTCAAAGGAAACCAAAAACCAAACCTCACCATAGGTGACATCATCATTATATAGTGCTGAACATGGTCCTAGGTGTGCAGTTAAAACTGCAGGTTAGGGTGATGTAAAGAGGAGGCAAAACATTCTACAAACATGGGGGAACCTCCAGATTTTCAGAAAAAATATTAAATTGTAAAATGATAAAGGGTAGAGAGAGTTTTGAAATGCTGAGTTCTCAGAGGATTTACTCATAGCATCTCAGCAACCATTTTGGACTGCTTAGGAAACTTTGATAATCCAAAATGGATGCTTCAGCATTACTTTAGCAGTAGAAGTGAATTTGGGAAAGAAGGAGTAGGAAAGCAGGCAAGACAAGGCAAAGCAAGAAGGAAGACATGGTGGGTGGGAAGGAGGAAAGATGGAGCAGAAAGGAGGAAATGGGGATGGAAGGAAGTCAAGAAACCATGAAAAACAGAAAAGGAAGCATGAGAGGGAAAGTGACAAATGGGGGGTTGACAGGTGTGAGGAACCAGGAAAAGGAACAAAGTTGTGGGGGCTGTGATGGGGAGGGAAGATGGAGATAAATTGTAGAGGATAATCAGCTGGAGGACTCCTGCTTATTTGTTATAAACAATATTATTTGCTATAAAAACCAACAAAATGCTGTAAATTACAATGTTTTCTTTACATGATTTTGCATGTATTCAGGGATTGTGAAAATACATAGCCAATGCTTTAAACCAGGCAAATTAACAAGCTGAAAACTAGCATACCATACAAGCATCTTTTAGGTGGCCTAACTTTCTAGAACATCAACAATCCTATAGTTTACCTTGGGAAGAGCTGTAAAAGTAATCATATCACATACCACAGATGCCCTGACAACAAAAGCATCTGAGATTTTCCTCATCTCAAGCACGCCAAAATAATTTACCCTTGACAGTATTTCGATTTTTCTGTTTTTTTATTGCCTAAGTTTGTAGAGGCTGAGGTTGATTTGCTCCGAGACTACTATATTCTTCTACATCCTTTATCTTCCTAAAATTGATGAACTTGAAACGTAGTGATGAATGTTAATGGGAAACTACTAAAATGGCACTGCTTAATGCTGCTTGAAAAAATTCTCCATCAAAAATGTAATCATTTTTAAGGCAGGTTGTAAATGCACTGCAAGGCATGTCAAATATGACAGATTAGTCATCGAAGACAACTAACATGTTGAGCTTAGTGATTATTTTAGACAGGCTGCATCCATGAATATGCACTCTGCAAACACACAGTGGCCTTTGTGGGACTTCCCTGCTCTTTTCAATGTAGGTATTTTCAACTTCAGGAAGTTACAGTGAGGGCAACGTACATATCTTTCACCTCTTGGGAAGAAAAGGAATGGGGGAGCAGATAAATAGTCTGCTGTTTTCTGCTCAACAGGAAGTCATTGCCTTCAATGTAGTAATAGCATAAAATCACAGTTTATTTTACCTATGATTATTTTGTGAAACCAAGATTCAGTTCAAACAATTAAACCCTGGTTTGAGCCAGTCTGGTGCAGCGGTTAGGAGCACAGTCTCTAATCTGGGAGAACCAGGTTTGATTCCCCACTCTTCCACATGTAGCTGCTGGTGTGACCTTGGGTCAGTCATAACTTCTTTCAGAGCTGTTCTCTCAAGGGCAGTTCTCAAGAGAGCTCCCTCATCCCCACCTACCTCACAGGGTGTCTGTTGTGAGGAGGGGAAGGGAAAGGGATTGTAAACCACTCTGAGAATCCTTCAGGTAGTGAAGGGCAGGGTATAAAATATAAATCCAATCTCCTCCTCCTTGACAAATGCTGGTTTCATTGCCTTCCTTCTGTAGCCTGGGATGGCATTGCATTGCCAAAGAATAAGGCAGGATTAGACCAAGATTAAGCCAGACTGTATTTGAACATGGTGTGAAACCATACTTTTGACTATTGTTTAATAAAATCAACTTTAGATCCTGGTTTCAGATCCTGCATTGATGGACTGTGAGGTCGGTTAGACTGAGAATGTGTGACTGGCCCAAGGTCACCAAGCAAGCTTCCATGACAGAGTGAGGATTCAAGCCTGGGTCTCCCAGAGACTAGTCCCACTCTAATCAGTATACCACACTTGCTCTGAGTTTATTTATTTAATTAATTATATTTATATACCGCCCTCCCCAGATGAGTTCAGGGTGGTGTCCAACAGTTAAATAATACAATTAGAACGATATTAAAATAATTTACACATAAAATATCATAAAATATCTTAAAATACCACATAACTATAGCAGTAGTCAGATAACCAATCAAAATCCAGCCACTGGTGGACAATTGGCCGGAAAAAAACTGGGCAGAGAAGCTAGGGCCAGAGAAGGGGGGGGAGAGAAAGGGACGTCCGCTGCCTCAACCAAATGCCCATCAGAAGAGCTCTGTCTTGCAGGCCCTGCAGAACTACAATAAGTCCTGCAGGGCCCTGATCTCACATGGGAGCTCATTCAACCAGGCAGGGGCCAGGGCCAAAAAAGCTAGCCGGATGTCCCTGGGCCGGGAACCACTATCAGATGTTGATTTGTGGACCTCAGTGACTTCCGGGGTTCATATGGGGAGAGGCAGTCTTGTAGGTATGCTGGGTCAAAAAGGTGGCAACAGCAGCTAAAGGTAGGGAATTCATCTAGAGAGATAAACCATCGTCTCCATAGTACACTTTAGGAGATGTCTTTATAAAGTATATGAGGGTGGTGGCTTATTGTGTGGTGTCTGTAAGCATGTGGGAATTCTGTGCACTAAAAAGCTCACCATTGCCACCACCACTCCCAAAGGCAAAAGACGTGATGACGCGGGGCGGGGGGGGGGGGGAGATGTTCAAATACTGGCTTTCTCATTACTGGCTACTACAGGCATCATCTTTCAATGTGGATACAGTGGTCAACTGTCTCCAAAGTAGTTCTAACACTACATATGAGCATGTTGTTGCTATCCCATGCTTTTTCTTTGTAGTGAATGGAACATGTGATAGCCAGTCTAAGTACATGTATGTGAGATAGGTTTCCCTGTGACTTCTGGTTCTCTTCCTCCTTTTATTTTGTCACAGCTCCAAGCTGTTAATTAGCCTCTGTGAAACAGATTTATATGGTTTGATACACTAAGGGAAAACATCACAATGCACCTCCTTTCAATTATGTCAGGAATAGAAATTTTCTCAGTAAGAATCTGCACATGAGATTTCAAGGATGGTAAAGATGCATTCAATTTACCTGCCATACCCACATACAGGTCCTGTTTGCATTTACTAAAAACTATATTGATGTCATGATGTACATCACTGCATGGTCAACTTCCATCTGTTCCAGAGTGTACAACTCCTTCTGCATGTAACTCATGGAGGCAAAATGCAAGAAATTAAAAAGTTGCTGTAAGAACATGTGTCATTTATAAAATTAATTATAGAAAATGTCTGTGAACAATTGGGAGGATTGGAAGCTCAGACCCAAACAATTCATGGAATATTTACAAAAGAGAAGGGGTGGGGGGAATCCAGCTACCTCTAGATATGATCAAGATATATCAGAGGATAATTGAATTCTATGCCTAGTATTACAGGGGTCATTTCGCAGAAAAAGAGGTGCAGGAGCTCATTAGCATAACTCATTAGCAAAACTGATTTGCATATGCCACACACCCTGACATCACCGGAAGTATGTCAGAAGGCAACATCCACTGCTCAGGCTCCACTGGACTGTTTTGGATTGCTAGCTATTGTGGGGGGGATGTGCAGATCTGCCCTCACAGAGGAGGGAGAGCTTGTATCTGAATAAAACTTGGTCTTAAAGGTGCCACTGGACTGTTTTGGACTGGGGGGCCTGGGGGAGCTCTGCAACTTACCTGGCTGCTTCTTGCTCTGACTGAGGGCTGCTGGGAGCAGTGGGTGGGGCTTGTTGCATGTGCCCGCCCCCTGGGCTCTTTACTGCAGGAGGTCCGCTCCTGTTTGCTCCTGCAGGAAACGACCCCTGCTAGTATATCATGGGAGTGAGGAGAAAACCTGGAAGCAAACCTGGAAAAATACATCTACGGCATAAAGCTTGGGACTACCTGTTCCAATATGAATGTACCCTACAGCTATGGCCATCTTCTGGGGGCCCTGCTTTGGGTGTGCCTGCCATGTGAGGTTAGATGGGTGGCAACCCGAGAAAGGATCTTCTTCTCAGTCATGGCCCCAAAATTGTAGAATTCCTCCCCATGAAGATTTGTTTCTCCCTTCTATCATTGTGTTCTCATAGTGAGAGCCAACACGGTGTGGTGGTTAAGAGCACTATTCTCTCATCTGGAGAACTGGGTTTGATTCCCCAGACTTCCACATGAAGCCTGCTGGGTGACCTTGGGCAGTCACAGTTCTCTTCGAACTCATCAGCCCCACCCACCTCACAAGGAGCCTGTTGTGGGGAGAGGCAGGGAATGTGATTGTAAGCCACTTTGAGACTCCTTAAGGCAGAGGAAAGCAAGTATAAAAACCTAGTCTTCTCTTCTTCTTTTACTGGGTGAAGACTCTTCTATTCAGTGTTCCCTCGTGGACCTCCCTTCCTGTTTATTTGATTCATTTAATTGCTTAATTGTATTGTTTGTGTGAGTATGTTAAACTTTTTTTTTAATGTTTTGATTGTTTGCTGTCTTAGAGAACCTAGGTTAGTTGGACAGGCAGCTTTAAAATGTTTCCTATTCTAACCCATATTTGGAACTTGGAACCTTACTCACTGTCCAGTTCTACTTTTTGAAGGGAAAAAATCATTTAAAAACCTCATTGGTTCTGCTAGGCCCATGGACTTAAGAAAAAAATATGCATCAGCATTTTTGCCACTGTTGAATAATGGAATTACACTATTGAAAAATAGTGGTTTGTATAGCTGATTGTTGAATTGCTACATTGCAGGAAGCAAAAGTGGGGAAAGAATCTGAACATTATAACCTCTCAAATGCCTTCACTTTTCTGTTTTAAAATATTATCGGACATTTTGACACGGTTGTATAATATTCCAGTTAGAATATATATTAATAGCAGGCTGGCAGTGAAATATTCATTAATAGTGATTCAGCAGTTATTTTCTTACTTCCTAACTTTCATTTATTTTATTAAAAGAATGATTCCCTATTTATTTCACATTTCCAGCTGTGTAAAAAAAATCTGTACAAATAAGAGGTGTAATTTTCTTCAGTGAAAGGGAATTTGATTTCAGTGAGGAAAAATTATTTGCAGTTTGCATCAGGCATCACTATCAAGACATACATTCATGGAGGGCACAAATATAATTTTATTGGATTTTTGCAGCTGAGGTTAAACATTCTTTCCCTCTTGCTTGCCCTACACACACACACACACACACACACACACACAAACAAACAAACAAGCAACTCCCTAAACAGAATGTGGATACAGAGCCATGAGACAATCTTGTGCTTCCAAGCAATACATCCCAGTGATATAAAAAGCATTCCTCAGTGACCTCTGTCTAGTTTAGGACACAGATGATGGGTTTACTGGAGGAAAAGTTTCCTCCATGTTGTTTAAAAGAAAGGAAACAAGAAAAAGAAAAACAACTATGCTGGGAATTCAGGGTAAACATGAGGTGACAGCATTACTGAAGCAGAGGTATGTTTTGACATTGCCTGTTTCCAGAGCACCTAGACTGCTTGGCACTGCCACTGCTTCCAGATGCTCAGTCATTTTTCATGTTTGAATCATTAGAGAAGCCTCCAGCAAACAAGCTCGTTCACGTACAATACATATGCTTCTGGTTTTAGATAATCCACCTCAGTCTTTTTTTTTGTTTGCACTCATCTCATTTCACCCCTCCCCACACACACACATAATCCCATCATTTACCATATATATGTAACTTAATATTCCTTATGTGTTAGTTTTCTATCTATTAGTGAGGCTAACAAATCTATTTCTCAGTACTGATTTTTATTTCTATCCTGCCTTTTTAAAAAATTTATATCCTCCAGCATGGCTTATATAACATGAGTAATAATAACATGGGGCTACTTCCAGAGGTGAACAACCATCAAACGTGCAAGTTTTTTAAATGGTCCTTTTAGAAAAGAAAAACATGCCTCTCATCAAGAGGCTGACTCAGGCTGCAGAAAGACTGGCAGCTTTGAGCAATATGGCGGTGCTGCATACCAACCAGACAGCACACCCTGCTGCGGGTCACCCATGCTGCCATCCTGTGGGCACGCATCCACATTACTGCAGCACCTCAGTCACAGAATGTGCCGCCCGATCTTTTTTTATTATACAGGTGTGTGCGTGCGTGCGTGCATATGCGTGTATAGGCAGCACTCAACCCCCCCTCCCCCCGTGGCAGAAATGGAGCTGCAGGTTCAATCTGTTCTGCATGCGCTCCCCCACATCCAGCCACATGCGATGAATACGCAGGACCCGAAAACACCACATGTTACGTGGTGTCTATGTACTCTGTTTCCAACTCATATGATGGGGTGAGTACAACTGGGGAACAGCTGACAGATGTGGCTGTGTGACCCTGCCGGTTTAATCCGTTAGGAGAATGCAGCTATATTGGGCCAAACTGCCAGTCTGAATGCAGCCTCAGTCATTGCTGTTGAACTCTTTAATGCATGTTAGGTTTCACACACTCAAGTGAGAAACACCCCTACCTAAAAACACCCCTACCCCCCAAAAAATCCTAGTAGCCAGCAGACTTTTTCTTCATTAGAGAATGGCTCAGCTCCTGGGAATTTTGGTAAATAGCTCGCTCAGACTTTGGGGGAATTAGGTATGACCTGACCATAGTTGGTCAAATTCCCCCACCCCCCATCATTAACCTCTGTTTTACAGCGTACATTCTCCTATGCACAGAATTACTTTCCACTGATCTGTTGTGTCTGCTGTTCCTGACTGCTTACAGCAACTCCTCCTTTCTGTCTTTCCCCCCTAATAGTATCTCTCTCTTTCCATTTACTTGATCCTTCTTTCCTGCTAACAGGTAACCATGTCCACTTCTTTTGCCTGATTTGTGCTTCAAAGTAATATTCAGAAGTGCCAGGTAACATATCTCTGTATAGGCTGGATCTAGTCAAGCTGCTATGAGAGCTTCTGGTGGGCTTGTTTCTCTTTTCTTTGTTTCATGTCGTTTAGGGTTCCAAGCCCCTGGTGGGGGCAAGAAATGCCCTGCCCCCGGAACCTGGGGGGAAATTAAAAAGAAAAGTAAGACCATGTCTACTTACAGAAACTTCTTAGGATTGGGTTCCTGGCAATTTCTAGAGCTACCCAGAAGGGACAAAGGGTTGTTCTAGGAATTGTGATAAGAAGTTCCTCTAAGTAGAAAAGGCCTTATTTTCCCCCCCTACAACCCTTCCACCTGTTGCCACTGTCTATGCTAGTTTGTTCTGAATAAATGATACCAGTTTATTCTGCATATGGTTATAATTAATTAACCTGAGAAGACCCTCAGCATATTCTTGAGTGACTACAGCACTTTACACTCTCCAGTTTTTTCAGCTACTTCTCTAAAGATGTCTCCTCTCTACAAACAGGTATTCACCCTAGGACATGATTGGCGAACAGAGATTAAGGTAATTTTTCTTTACCAAAATAGATTTGAGATTGCTTTCTGGATAAACATAAACTATTTGAAACTCTAATGCTATTACAAATGACATTTGCTGTGAAATGTTTCACAGATTTTGATTGAGTATTTTTAAATGCAAGCCATGTCTCATGGCTTCTTGTAGTTCAACTCCTTACCATTATGTACAGATAGAAAAGTAGAGCGCAATGAGGTTCTTACAATTGCTACTGCTCAATTATAAACAATACTTTTTAGAATTGATTGATGGGCTATTAGAAAGACCACTATGTCTGTGTGTGTATGTTTGTGTTTCTGTGTGTAGAAAAGTTTTTTATAGTTGGAACAGGCCTTTCATAAAAAGAAATTAGTCATTCTTCATGTCCCCAAGTCTGGATCTTTGCCAGACAACACCTTTGCCAGACAACACCTGACAAAAAATGCAGCATCTAAGCCCTTCAGTTCTGGCAGCAAATGCCACAGTGTACTGTGCACTCTGAAGTAGGGTTGCCTGGCATAGCCTGACAACCAGCAGTGTGGTATAGATCTCAGAAGCTAAACAGGGTCAGTACTTGGAAGGGACACCAACAAGGAAGACTCTACAGAGGAAGGCTATGGCAAACAACCTCTGCTTCTCACTTGCCTTGGAAGTCCCTTGCTGGGGTTGCCATAAGTCGGCTGCAATTTGGCAGCACTTTACATACACAATGATACCCCAGCTTTTTCCCCAATGGGGATCCAAAGCAACTTACATTATTCTCCTCTCCTCCATTTGATCCTCAAAACAACCCTGTGAGGTAGGTTAGACTGAGAGCATGTGACTGGCCCAAGGTCACCCAGAAAGCTTCCATGGCCGAGGGGGGATTTGAACCTGGGTATCCCAGATCCCAGTCTGACACTTTAACCACTACACCATGCTGGCAAGTGTGAGACTGAATTAAAAAGCTAGCTGGATCCAACCTATTGTGCCTGAATTTTCAAGCCAGTCCTTACCTACGACTTAAGATACAGCAAGAGGATAATCATCCATAATCCGTAATCACTGCATTTCAACTTTTCCCCATATACATTAATAAAGGGAAAAAACTACTTTTTTGAATTTATGAGCATGCGTAAATCCATTGAGGGAATCAGGCTATGCTTGCTCACCTCCACAGCTGTTGTGCTCCAATTAGGACTGCCAGCTCCGTGTTGGGAAATACACGGAGATTTTGGGCAAGGAGCCTGAGGAGACTGGGGTTTGGGGAGGGGAGTCATGGAGTCCACTTCCCAAAGTGGTCCTTTTCTCCAGGTGAACTGATCTCTGTTGCCTGGAGATTAGTTGTAACAAGTGGAGACCTGCAAGAAACTTGTGGGATGGTTACCTCATTCGCCACACCTTTGCTTCCTCTCCTCACCCCTACCTCTCTCACACTATTTCTCCCCTCTACCCCCCTTTTCTTACTCTCTATTTCTCCTCCATGCATGTGACTTCCTCTCTCTTTCTGACCTGTCATCTTTCTCTTTGTTTTTCTGCCTCCCCACTTCATCACTCTTTCTCTCTCTTTCTGCCCCCACCCCATCATTCTTTCTTTCTGCCCCTATCACTCTCCCAGCCTCCTGCCTGCTTCCTCCTCCACACCCCCAAGCAGCAGCAGCAGTGGTAGCAGTGCTCCTAGCCATCCACCTGTTTCTTCTCCCCCCACAGCAGCAGTGGCAGCGGTCTAGGAATCACAATGGATCTCCCAGCTACAGAGATTTATTTATTTATTTATTTATTTATTTATTTATTATTTAGATTTTTATCCCACCCTCCCTGTAGGGGATCAATTCACCTTAGGGCTGCCAGCTCCAGGTTGGGAAATTCCTGGAGATTTGGGGGTGGAGCCTTGAGACAGTGAGGCTTGGGGTGGCAAGCAGCCTCAGCAGGGTATGATGCCATAGACTCAACCCTCCAAAACAGCCATTTTATCCCGGGGAACTGATCTCTGTCGCCTGGACAACAGTTGTAATTCTCGGTGATCTCCAGTCCTCACCTGGAGGCTGGCAATGGTGGTTCTCGTGGAGGAAATGGCTGGAGGGTGGAGTCTATGATATTACACCAGTCCAAAGTTCCTCCCCTCCTCAAATCCCACCCTCTCCAGGCTCCACCCCTCAAATGTCCAGGAATTTACCAACCTGGAGTTGACAACCCTATTTCCTTCCCACCCAACAGCCAACCTACCTTTATCTGCCTCTCTGTCTTCTGCTTTCTATCTCCACCCCCCAGCCTCTACCTAAGAAAATTACAGTCTTTCTCCACAGTGGGGACCAAAGCAGCTTTCATTATTCCCTCCTCCTTCTATCTGCACAACAACCCTGTGAGGTTGGTTAGGCTGAAATATATGACTGGTCCAAAATCACACAGTCAGCAGCTACTGCAAGATGGGGATCTGAACCTGAGTCTTGCAGACCCTACTTTGAAGCTCTAACTGCTGCACCTCCCTGGCTTTCATAGGGTGGCTGCTGATGAACGGTAGCAAGCAGCCGAGGGCAGGTGAGTCATGCAAATCAGGGGGGACCTGGCAACCCTACACTACTGTCAGGCCTAGAGTTGCCAACCTCCAAATGGGACTTGGAGACCCCCCAGAATTACAACTGGACTCTAGACAGCAGAGGTCTGTCTCCCTGCAGAAAATGGCCGCTTTGGAGGGTGGACTCTGTGGCATTATACCTAGATGAGGCCTCTCCCTTTCCAACCCCAGCCCTCCTTAGAGTCCACCACAAAATGTCTAGAAATCCCCTAGCCTGGCACTGGCAACTCTTGTGAGGCCTGGCCCCAAGGCTCCCTCCCTCCCTCCCTCCCTCCCTCCCTGAAAGGCCAAAATAGGCCTGGAAAGGGCCCTTCCCCCACCGTTTCACTAACAAGTCAGTTAGAAGGGGCCCCCCAAAACATTCTAATCTCTCACCATTGATGCCTGAAGCAGATCCCTGCAGAGGCCATTTCAAAATGTTTTGGGGGGAATTCAGCCGTACCTGAAGGGATTCTTTTAGTTTTTGGATTTTTCTACAAACCCAGGAAATCTACTGACTATGTAGGAAAAGCTGTTGGGGGAGAGTGAGCCCCCTGTTGGTGGAAATAAGTATCCGCACAGAAAAAAAACACTCTTGAAAATAGAATAAGGATAATGGGAGATCTCCAGCTACCATCTGGAGGATGGCAACCCTAATTCCAAGGGACTGACATATGGACTACTATACTGATCTTCCAATGGTTTTCCTGTTCTTTTTATTGCCCTTAATTGCCTCTCTGCTTCCTATCTCTTTCTACTGTGTCCTTTCTTAAGGTCCACCTCCTTTTCTACCTGATAGGTGATCACAACAAAAGCTCCTATACCTGACAGCCAAAGAATCTTTATTTAATAACAGAAGTTTCTGTTTCTGACACTGAAATTGTTGTGAAACGATCTCAAGCTTCCTTATCCAATTTTATTTCATTGCATTTGCATTGGGAACAAAATTACAGGATGCATGAACACTAGCTAGTTGAAGGGGGGGAGAGGCCGAAAGTGCACGTGAGAGTGGATGTTGGATACAGATGCATTTGAACAAATATTTGCACAATTAGGGCAACTAGCTTCCCCCCCCCCAATAGATGCTGTTTTCTGAAGCATCCCTGCCTTGTGTTATCTCCTTGCCTGTGCCAAGTCTAGAAATTGGAACAGAAGACTGAGACATAACTGCCAACATCTGGAACAGTCCTTGGTCATTTCATGGATATCCATGATGTAAAGTGGAAAGCCTCACACATTCCTATACCTAAGAAATATATTTAGCATAGGATGTAGACTTAGCCATGTCACGTTCAACAATTTATAAAATTTAAGTTCATTTATGGGTCAAGATATTTGATTTTTATTGAAATAGAAATGCTTTTGTGGCTGAAAATATGGGGCAAAGAATGTCAAACAGAATATAGCAGAAAAATAAGTTTTAGATTAAGCTCAGAGAATTGTAATGACTAAATTACATACATTCTGTTGTTTATCATATAGGACAAATCTGAGGGATTCCCACAGTGGATGTCGACTAAAATGTTTGTTTTTATAAGCAAATGAGAAAACTTCAAAATGACGTTATAAGAAATTGTTCAAAGATCAGAGACTAAAATGTTGGTATTTTCAACAGAACAGCAGCCAATTAATAACACAGAGCTAATCAACTCATGCAAACAGAAGATAAGGGTGGTTAAATATAATAATCAAATAATGAAGGAATTTAATAAAGATACAGTACCAATGAAAAAATTAGCTAGGATAAGTTAGTTAATAAAAATACGGCATTAACAAATAATATAATGCAATGCAGACAGTTTTTATAGGACAAAAATAGACTTCTGAGGTCCCATTGAGTTAAATGGGTTTTCATTAAATTAGCATTGATCCAAAGTGGATCATTTGCTTGTCAGTAACTATGGATTGAATGCTATTTCTAATACATGGTGATACAACCCCTGTACAGTGATACAGCCCTGAGATGATCCAAAGCACCCTACATATAGCAATGGCCACCTGCAATTATCTCTACATGAACATCTCAGAGCCTACTAAGAGACAGCAAGTTTGGAAAGCTATCCCATTGGCATGGTTAAGCTAATTATTTTCATGTTGAAACATATACAAAGTGATTGGCTTTTGATGGAAGAAATGAAGTGCAACAATCCCCAAATGAAGACTGTGCCATCTTGCTGACACATGCATTTATCAAACAGTCCCAGTGTGGTAGCTGTTAACAGAAAGTTTCCAAGAAGCAAACGGTGGAGCATGATACAAAGCAGTAAAAGTGATTGCTTTTCCACAGCTAACAGAAAAAGGGATTCAACAATGGACACAACATATTCTTTTTACTTTGCCCCAAGTATATCACACAATCACACAAGTGTTTTCTTTTTTAAGAGTATATTTCACAAGTGTGAATACATTTATCTTATGATTTCACATTAATCCCAGTGCTTTCTTTCCAAGAAAAGTCCTTTCCTGATAGAATTGATTTCTCATTAATTTCAAAGTGACTCTTTAGTTACAAACAAAGAAGATGTTCAACACACAAAAAGGAAATAGCTGTTTTCATTCATAAGCATTATGAAGCCAGCATCAATTCAGAGATTCTTTTGCCACCAAAAAGGATTCAAATCACTTGCTATATACAAAGCCCAGGATTTTTGTGCAATGCAGGAATAATACTGCCTTTAAAAGAAAGGGAGGGGAGACATTCTCAGCCATTAAGAAGTCTTGAATTCTCTTTAAGTGGTTTTCTTGCAAGCAAACTGCAGTTTTCCTAAAATGATGCTATGATGCCCCCGTCCTTTTCTGTCCCTCAGAAGCATAATTTTCCCTGTGTTTTTCTATCCCTTTGGTAACAGAGCCACCCTAGTTGTCTCTTTTCTTCTTTCCTGAAGAACTCTGACCAATGTTCCCTCTAAGCTGTGGAGTCTTGTGAGCAAAAATTCTACTTTGTGAGCTACTGGCATTAAAGTTGTGAGTGAGCACTTTGGGTACTGCATAAATTAGTTTGCTCTGTAGCCATCCTTCCTGAGCTAGGACAAAAATGTGCAAGCCGGAGGCTAAAAAATTGTGAGCTAGCTCACACTAACTCAGCTTAGATAAAACACTGACTCTGACTGTCCCACCCTGTCACAGTATGATATTTTGACTATTTGCTCAGCCCAGGAACCTGAGGGAAGGAATGGGAGCCCCTTTTAACTTATACAACTTAAGTGGCACTTGAGAAGTTTTTATATTCCACATCAACAAAATATTTTATTTAACACAGAGAGAAAAGGTCAGGTGAAAGCAGTGGTAAAATTTCTGAGGTAACTCAATATAGATTATTTTGGGGTAAAATCAGTACATGCACAGACTTTAGTTCTTATTAGCCTGAAGTTTCTTAAGGTTTTCACAGTGACTTAAATCTTTATGTTGAGAGGCTTTTGTTCCAGTGTTTTCCCCAAACATTTCAATATACTTTCTTTGAGTATACTCTAACTATTTTGGTTTCCAGAAGGCTGGTACACTTTTTCCAGTACCCAACCCCCTTCTCTTGAAACACCAGTACTCGTCTTGAGTTTTTAACTGACTCCTAAGGCTTCTAAAGGCAGTTTCTAACCACACCAGACATCTTCACAGCTAACTCTGTCTGAGTGGGTAAGGAAATTATTCTCTCGCTAAAAGATCTATCCCCTTTCCTTGGCCTGAATAGGAGTTTCCATCTAACTACCCACTTGTCCTTGCCAACTTTCCCCATTTCTCCTGTCTGTGTTAAACTGCTCTCAGTCAAGGCTGAATTCCAAATGAATTCTTCTCCTCAACATTCAGCTCTAAAGTCTCTCTCTGCTCAGCTGATGATAACCAATCAGATTGTTTGGAACAGCCTGTCAGTCAAGGCTCTCTGTTTCTGTGAAGAATTAACCCTTCACTGTTCTTTACCTGTTTGTACAGCACTTCTAAGATTATAAAAGTGCAGTCTGTCACAGATTCCCTTTCAAAAAAATTGCCGAAAGCAATCCATTGCTGTGAGATACTGCACTTGATAGCACTACATCATTTCCTGCAGTGACTGCTGTAACTACAAACAGGGGTTGAGATTTCATAATAGATGAAACATGTGCTGCTTGTTTTGTGTGTGTGTGTGTTTTAATGACAGGGCAATTTGGAGTTCTGCTTTCAAAATCAATATCTGAACAGTTTCTCAGGTTCTTAAAATTCTCTGTGTGTACCTTTTGTTGAAAGGGAGTTCTTATACTGGGTAACATGCTGCTCTAACAAATGTTTGCATTTTGCTTCACATTCTTCCTCCTTCCACTTAACTTTGTTTATCTGCTTATTTCATATACATATATATAGTATGGATCATATACCACACTTATAGACGATCACCATATTTTGGCATGAGTGGTCCATTGTAGATATAGATGATCATACTGTCACCACCACCTCCCTTCCTGGCATTCTAGGCACAGGTCTTATCTCCTTCTTCCTGAGCTCCAAAAACCAGCCCAGAAGACACCAAACAATTAGAGGGATAACCTGGGGGAACTGCTAAGGTTCAGAAACCTTTATCTGCCAATGTCTGCCTGTAGATCTTTTGGATGGAGGTGGGATATGTGTGCTAATCTTTTTATTCATCCTCCACACCTAGTAAGAGCAAGTTATTAGGTATTTTCTAAGAACCCTTCAACAGCCAATGCCATGTCCATGATTCAAAGGCCTTTTTAAAAGGCGATTGTTTCTAAACATCACCTGCATCATACTGTTTGTATCCTCTCCTGCTGACTTCCTTCAAGCTTTACTACTTTGGATAAATCATCTTGCATGGTTCTTCATAGTCCTTGGCTTGCTTGGTTCAAAGTCAATTTGGTTCAAACTAAATTTGAATCAAATATTGTACTTTTGAATATATATTTAGCTGTTGCTTAAAACTGTGGGATCCTGGTGATCTAGAAAGCTGGTCCAGTGCAATGAAAGTGTGTGCTTTAGGAAGACCCTGATATAAATCTAGCACCCCCTGTGAACTCACAAGATCATCCTGAGCAACCACTATCTTTCATATCTATAATATGGCCATACTAGTGATGTGCTTAATTTACATGAACTTACATTGTACTATTTAGGAATTAATGTGGTGGTGGTGGTGGTGGTAGGGGATAAATTGTACCTTATGTCAGTTGACAAAAAAACATTGAAAAGGTCCTGCTTTTCCCAGCCAAAAATATTGGTTTACTTGGATCCTTAAATCTTAGGCATAGAGAAAGATAATGTTATCTGTTTTTTAAAAAAATTCTTCCAAGGAAATCCTTCAGGACTTGGTTGCATCCCGCTGACTCCCTTATATCTGCTGTTTGTCCAAAGAATATAGTGTACAGAACTTAAAGATCCATAGGACGTTAAAAGCATAAGCATAGATTTTCTATGTCTGTCCTCTTTGTCTGTCTCTAAATTGTTCTTCAACAGTGTGTAACAGGGATACATCAGCCAAGACCTCTCTGGGAACTGTCCCAAGGAAGTGTCATAAAGCAGCTCACACTGCACAAGCCAATATTGCATTTCCCAGGAAAGTCTGCAGTAAGTAAAACACTGGAGCCTCTGGTTCACCCATGGCTGTCATCTTTCTCTCCAATCAGCAAGTACTGTAAATGCTAGATTCCCGTGCTTGAAGCAGCAAAGAATTGTGTCATGGAGATGGTTAGTTTCTCTCCTGTGCCTGGCATTTGAACACTGCAAGCCATTCACAGGCAGTGAATGCTACATCTAAATGTTCCTCCATACAGGCTGATAAGAGCAGATTTCTTCTCATGGCATTTAAACCAAATCAAGCTAACAATTAGTCAATAAGCCCTAAAGTGACCTAAAAGTCTTTCATCATTGTAATTTTTTCCATTTCCACTCATCCCTGATGTCTTCCAATTGAACAGACATTTTATATTCTTTGTAAGCTAATAATATATACCTTACACAAATGAGTATATTTAGCAAAGAGTTCAAAGGTTGTTCAGGCATATTTCTAGATAAAGCACCATGAGGAACAGCAAATGCCTGTTCCATCAATTATTATTCTTCCCAAGGCAGCACATTATTTCCAAAGCTACACATGCCTTTAAAATCCAATAAAGCAATTTTTGCTTTAATGAATTTACCTACTCAGCAAGCTGTAGTGGAGCCAACCATTTTATATTCGGGCTTAAGCCTGATATATATTTCTAGGTATAACTGTTCCAATGTGACAAAACACACACATACACTTTAACTTCTTAGGCCATAATACATACATCATGTTACGTAGAACGAGCAGGATTTAAGGCAGAGGTGTCGAACTCATTTGTTACGAGGGCTGGATCTGACACTTTGTCAGGCCGGGTCATGTGTGCCATAAAATGTAGCACAAGTTATCAGAGATATAAACTTTATAAAGATTATTTCAGATGTCAAATCGTGGTAGGGTATGTGTTTTTGTGAGTCACTGCTCACTTCTGCAGACTTATTTCCATAGCAGGCATGATTGGATTAGGTGTGATATGCAGACGGGTGGAGATATCAGCACTGGTGTGATATACAGAGATGGGTGGAGATATTAACATTGGTAATGAGACAGGAAACCTAGGTCTCAGTTTGGTACAGGAGGATTCAGTTCTCCAGGAGGATGCAAAGAATAAATGGAAATAAGTCTGCAGAAGTGAGCAGTGACTCACAAAAACACATACCCTACCACAATTTTGTTAGTCTTTAAAGGTGCTACTGGACTCTTTCTACTACTATTAGAAACCACAACATTCAAAAACTAGTGGGGGAACATTTTAACCTTCCAGGGCATTCAGTTGCTGACCCAAGAGTAGCAGTTCTCTTACAAAGGCATTTCAAAGGGAGATTAGAAAGAGAGACTGCTGAATTGCAACTGATCATGAAGCTCTAGCTAATGCAAACTCCTGGACTGAATTGAGACCTAGGTTTCTTTTCTCATTACCAATGCCTGCTATAGTCTTTTGGCATCTGAAATCACTTCACTCTCCAAGATATAAGGACAGATGGACTCACATTCTAGCTGTATCTGAAGAAGTGTGCAGTGATTCATGAAAGCTCATGCCCTGCCACAAATTTTGTTAGTCATTAAGGTGCTATTATACTCTTGCTCCCTTTCACTAATAAGGAATGCAAGCTGTGCTGTTAGGTCCCCCCCCCCAATCTGTTAGAAATGGAAAGGGGGATCTCTCCAAGTGCCACGGGACTCCCTCTCCCCCCCCCCGGCATGCTCTCTCTGGGTCTTTCCCTCCATCCCTCCCTCTCTCTCTGAAGAAGTACGCTTGCCCACAAAAGTTTATACCTGGAATAAAACATTTTTTGTCTTAAACACAGGACTCTCTCTCACACACCTGAAATAAAACATTTTTGGTCACACAGAAGTCTCTCTCTCTCTCAGATCAGGAATAAAAAGTTTTTGGTCTCTCTCTCTCTCTCCCATCTCTATCTATCTCTCTCTATCTATCTGGTGTGCTCTCTCTGGCTCATTCCCTCCCTCTCAGTCTCTGAAGAAAAAAAAGTGTGCTTGCACACAAAAACTTATACTTGGAATAAAACTTTGCTGGTCTTCTTAAAAATCCCATGAGATGTCATCACCCCCTCTGGCCCTTTCCCTCTCCCTCCCTCCCCAGAGGAGGAAGGGGGAGGAGCCCTCAGCCAATCGAGGGAGGGTTCTTTTTGTCTCCTCTGAAGCAGGATATAGGAGAGACTGGCCTAAAGGAGCTGCAATGTTAGAAACCAGAAGCAAGAAGCAGCACACAGCCAGTTGCTCTTGGGCCAGATTGGAGGCTTGTAGGGGCTGGATTGGGCCCATGGGCCATATGTTTGACACCTTGATTTAAGGGGACCAAAGGCCATCTAGTCTTTGCCTTCTATCCAGGTACATTTGGTTTTAATTTTATTTACATTATCTTTCCCCTGTTATGGAATTCAAGGTAAAATGTATAAAGTTCCTGGGTGATCTTCCAACCACACACTAATAACATCCAGGTCTTCTTAGCTTCAGCAAGGTTGCAGTATTATGTGCCTACAAACTCTTGGAGATACCATCAATGCTATAATGTGTGCCAACTTGGAGATAGATGTACTGCATAATTGTGCCTACAGAATAGCTTTGCTTATGAAATTTCAACTAAAGCAGCTTATTCCATGTTTTCTTCTACAAAAACATTTTTTTATGCATGAAGTTCATCCATTTAACATCCATTTAAATGTTAACCAGTATTTACTAAAATGCTTTTGTAAAATCCACTATTAATTTTGCGCTTTTGATCTGGCATAAACAATCATGTTAAGGTTTTTATTTATATATGGCAAAGAAATAATAGAATGTGTCAAGTTTTAGCAATTAGATTCATATGTAATTAAACCTGTGTCTTCAAAAGGATACAAATGGTGCTTTCCTGGTATATCAAACAAGAGAAACTTGGCTTGGGGGATCTAAAACAAGAGGGTAAGATTCAATAGCTTTGGTTATGAGAACCAATTCAAGAGGCAAGATTGTCTTCTGCTCCGTGGATCAAAAGGAGTGACATAATTTAGATTTATGAAACAGAAAATGACATATATGCAAGAAAGTAAGCTCTTCAAAGGCAGAGGATAACAGAAAACAGCCTTTTGTTTGCAGCCATAAAGAATGAGTTATGCTTTCACCAGTGACTGGTGCTTTAGTCTAGTGAAGTGATCAAGGATTTGTACCATGATGCCAAAATTAAATCATCTTTCCTATTTGAGAGGATAACTGTTAGTCTATTGTACAAAAATAGAATGGAAGTCCAGTGGCACCTTAAAGCCTGACAACATTTCTTCTGAAGAAGTGAGCTCCGACTCATGAAAGCTCATGCTGGAATAAATGATGTTAGTCTTTAAGGCAGGAGTGTCAGACATATGGGCCACAGGTCCGAACCAGCCCATCCAGGGCTCTTATCTGGCCCATGAGCAACTGGTGTGAGGAAGGGAACAGAAAGCCGCTCAGGGGGCGAGCAGGTGGAGGCTGCAGAACATCTGCAGCATTCAAGCAGAACCCCTTCCAGGCCTGTAACCATGGTGGGGCATTTGGGGATGAAGCCCCACCATGTACAAGACCTGCCCCACCCTGGAAGGATGCCAGACCCTCCCAGACTCCCCCACCCCTGGTGCACCTCTCCCTTCAGCAGCGGGGAGTCTGGGGAAGAAAAGGGAAGCTGCCCTGCTACCTCTGGTCAGTTTCACTCCCCACCTTCCTTCCCCAGCCTCCCCGTCACTGCAGGGGGCTAGGGAAGGAGAGAGAGAAGGAAAGAGGGAGAGAGAAGGCAGCTGTTTATCAGGAAGTTAAACTGAGCAGAAGCAGGGAGTGAACCTGACCAGAAGTGGCAGGGTGGCTTCCCTTTCCTTCCCCAGTATCCCCGCCACTGCAGGGGGCTGAGGAAGGAAAGAGAAAGGCTGCCCCACCAGCTAAAAATTTCTGGCTACAGGGCTGACCCCTTCATTTCAGTGGCAGCCTCACTGGTAAGTCAAGGGCCTTCACACTGGCTCAGGGTTCCAAGGTGAGTTCACATGCCCCTCCATTTTGCCTGCAGCTCCAGGAATGCTGTCCCAGATGGCTGCAGGGATCGGCCTTTGCACATGGGGGGCACAGACATTCCTTTGCTGAGGCACAGATAATGCTGCCATATTCCCACCTCCCATTGGACAATCTGGTGGCCCTCAGCCTGAGGCAGCTGCTGCCACATGGGAATGGCATGACTTGCCAGTGATCACGTCTCTGGCTTATCAGGCTTTGCTCAGCCTCAGTCCTCCTGTGCACACAGCTTCGTGCCTGGGCCACCAACACCCCTGCTTCCACAGGCAGGGGAGTTAGTTCAACTCATCTTCTTCATCTTCTTCCACAGTGACTCAGAGGCAGGAAGAGTTCGCAACACCCAGCTGCTTTGCATTTCCCTCCTGGGGTCTGGGTTCACAGCACTGGTGGCACGAGTGAGCTGGGGAAGAGGTTGGGCCCCCCAGCAGCACCAGGTGTCTGCCCAGCAGTGCACTGCTGGCTCTCCAGTCCACCCATGCAGGTTTTCCACCACACCCACCCTCAAGCCCATAGGGCCTAGTGGTGAGGACACACCAACTCAGAGTTTACCAGATGCTGTCCTTTATAAAGTACTTATATCTAGTACCCAGCATTACATTTTATGGCACACATGGCCCAGTCTGACAAAGTGACATTTATGTCAGATCCAGTCCTCATAACAAATGAGTTTGACACCTCTGCTTTAATGTGACACAGGACTCCTCCTTTTCTTACTTGGGCATATGAGAGGTTTGATCACTCCTATATTTAGTTGCAATTCCTATATTTAGAGCAATGAGGATGATCGGGGGCCTGGAGACCAAGCCCTGTGAAGAAAGGCTGAGAGACCTGCAAATTTTTAGTTTGGAGGAGACTGGGGGGGGGACATGATTGCTCTCTTGAAATCAATGGCTGTCACTTAGAGGAGGGCAGGGAGTTGTTCCTGTTGGCAGCAGAGGATAGGACTCACAATAATGGGTTTAAATTAAGGACAGGAAGATAGCAGCTGGATATTAGGAAAAAAAGTTTTTACAATAAGAGTTGTTCAACAGTGGAATCAGCGGCCTATCAAGGTGATGAGCTCCCAACTGGCAGTCTTTAAGCAATGGCTGAAAAAACACTTGTCAGGGATGCTCTAGGGTGGTCCTGCATTGAGCAGAGGGCTGAACTAGAGCATGTATGGCCCCTTCCAACTATGTGATTCTATGATTCTATGCAGGTTTACTTTTTAAAAAATATTTCTTCCAGGTCTACACACACCAAAAAGTTGTCATCAGACTGACTAATAGTAATGAATCTCTGAGCTTCTACAGTTATGGTCAAAGCTACATTTCTGGTAAACTGTCACGACATTTCACAACTTTATGCAGTTTTTAGCAAGTTAATTAAAGATGGCTGCTGTTCCTTGCTCAGCGCATGATGCCCCCCTAGCATGTTTCCGAAGATTCTTGCATTCCATACATTCTGAATAGGAGTAACCTATATGTTATTTCAAATGGCATTAGATCATGGATCAGTACTGTCTAGACTGGCAGTGACCATCCAGCATCTTGGATACAGGTTCTTGCACTACTGGAACCTCTCAACAGGAGACTTTCTGCAAGTAAAGCATATTTTCCACTCAAACATGACCTCTGCTCTATGTATGCAAGACCTGCCCAGATAGCAGTATCTTTTTAACTGAAAGGCTCAGGGGGAACTGCCACTGCTGATCCTCAGTAAATTTTGCTGGTATACACCTGGCACGGCAATAGAAGAAGAAGAAGAAGAAGAGATTGGATTTATACCCCGCCCTTCACCAGAGTGGCTTACAAACTCCTTTCCCTTCCCCTCCCCACAACAGACACCCTGTGAGGTGGGTGGAGCTAAGAGAACTCTGACACAAACTGCTCTTTCAGGAACAGCTGTGCCAGAGCTCGTGACTGACCCAAGGTCACATCAGCAGGTGCAAGTGGAGGAGTGGGGAATCAAACCTGGTTCTCCCAGATTAGAGTCCGCACACTTAACCACTACACCAAACTGGCTCTCTATAGACAACTATGATGGGGAAGAACATAGGTGCACATCCTAAAACTGCATCAAAGCAGCACATTCTATTTCTTTGTGCACAAATATCTCCAAACACATGCCAGGGTCTGAATCATACTAACAAAATTAATGAGAGAGATTTTCTTTAAAATTTGGCCTCTCTCTTAACCACAGCTGATATATATACTTGTGCAGCCTGTTTGGTGCCAGCTTCACAGCAACTTGAAAGCATCATGAGTAAGTAAGATACATGAACAGCTGGTTGCCAGCTACTATATAAAGGATAGAGAAAGGCAGCAAGAATAAGGTTAAGTATGTGGGTTGTGGTGTTGTTGTTTGTTCCCGTCTTAGGGGTTTTTTTAATTAATAATTTTTAATCACAAAGATTTCTCAGCACTGTGGAAAAGAAGCTTCCTATGATGCAGATATTGTGTTCAGAAGGATACACAGGCTAGCAAACCATGTGTAGCCATCTACAATATATCAAAGACTCTAAAACTTTGGGAAGCATATTATTTTAACTTCAGGATTACACGGAATAGGTGACTAAACCAAATTACCCTCCTAGTGCAGCAACCACAGCTCTACTTACTGTTGCTGTGCACATCCAAATCCCCTAGCTATCAATCAAACTTAGTCAGCCTAAGGAGAATTGTACATTTCCTGACTCTTAAATCAAATATAGGTCACAGAAAGCAGATTCACGTAAAACCTGTCTACAATTTAACCTGAAGTAATTTAGCGCAGGGTCAAAATCTTTCAACGATATTAATGTCTAATTAAAGCAAACTATGGATCTGCTTTCCTCCCATAGTAATGAAAGACCAAGAAAAAATGCTTATGCTGCAGGTATTCTCCAGCAAGATGCATCTCTAAGGCAGCCTGCTGCACACATCTCAATACTTTCTGAAATAAATGGGCCACAAACAAAACTGAGTCTCCTAAATCTCCCTTCAAAGAGGATAATCGAAATTAAAAGGAAATTAAAACCTAGCCTCCAAGCAAATAATTTATAACCATTGAAAAACAAACATGGAAGTGAACTAGAAATCAAGGATGCGAACAGAATGCTTCTGTCATTAACACATTTTGTAGCAGCAGGTCTGCAAAGATGAGAGCCAAAGGAAAATTATCAGTAGCAAACTGGGAAGTGTCTCTGCTGATGAGGTTTCATTGAGTCAAAAACTTGTGGCCACTTGTTACTTTATGAAATCAAACGCTCTTTCTGTTAAAACACCTTTGTATACAATAACTTTCCATTTACAGATGTCCTTTCAGAAAATACATGCAGTTTTGTATTGTTGCCAAGCAGCCACTTTAAATGGCATTAATACAGACTCTTAAATATGACTGCCTTGCTGAACTGTGAAGAAAGTGTGTTAGGGCAATGGACAATGCTGTAGCCCAAAAACAGTGCCCTTAAACTAGACTGAAGGAATGTGCTTTGGCCAAGGGAAGCTTTGGGCCTAAGCAGCACCCCAAACCAGACATGGACTCCTGGACTACAAGAAGCCTCTTGCTTCTCCATCTCCAGCAGCAGAATTCAGACCAGCAGCCCTGACCTCCATACATGCAGAAACAGCAGCAGATCACAGAGGGACGCCACGTTCTACAGATAGGACAAAAAGTTCTTGCACAGATGCCATGAATAGCTCCCTTCTCCATCATGCAGGCATTTCCCCCTAACCTCACGTATTAACATTACCAAAAGAAGCACACATTCCTCTCTAGACTAAAACAAAAGGATGTGCCCAATGATGACAGCAGCAAGACATGAAGTCTTCCTGCCACCCATTAAGATAACACAGCTGTCAAGCATCCGATCCTTAATCCAAAGCACCGGTCCTACAACCTGAATAGTTCTCTTCATTTCCTCCTTTGTCTTTCCCATTCCTAAGAGGGGTCACTCCTAGACAAGCCATTACTTGCAATTGCCCAACCATTAATCCCTTTTCTGCCCTATTCAAAAGTTTAAGTTTTTAGTTAATATTTCCTGGGGACCATATGACAACAGACAACTGCCTCAGGTCACCTTTCCTAACCCCACCCTATCTTGCTGGTTCCATTCATTGTGCAGTTTGGGACCTCTCCATGTGTGTTGCTGGTCAACTCACGACCCCTTCCCTCATTTTATCCCCTTTTCATTTCAGAGTCAACTCACATCGCCGGACAGATAAAGTATCACCCCACCAATGATACTCCCTGCTAATGCAAATGTCTTTGTACTTTCCTCTTTGAATTCTTAATCCTGTATTGTGTGTGTGTGTGCTTGATTTTATGTCTGTATGTGTGAGAATCCATCAGTAAAGAAATCACTGCTTTAATAATCTAGCCTCAGCATCTATTCCTGGGGACTGGGAAATCAAACTCCCATATACCCAGGTTCTGATTAGGGGTGTGCAAAAAAAAAAATTCGTCTGATTCGGATTCGGCCGAATCAGGCCGAATCAATTTTAGCAGGCAGTAAGACTCCCGCATGTCAGTTTCGTCAGTACGAGCGGATTGGGGAGTCTTTCGGCCAGCCGAATGTCAATTTCAACCCCATTATATCCTATGGGCCATTGAAGTCAATGGCGAAAACATAGGGTATATTCTGGGAGCTGGAGGGGAGGGGGTTTGAGGGAGAGGCTCCAACCTCACAGGGTAGCTGCTGGAGCCTCTCCCCGAGACATCCACCAAGATTCAAGATCATTGGACCAGGAGGTCCAAATCTACAAGCCCCCAAACAGGTTGTCCCCATCCCCTCCATTGTTCTCTATGGTGGGAAATAAAGTTACTTTTTTCCCACGGTGCTGTTAGTGGCTCGGGGGGGGGGGTTGAGGGAGAGGCTCCAAATTTTCAGGGTCGCTTCAAGAGCCTCTCCCCACATAAACCCCCATGTCACAAAGAAATTGGACCAGTGGGCTCAATTCTATGGGCACCCATACAGGTTACCCCCATTACCTCCATTGTTTCCAATGGGGAAACCCAGCCAGCAGCACTTAAGGCAGGCAAGAAGGCAGCACCCAGCAGTCAGACTCTCCCAGATAATCGCAGGGAAAGTGAACTGTCTTGGGAGGTGTTTGTTTGCCATGAGAACAAGTGACACACTCCAGAACAAGTGGCACTGTGGCAGTGCAAGCATGCCACAGTGCCACACAGAAACCCCAAAAGACCAATGGGAGGGAGGAGGACAGTTTCAGCCAATTGCTGCATGCATGTGCAGCCTGCACGGTTGGTGGTGTTGCTTTGCACACCACCTTCCTTGCCTGGGAGGGGGAAGAGAGAGTCAACTCTACCCAACTCTACCCTGGTCTGACCCGCTACATCCCTGGACCTCTGGTTGCACTATCAATTTACACAGGTAAGGGCCTGTATAAATGTTGTTTCTGTTGGTCTTTTGGGGTTTGACTTCAATGGCCCATAGGATATAATGAGGCCAAATTGCCGCCGAATTTCGGCGGCAATTCGGCGGCAACCCATTTCAGATCAGAGAATCTGAATCGGCCCGCAGCAGCCCAAAAGGGGCCCGAATGGGCCATTTTCGGGGTTGCATTCAGTTCGGAGGAACTATGCACATAGGAATGCACATCCCTAGTTCTGATCCTATATTTAATGCCTATTGCCATTTAATACTCATAATTCCCCACATTTATTAATAAATTAAGGCAATTTGGCTAACAGTATAATGTTGTAATCCAACTTGAGTTTCAACAACAACAACAATAAAAGGAAATAAATGATTTAAATAAATAATTATTTGTTCAGTGGTTATAAAAAAGATACACACTTCTTGAAATGTACATACAGAAGATGGAGAAAGCTGCAGAAAATGGTTTCTTTCTTTGGAACATGCAAATATGAATATGCTTCATATGTCTTTATGGAAAGGCAGCACCTAATGCATTTAGCTGAATGCCCTCCACTTTGTTCTCTTTTTTCATTTACATTTCACTGGGTATCAAGACAAAGTCTTCCTTACATTGCTAGATAATTGAGCTATTAACCCACACTAGTTCTTATCTTCTTTATAATTTGAGCTGGTTTTCGCTACACACCTTCTTTTACTGTCCTGTTGTCCTATTCCAATAAAGGCATTAGTGAGATGATATATGCCACTAAGAAGGGAGGCCAAGATTCTCCTGTCCTGAATGTTTATTCAAGGTCCACTTCTTTACTGCACCCTCTGTCACTCATTTTTTTCTCAGATATGATTATGATCTTTTCAAAAACCATCCATATTTGCATCAGAATTTAAGACAGAGATGTTGAAATTTTATGTCTTAAAAAACAAAGTGAAAAAAATCTATTGGGTTGACTTGTAAAGTACAATACCTCTACAATACATCTAATCAGCAAATACAAGCAAAATAAATGTTTTACACACGGAAGGAAGGAAGGAAGGAAGGAAGGAAGGAAGGAAGGAAGGAAGGAAGGAAGAAAGAATAAAAGGATATGATGTTGTGGAAGGAAGGAAGGAAGGAAGGAAGGAAGGAAGGAAGGAAGGAAATATAAAATTTTAAGATGCTATGATCTTGTGAGATTTCACTGCAAAATGACTGCTGCAGCTTCACTTTGACACTGGAGGTGAGTTGGGATAAGGAGAAGTAGGCAGGCAAGAAAGACAAGAAGGAAAATTGGGCTGGGATGGAAGGAAGAAGGACAAAAAAATGGAGAAAAATAAGGCTGGAGGGAGACAAGAAAGTAGGGAAAACACAGAGAAGTGGGAAAGGAAGGACTGAAGCAAAAGAGGCAGATGGAGGGATACAGGTGGGAGGGAGTGACAGAAGGGAACAGGACAGTGTGAGGAGCTGCAAGGGGGAAAGGAAAGACTGGAAGTAAAGCAGCAGATGTGGTATTGAAGCAGGTAGGCAAGAAGAAAGGGAAATGAAAGCAATAAAAGTTACAAGACTTGCAAGGGGAAGGGAGGGAGGGAGGGAGAAGTTGGAGATATTTCAGTGAGGCAGATCAGCTGGGTGGATGACATTCCCCCAGATGGTCTCATGAATCCCCCACTTGTGATTAACTAAATCCACATTACTGCACAAAATGTATATTTTCCCTAGTTTTCTTGGTGGAATTTCAGGCATCAGATCACCAAAAAGAAATTTGTATTCTATATCCTTGCCTGCAGTGTTGATGACATTCATTTATTAATGCTGATGTCCCCTCCTCCATGTGTGAGGCTCAAAGCAACTAGGGTTGCCAAGTCAATTTTTCTTACCGGTAGGGGAGCCTCACCGGGCTCCGGGAGCTATCTGTTGACGTGTGCGCGCGAAGCGCGCGCCGCCAGCACATCACCAAAAGTGACGCGCAATGTCGATCACGTTGAAGGCGTGGCCCTGATCATCGGAGGGAAAACCATAGAGTTTTCCCTCCGGCGATTGGGGCCATGCCCCCAATGTGATTGACGTGGTTGCGTCACCTCTGGTGACGCAGCCACGCTGTGCTTCGGGGGGGGGGGGCGGAGTTCCCCCGGGGCCCGATTCCGCGGCTGCAGGAATTGGGCCTCCGAAGCGGGGGTTTACCCGCCACCCGCCCCCACTTGGCAGCTCTAAAAGCAACGGCCCCTATTGGTCACCCTAAAGAGCCTGGGGGAATGAGCATCTTATTGATTTTTTGTTTTAAGATTTTGTTTTTGAGCAAATACTTGGTTACTGCTAGCACTTTTACTTACTTTAAACATTGAGATGTTAAATGTAAGTGTAAATTTAGGACCAGAACAGGATGTCTCCAAAAATCTCTTAAAATCACACAGAGATAAATATTACTAGAACAATTTGTTGGGGCCAGTCATCCTCAGCAACCCAATGATGATCATTTGCTCTCCTCTGTCAAAAAGCATCCAAACAACCTGGGGCAGACTGTCCTTCAGCTTTTGGGAAAGTTCCCAGTAGGTCATTTCCCTGGAAGACTGATAAGACGCCAAGGGCAAGTTGAACTGATCTTATCCCCAGTGGTGCTCACAGCCTAGAGGAGGCAAATTGTCTTGGACCCAGACTGGAGTGATGACAATAGCCAAAAATTTGCCTCAAAATTTGCCTATTCCTAGGCTGATGTCAGCTGGGCCCAAACCAAGTGACCACTGCAGAGCTACTAAAGTTGTAGAGGATACTCAGCTTGCTTTCTGGCTTTCCCAATTTGCCCTCGAGAGCTACGACTGTCCACCTAAAGATCAGCTCCCAGACTGAATTGTTACATCCTTCCAGATGTCAGCACAGCGAATATTCCTGTCTCACAGCCTGAGAATCACTAAAGCAGTGATAACAATAAAAATTTCATTCTTTTCCACAAGCCAAGACAGTAGAAAAAATTCTTAAAAGAGACAGAAAGAACAGAAATTTGCATGAATCTAAGAGACACTCCAGTTGCTATACAAAACATATTGCTGCAAAGAATCAACTAGTTTCTAGTAAAAAAATACTTTTATCTAAACTTCAACTTTTTGTAACCTGAGATCATTTGTCCTGATTTTGCTGACTAGATAAACAAAGTCCAAAAAGACATGCATGCACATGCACTCACTCATAAACACTCACAAACATATAAACAAAGACATAGGAATATTTTTATTCAGCATTGTTTTACAATCATGTTTATTTAAACCAGGAGTGAATCCTTCAAGTATGAATTATTAAGAGTAATCTTCTCTGGAATTATTTTTCTGATGAAGCAGAAACAGATGCAAAATGGAGTCAAGATTTATTATGGGATAATAAAAGTGTAAGATGATTTGAGAATAATGCAAGCAATTGTGGGGAAGATGTTAAAACTAGCAGATGTTAAAAATTATGACAGTTTAAAACTGGTAAAGAAAGCAATACCAATAAAAGACAACTTTATAGCTAGGCTGCTTTAAAGCTGTAGAGTCTTTAATAATGTTTTTCTGAGGGTTTCTTGTTTTTTGCTATAGTGGTATGTACACTGAAGCCTAGAGTGTTATTTAGATGTTCATTGCCCACAAATATGGGGAATACCAAAAAACAAAGCCAAGAACAGGGTAAATCAGGTGTAAGAACCATCACAAATTAATACATTTATTTCAGTCGATACCACTAGAAGCACACAGTAAAAAGTTAGAACATTGGAACAGAGTGATTAGAGAATGGGTATTTGGTAGCAAGAAGTGCAGAACCCAAAAGAGGTTGATATATGGTCCCAAAGTGGAGCTAGGATGGGAAGTCCCGGAGCTAAACAGCTATTATGAAGCCTTCCAAATAAAGTCCCTATTAGAGATAGGTGAAGGTGAAGAGCAAAAATGGGTTAGATTTGAGAATGAGATCAATAATTACATTGGCTGCTGGGGGCCTCTTTGTAAAGTCACAAAAACAGACCTCAAACTAACCAAAGGCCCCAGATATGCAGCCTTGGAAGCGTGGAGTAAGTGGCAAGAGCTATCGCTAAGAAAAACTTCAAGTTGGGCACCATTAAAATCTATAAATAGGGAAATAACAGGAAACGAATGGTGGGAATGGCTAAAAGCTAAAGGTTATTATAGGATGAGAAGGTCAGATAACAGAAAGCATGGCAAGTAAAATAATGAAAGGAACTGAGGAAATTAAAGTAATTAAATTTAATGTAATGGAGCATAAATTTCTTACTAAATGGTATAAAACACCAACACAAATGGCAAACATGTTCCCAGGGATGAGTCCTAGATGCTGGCATTGCAGACAATCAAAGGGATGGTATTCCCATACGTGGTGGGAATGCCCAGAGGTCAGAGTTTTCTGGACAAAGATATTACAGATTATAAAAAAGACATGTAAAGTATCATTGCCCATCATCTTTAATTTAATGCTAATGGGTATAGTAGGAAACCCAGCAATAAGCAAAGAGAACCAAGCTTTGTTTAAAGCCATGATACTAGCAAGTAAAGCAGTAATAGCTCTAGGCTGGAAGAACAAAAATAAATAGACAGTAGAAATCTGGCATAATTATTTGTTTGATCTCATACAGTCCGACATAATCGAAAAGTTGGAACGAAAGGCCACATGGGAAGATAAGACTACGGGAATCACGATGAAGTGGAAGACCTATCTGGAATGGATACCTACAGAAGGAAGAAAAGACATTCAGAGCAAGATTCGGACTTTGTGCCTGTGAATATAGGACTAAAACACCGGAATAGCATAGGGGGGAGGGGGGAGGGGAAAAAACTACTATGTAATGTATGATCAAAAGATAAGATGTAAAATTTGTGAAAAATAATTAAAAAATAAATATTAAAAAAAGGAACCATCACAAATAATCTCAGCTTTAAGTCTGCAAGCAATTCACCAACTAAGCTGGAGCACTAGCTGTGTGAAAGTTCATGCACTGAGCCCAATTTAAAATCCTCACTGTTGGCTGTTCAAGAGAGAAAGTGGATGATTGCATTCAGGGCCTCCTGCTTCCTTTTCCCTCAAACTGTTGATGGGCGGACTTAATTTCTTTTTTTTTTAAATCACAAGCATCTCCAGCTCCTCTAAACAAGCTACATGAAAAATTTGCTGCACACATTTATTTATTACATCATTAATTTTAGTATTATTAACTTAGTATTGCTGATCCGTCCCATGGTTCCTTAGTAAAATACATCCATTGGCCTCGCATCCATCAAAGAGCATGAAAACGTTAATGCAAGCAGCTATTATTTATATAAGTAGACTACAGTACTCTTCCTAACCACCAAGGACTACTAGGAAGAGGGAAGGCATTCTCAAAGTACTGAGACACAGATGGACAACAATGAAGTCTGTGCAGACAGGTAACATTTACCAAGTGCAGAGACATATTCCAAGGACTTGTACTCCACAAAATGTCAGTGCTTTTAATGTCAAGGGTGATAATTTTAAAACAAGAGGAGAAAAACCCTGTAATCTTTAAAAATGTCACAGTTCACATAAACTGTTTTAGATTTCTCTGCTGTTACTAGTCATATGTTGCACTGTTGAGTTTGCAAATTCCCTTTCTGCTACTCAAATCTATCTTCTAAATGATCAGTATGATCTTAGAGTTATAAAGTGTGAAAATTAATAATCTCTCAGTGGTCACTATAACCAGGGAGCCCGCTGAACTGAGTGCCATCATCCCCACTGGCCAGATCTGAACCACGCAGGGCATTGGCCCAGTGGTAACTTAAGGGGTCAGTACCTTGAAGAGCCAACTTGCCCCTAAGTGTAATTATATTTCTCCACCTACGAGTACATAGTTTCTAGACATATGGAGGTTTATACAAGAAATTATGTCTTTGTATAGCTTGTGATCAATACAGTACCTTTCAGGAATAACTGGATGCTGTACATTCGAAGTTCTTACTTGGATTCTCATTTTTTAAATCCTCTATCCACAGATGTCCTCTTTGTATGAAAATGTTAAGCCCTAGTTTCGGCAATTCACCAGGACTCCAAAGATATTTATGTTTGGGGTTTGGTTTTTTTACATTTAAGTAGAAACAAACAGCATTACCTGTCTGCATCCACAGTGACATCATGAACCCCTCTTTGAATGACGTCTCGGGAGGCAGCTATGTCTGGTATTCGATTCAAGCTTCTCGTATACAGGTTGAGCCCTCCATCTGTCATGTAACTGAAAATAAAAGTACAGCGTATCAGAAGAAAATGCTACCATCTGGTGCTAATTATTTATACAGTACCATCAATGTACAGTGTTGCTGATCTAAAGAAAGCAACAGAAAGCTCTTGTGCTGGCGAGCTTAAATTCTAAAGCAGAATTATGCAAACTTATTCCAGTGGAACCTCATTGACTCAGGAAAGCAATTGGTTAAGATTTGTTGTAGCAAGAGAACACAGTAAAAATATCAAGAACATCTGGATCAACACCACTGTAGGCCTTCACAGGAAAAAAACAAAAGAAAAAACAGCTGTTCATTAGCACTACAGATTCTGTCACTTCGAGCCCTATGGAAAAAGATTCTACAAGGAATCAGCAGACTGGAGATGTATCTACTCTGCATATCTTTTTTTCAGTGGCATACGGATTTCTTTTTAGAAAGAGCAGTCTAATTCAATATCTTGTTATACTCTCACACAATAGTGAGATTTTCAGAGGAAGGTGAATTTCAATAAACAACTTTCAACTGAAAACTAAGGTGGTACAGTGTTGTGAGAGTCCAACTTAAGCAAATGAATGTTGAAGGAAAATACAAAAACAATATCTTTCCAGAAATGCCCGCTCATGTCCTTACTCTTGCCAGAAACAGATCAAAGTAGAAGGAAAGAACAGTGCTAGCTATACTGATATCCTGCTAGTGGATTTCTGGATCTCTTCCCCAGTTCTCCCATTTATGCAGTTAGGATACGCAGTTGGGCACCAACCACACTGACTGACACTCCCATCTCCTGGCCTAATTAAGACCTGATTAATGGATAATGTAAGCCATGGGTAAACCTTTACTCATGTATTGACCATGTTCACCATGTGCCCTTTGATCATATGTGTTTGGCTTATTTATGTGTAACTTTAGCACACCAGCAGGCTACAAAGTGCATATTTCTGTTTTATTGCACATGGACTGTGTAGTTGGAAAGAGGTCCAAGCAGGGCTTTTTTGGTAGAATTAGCCAAGCAGGAACTCATTAGCATAATAGGCCACACCCAACATCAGAAACTCATTAGCATATTAGGCCACACCCATGACAGCGCAGCTCAGCCTATTAGGCCACACACCCCATGCCTTCCCTCGGCTTGCCTGGGTGCCCCGCGGCTGCAGGGAGCACAGGCAAGCTGGCCCTTGGTGGGAAGGGAAGGCAGTTTAAACTGCCTTCCCTTGGCTTGCCCGGGTGCCCCTTCCCTCTGTAGTCATACACGCAGAGGTTTTGGCTGTAGTGGGCATGGCCAAATCTGAAGCCAGCTGGAACTCCGTTCCTGTGCGTTCCTGCCCAAAAATAGCCCTGGGTCCAAGTATTTCCTTGCTTCTTTGCAACTGGTGTAGGGCTCAATTTTTTTTAAAAAAAACTTTGTTTTTATTAATGTTTTACAATTGAACAGAGCAAAGTGATAATACTTGTTGAACAATTCAAATAGCTAATATAGTAATAACGACATAACCTTTACCATTGTTATCTGGTATACCATCGGGACTGTGGTTGCATGAATATTATGGTCAAATCTGCATTTGTCTTTCCCACGGGTGTCCCAGCCTTCTGACTCCATCTTCAAAAAAGCTGTCTACATTTGGTTTCATTTTCACACCTCAACAGTGCTAGCATACTTTTGCATGTCTGCATATGTGTATTGCCCTTTCGTGGTGGCTCCACTGTCATTGCATCTCTGCACTGCTTTAAAAGAATCTTCTCCAAACAACATTCAAACAAGCATAGAAAAACACGGCGTCAAGGCAGCACGAAACTGATTTAAAAATGCAAATGCAGATTCGACCAAAGTCTACCTACTAGCTAGTGCTCACATCATCAAAGGGTAACACCAGCAGGTAACCTCAGCACCTTTTGTTTTTTGTTTAGTGAGACTTCTTTTTGCTCTTGTCTTTCCATTTCTAGAGTGGGAGCATACTTGTACTCTAATTTTAAAAAGAATTAGGAATAATCCATAGTGAGGCTATACAGTATTTTCTTCTTCATCAAACACTTCCCATCCCCAAATCTATGTTCAGAAATAAAACATTATAGTCCCAGTCCAGATTAAGTTTGACATGAACTGTTGCACCAACTTGTTAAGGTGTTTATTCTTGTCAAGGCCAGCTCTTACAACTGTTTTATGAATTATTGTTTCTAGTCATAAATTCAATCTTGTGTGTGATATTTTTGCCTTGGTCAAAGATGGCTCTGAACTCCTGCATGATGAGAATTCTCCCAGGAATATTCTGTTCTGATTTGTCTATGTTGTGAAACAGAACTGTATGCACTTTTTTTTTTGGGGGGGGGGGATACATGTTGAATTCAGGTATGGATATATGTCTATTATTATAGTGGTAAAAAGACAGTACAAATTGTAATAGGAATCAAAATGCACAATACGTTAGCAAAATGTATATCATGTGTGTATCTACATAAACAAGGTTCACAAAAATTCACAGTGGGTTACTGAAAGAATACAGAACTGCATATCTGACACAGCAAAACTACACAACAAATACAGCATTTTAAAGTGTAGTGTAGAAGTTAAAGTGTTGGAGTAGGATCTGGGAGATCCAGAAAGATCTGACTGTGCCATGAAGTTCAAAGTGTGACCTTGGACTGGACCAGGTATTCTCTTTTAAGAGAAACTACCTCACAGGTTTCCTCAAAACAACCCAGTCAGATAGTTTTGGTTAATGGAGGGGCCATGTACCTGAACTTTTTGGAGGAAGGAAACAAAAATGTATTAGTCAAAATGGACCAAATGACATTCATTCAACCTAGCCCCCAGATCGCCTTCTGTTTGGAAGGACCTGTTGTAAAAACCATCACATAAATTTGACCACGGTGGGATTTTTTTAAAGTGAAATTTGAGCTTTTAAAATAAATTCACAATTTGGAATGCATTCTGCAGATAATGAAGTTTGAACTATATTCTCTGTTTCTGTAGAATCTAAATAAAATGAAGGCGAAAATCTTCCACACTTCAAGGTATTTTAATTTTTGTACGAGTAAATGCGTTAGTGGAGAGTCTCAAACACATGAAGCAGGGCTGTCTCATATTAATTCTTAATTACTGTTGGATTCCATCCCCAAGTGTTTAAACTAATTAAAGTGGGAATGAAAGTGGAAAAAGAGATAAGACTTGCCATGCCTGAATGAAGCATGAATTTTCAGTGCTTATTTATTCTTATTTTTAAAATCCTCAGAAACTGTATTTAAAAATGTCCTAGCCAAGAGCACTGGGACTCACTAATACTAAGTCTTTCTCACTGGAGATGTAAAAAAAGACAATTTAATTTATTCTTGACAGTGATAAGTTAATATATATTTTAGTGAAGCAATAAAATATTGCTGTTGTTCAGTATACGTTGAAGGAAAAATATTCAACAAAAATATCAATAGAAATCTCAAAGCCTCACATTGCCTTGAACATTTTCATGGGGTACACAAATATATACAACATCTTTCATCAGGGATCAGCACACTCCAGAGTAGCAGGATCTATCTTTTTGTTACAGGCATAACATAGATTATACCAACTCCCTTCCGAGGAAAGAAGTTTCATAGTTTGTGGACAGTAACACACATCTTTCCCAGGTCTAACATTGTTCCAAGAAGCGAAATTTATTTTTTCCAAAATTCACTTCTTCAGATACAGCCATTGATTCTTATTACTCCCTCTTTTGTCTCTTATAAGAGGGATTTTTTTTTCATTCTCTTTGTAGATATATCAATGCACTCTTCTTTAACTTCAGTCCTTTCATTGTTTGCACACAAAAGCTTATATCGGACTCAAACTTTGTTCTGCTGCTTCAGACCAACCCAGCAACCCCACCTGAATCTGTCTTCAAGTATTTCAGTTATTTTATGTTATAGGCCACGAGGTGGTGCTCTAGTAGGAGGACAGAAGGTTTTGGAAAAACATTGCCTGCCTCTGAACATCTACAAAGTAAAATTCTGAAATTTTGCAGAACTTCCCTTTTTGCTCCTCCACTCTTTGAGAAAAATGAAATTGATTAGAAAATGGAATTGATTAGCAACTGACTCCAAATTCCTTAAAAGAGGAAAAGAAGTGAATTGTTGGATTTCAGGGGGAAATTTATTAAAGAGAATATCTCTTGACAGTGCTACCTGGGTACCTGTTAATCTTCCTGTAGTGAAGATTCCCTTAGCAGAGATCCACTAGATGACTTCCCAGACAAGTTTCTTCCCAATCCCTTTTCTAAGTCGTTCCAACATTAAGGTTGTCTTTCTCACTTTTATTGCCTATGAAATGACATTTCCAGTAAGCTATTCACCATGATCCCAAAATCTGTTTCCTAGGTAGTAATAACTAATTCAGACCCCAATTAAGACACTAAGCTTGACAACGCAATCTATAGGACCACTACCACCAATGAGGACCGCTCCTACAGCACCACCGGAGGTTGAGTGGCAATGAACATCAGGGGGCCACAGGAACCTCCCTGGAACTGAACCTCCTCTGGAATCGAACCTCCCCTGGAGTGGACGGGGCATGTGCAATATTGAGTGAGGGTTTTTTCGTCATGCTAGATTCTGGGCGTGTCCCATGTATAAATGGTTTTAAACTGTTTTATTGTATTTTATCGCACGTTGTGCCTATTGTTGTAAGCCGCCCTGAGCCCGCACGCGGGGAGGGCGGGGTATAAGTGGAAATAAATAAATAAATAATAAATAAATCATTCTTGATTTAATCATTCTTAATTGTTCAAAGAATGTTCAAAATGTTTCACATATATCATCTCAGTAACCCTTTCAAAAGGTCTTTAAGGTACTTATATAAGTACCATTGCTGCAACCAACTTATGGTGACCCTAAGAAGATGCTTTCAAGGCAAGTAAGAAGCAGAAGTTCTGCCATTGCCTTCCTCTCCAGAGTCTTCCTTGATGGTTTCCATTCCAAGTACAGATCCTGCTTAGCTTATGAGATCTGATGAGATTGTGTATACTATACTGCTTTTCCTCCTGGTTCTTAAGTTAGGATAGTATTATTATCCCCATATTGTAGATGGGGGCTGACAAGTAAGACTCATTAATGGGTTCATGGCAAAGCAGGGTTGCCAGCTCCAGGTTGGGAAATACCTGGAGATTTTTGAGATGGAACCTGAAGAGGGTGGCTTTTGGAGAGGGAGGGACATCAAGGGGGTGTTATGCCATAGAATCCACCTTCCATTTTCTCCAGGTGAACTGATCTCTGTCATGTGGAGATTAGTTGCAATAGCAAGAGATCTCCAGCCACCACCTGGAAGTTGTATGTCAAAATGAGAGCTCACAGGAGGAAATTGTAATTTAGTGGATGTGACATAAAAGTATATTTTCAGTTTCACAGCTAAAGAGTACCAGCTATCTGAAGAAGCAAAACGTGAACGCGGCCGTGAAGCCAGCCGTGTATAGCTGCTGCTCATACAAGACGTAGAACCTTTGCTCTCTTGAAGTTTGTCTTTATACAAAGGATTTGTAGACTTTACTTGAGTTTTCCCTTTGCATCAAGTACTTTTTGATCCTAGCTCTTTAAGAATATATAAGGGTTTGTTGAACTTTAACAAAGATTTAAAACTGTTTGAATTGTTTTGTACAATATAATCTTTCTGCTTTTGTTCGTAAATCATTCACGGAGTGTCTTTATATTGATACAACCACATAGTATTCCATTAATATACTGGAACACCTAAACCTGTGCATTTTTATTGGCTGAAACACATGCCATATAAGGACAGAACTGGACATCATAGGAGAGATGGAGTTGCTGCTCTTCTTCTCTTTGCTCCCTCTTTGTTGTAATGTCTACCAGAACACCTTGCCTGACAGGATGTTATTGCACTACATATTGCCCTGTCCCTGTCAGCTAAGGTTTGACATGAGATGGTGACATAGATAACAGAATGACATCACATCATGTGTTGTGTAGCTGGAGGAGGGGTCAAAGAGACATGGCATGGTGACAATTTTGTCTCTCTTACAATATCTAGTTCTGACCTAGAATGTGAAATAATACTATATTAGATGGAAATGAACGATAAGAGTGATAACACTGGATACCATACCACTGGAACAGTCATAACAATGGATATACAAATAGGATAAAACATTTTCCTTAAATCTCATAAGACTTTCTCTCACAACATAGAACAAAGAATTGAAAGATTTTGTTGAGTAACAAGAACAATCATTGGGTTGGTGACTGCTGTCTCCAAGAACAGAGCTACAATCAGACTAACTAGCAAAGCTGTGGATAATTCTTCTGTGCTGACATTTTAATAGTGTCTATGTGGCTGCTGAGCTAGCCCAAATAAATCCTTTGTGCTTACTCTACAACCATTTCATCATCAAATCATGAAAAAGAGATCAAATAGCATAAAAAGTACCTCCTACTAGATAATAAACGATACCTTCCCATCTCCAAGAGTATTCCTGTGGTCAACTGTAACACACAGAATTCAGAAACTGCAAAAAAAGCATGTTACTCATATAAATGATAGATTGTGTGTGACAAGCAGGTATAGAAAATTCACGCTTGTCAGAAAAGGGCTTTGCCTGCTCCATATGAACCAGTCTGCCATCTATGAAAGGAGGGGGGGGGCAGTGGAAATGCTTCACATGATAAAACATTTAAATCTGAACTATTCCCGTGTATTAACATTGCTCTATTTTGGCCTCTGTGGAAGTCAGCAGCAAATCCACCACTAATTTAAAAGCAGAAGATTTAAATCAGACCACAGTTAGCAATCCATCAAACCAAACACAGCCTTTCAACTAAGTATGGAAAGTCCTCTAGGGACTTACTAAATCTCAGGTTTAGCTGGCTGCAAAAACATGGGGGGAAATGGCTTCATGTACCTGGGAGGTCAGTCACAGAAAGTTGTTTTGGAGATTCCTGCTCTGCCCCACAGCCACTGGCCTGCGGGTTTCTGCAGGGTTCAATCTTATCTCCTCTGCTATTTGATAACTGATAAAGCCACTGGGAAAGGTCATCAGGAGGTATGAGCTGTGGTGTTACCAATATGCAGATGATACCCAGCTCAGCCATTTCCCCTCCCCCCAATTCCAATGATGTTGTTGATGTTCTGTGAAATACACTGGGTACAGACGTGTAGAGTGATTAGCTCATGTTTATTAAGTGGTTTCAGCTCCAAAACTAAGACAAACTAGCAGGGTCAGAGCCCTGCTTATGTTCATGAAACACACCACACCCAACACACACCCCACATCCCACGATAGGCTATTTACAGAGTATTGTTTACACACTGGCTACTACTAGGATCCGGATCTATCTATTAGCTCATTCTAGGAACCAAGCCTTCTATTGTGATGCGCTCCAAGCTACGCTATTTCGTATGTTCGCTTGCGAGCCCTTTCGCAAGTACGGTTCCATTGTGATACATAACATTCTGAAATGGTGCTTGGAGTCAATAATGGGCTAGATGAGGGTGAACGAACTGAAACTTAATCCTGATAAAACAGAGGTTCTCTGGATTAGCAGAAAAGCACACAGGAATCAGATCTCCCCCCTCTCAGATGGGGTTATACTCTCCTTGAGAAGCTAGGTTCATACCTAAGGAGTGCCTTTGTCCAGCTTTGGCTGGTGCACCAGCTGTGCCTGTTCCTGGCTCAGTTTGATCTAGCCAAAGTGACTGGACTACTGCAATGCAGACTTCTTGGGGCTACCCTTGAAGAGAGTTCAGAAGTTGCCACTAGTGCAGAATGCTGTGGCTGACTGCTGGTCAGGGCCAGCTATCCGGAGCATGTAACCCCAATCCTATAGAAATTATACTGGCTACCAATATGTTCCCGAGCCCAATTCAAAGTGTTGGTTTTGTTCTTTAAAGTCCTGCGTGGCTTGGGACTGGTGTATCTGAAAGACCGTCTTTTTCTACACATTCTAGCCTGGGAATTAAGAACACAGGGAGAAGCCCTCCTGAGTCCTGACTTTCCCACCAACCAAAGTTTGAGTCTAGTGGCACCTTTAAGACCAACAAAGTTTTATTCAAGGTATAAGCTTTCATAGGCATGCACACTTCTGTATCTGAAGAAATATCTGAAGAAGTTTGCATACACACGAAAGCTTGTGCCTTGAATCAAACTTTGTTGGTCTTAAAGGTGCCACTAAACTCAAACTTTGTTCCACTAACCAAAGAAACTCATCTGGTGGGCACACAAGTGATGGACTTTTTAGTGGCAGCTCCATGATTATAGAACAAACTCACTAGGGAAGAATACCTGGCTCTCTCATTTTCAATCCTCAGTAGAAGAAAGCGTTATTCAAGACTACATTTGACTAATTCAGTTTTTATTTATTGGAAGTCCTTTTTTTAAAAAAAATACTTTACTAATTGCTACGTACACAAAAAAGAGCAATCCAAAAATAAAACTATTATAACATTATCGACTGGTAGATACTCCCAGAAAATCTAAGTTAAACCTAAATTTTCATACAATTTTCATACACCCACAAAACAACTCATATTGACACATGTTTGGAATAGTCTTACAATTTTAACCAGACTGTATAATCATTTCTTCATGGAAGAACTTCATTGTGTCTCAGAAACCCAATAACTGGCTTCCAGATTTCATCATAATCTCTGGGTGAAAGAGACAACTGGGAACTAACAAAGAAAGAATTGTTTACTGTTTTCCCCATGATATAAACATCCCAAAGTTTGTCAAACCTGGCATCTATGGAAGGCTCATTTGGTTTTTTCCAGTTGGCTGCAATCACCTGTCATACAGCTGCAATCAATATCGAGACCAAGGAATGCTGACTCTTTATTTGAAGTCCATATTGAGATTTTAAATTGTGGTACCTTATATTTTTTATACTTTTTAAAATGTACATGGTAAGCCACCTTAACTTCCACAAGGTAGAAAAGAGGTTAATAAATGTTTTAAATAAATAAGTAAGGAAGGAAATAAAGAAATGTATCTGGCACTCCACAATACAGGACTGGCACAGAATATAAACATAGGAACACAGGAAGATGCCTTACTGAGTCTGCTCAGTAATTGCCTACTTTAAATGGCAGCAGCCGCTCCACACAGAGAACGGTTTTTCCCAACATTTTTTACTCAAAGTCCTTTAACTGGAGATGTCAGAGACTAAATGTGGTACCTTCTGCATACAAAGCATGTTTATTACCATTGAGCCACACCTCTCCCTGTGAGGGTTGAATGGCACTAGGAAAAACAGTTTACAATAAGGTTCTATTTATTGCCATTACCAACCCATTATATTCTGGTGACCTAAGGATTTGTCATAGGTTAACATTGGCCCTGGTCACACGGGCTGGAAAATGCGGGGGGGGAAGTATGGCTGTTTGCCCCGGGGCAAAATAACGCGCGGCTGCCCAATCACACATCCCGTCAAGGTCCTGTGGTTAGGGCGTGGGGTGCTGATCACACAGCTATCCTGCAGCGCGGCAGAGAAGCAGCGTGGCGCAATCACACCAGCAATCGCTAGGCACCGCTTCCGTGGTAAACGGGAATATTTTTTTCTCACCAAAAGGTGAGCATGCGCATGATCGTTTGTGCGCATCCTGTGCAGACTAAAAAAAAAAAACTAACCGGTTTGCGATGGGACTAGGACGGGACGCGATCAGACACCCACCCTTGCCCCGCGTTTTCCGGAAACTAGTACATTGTAAGTACTAGTTTTTTACTCCGTATCTTCAGCACGAAGCCACGGGTTAGCCACGGGTGCACTACACTTCCCAGATGTTGCGGTGTGATCGCGCCCGGAAAATCCGCCTCTCATCCGTATCTTTAGCGCAGCAAATGCTCCGTGTGAACGGGGCCAATATAAAGGTAAAGGTTTCCCTTGCTCGAAAGCTAGTCGAATCCAACTCAAGGGGGAGGTGCTCATCTCCATTTCCAAGCTGAAGAGCCAGTGCTGTCTGAAGACATTTTCGTGGCATGACTAAACACCGAGGTGCATAGAACGCTGTTACCTTCCCACCAAAGCGGTACCTATTTATCTACTTGCAATTTCTTGCTTTCAGACTGCTAGGTTGGCAGGAACTGGGGCCAGAGATGGGAGCTCACTCCGTCATGTGGCACTAGGGTCTCAAACTGCTGAACTACAGACCTTGTCTGCAGCTCAGCGTCTAAGCCACCGCAGACACCCAACAAAATAAAATCCCCAAATAAAATACTGCGTATGAAATTAGATTAAAAATTGTTCCATGTAAGACCAGTCAAATAAAAGAGGCATTATGAGGCTTCTAGAAAAGTCTCACAGTCAGGCTTCCGTGGGCTTCCAAGAGAACAGGGTGCACCGGTTTCTAGAGAGTCACCCAGCAAAGATTTTCTATGTGTTTTTGTTTTGTCATCATGCAAAGATCGTACTCAATAGGGCACATTCATTTTGGTTTTTCATAGGTCTAAACTCAACAGTTAAAATTGGAGCAGTCTTGGTGACATCATATACCTTATTTTGCATTAGTATTCACACTCAGAATGCAATTATAAAGTAGAACAAATTTGTCAAAGTCCAGATAGTCTATCCTCATTGTGTGTGGATCAAGCAGATTAAAAACTTACCCACTGTTGATATCATCAGTTCGGAGGCTCTTCCCAAGAATGTCTCCATCGCTCATGTACCCTCCAACATCAACATCTGAGGAGATGTCCAGATCACTATTTCCTTTTTCACTCATGTCTATTTGGGATATATTCCCAAGGCGAGAAACAGCTGCACGGCGAAGAGGTGTGGTGTACATGAATCGAGATGGATCAGTATGTATGAAGCGACTAGCACCACTGCGAGGGTAACCTCCACCAAGGGAAGGAGCATCACCTGCCTGAAGACGAGGACTAGCTTGTCCAAGTCTCCAAGTTACTGGAGAGGATCGGCTTGTCAAGCCTGGAATGCTTCGCCCATTCACTTCAGTTGTCACAGTGCTGTCAAATGTTGTCTCCAATGTGCTGTCAAGCAAAACAAAAACCGATGAACTGTGCTTTCTATGCTTCCAAATATAGAAAAAATTGAGAAAAGGAACACATTGAAACAAAAACCCTCATGAAAAATGAGACCTATGCTTAAACTAGTCTGATGTGGATTTTTTTTGACAGGATGACCTTTCTGATTCAAGATCTGTTACACTTTCACAAAATAGATTTTTACTGTCTTTTCTACAGTTGCTTTCCAGAAGAAAATATGTCATTAAATATAGTGGAAAAAGTGAAAGGCAAAATTAAAATCCATTACTTTAGTGGGCAATGAGAATCTCAGAACCCATGTCTCAGTCAAATGGAAATTTTAAACGTAACCCAGATGAATGGTGGCATTTTAGACAACTTCTTTGTCTTTGGCTCTTGGACTGTGATGTGAATGGTTTTAGGATCTGAAAAAAATTTGAATTATTTTGTTACAGTGTCATGCCATTATTTTGTTAATGAAGATGCTTTGGTGAAATGTGCATTCAAATGAGATGGCAGGGTCTATGAGAACACAGAAGAAGGTCCTTGTGCAAACTTAAACATTCTATTAAATGTACTGAATAACTACACATTTCAAAATGACACTGTAGTATTAGCAATATCTAATACAAGAATAAAATCAACTATATAAGATCTATAAGAGCTATAACCAACCATATAAGATCTATAACCAAATGATGTCAAATTGCACTCCAGAATGGTGTGTAAAAGAAGGCTGATATTAAAATAGGAATAAGAAATCTCAGATATACGGAAGATGCTCTCTTGGGATGTCTGGAGAGATGGCATAGAAATTTTCCAAATACTAAATACCACCAGCATATATGGATTGAGGTAATAGCTCTAACTTCAATGCTGACCATATCGTATTATGACTGACCTACTATTATATTCCACCATCACTATGTAATTTGATACTGTTAAGAAGAAGGGGACAGCAAAGGATAAGATGGTTAGACAGTGTTATCGATGCAACAAACATGAAATTAAGCAAACTCCGGAGGACGACGGAAGACAGGAGGGCCTGGTGTGATGTGGTCCATGGGGTCACAAAGAGTTGTACTCAACTGTGCAACTGAACAACAACAAAAATTAGCAATTTATGAATTGGTTTTATAATTAACTAGAAATAAGGCTCGATGTGGAAATAAATACAATGAGCTCTAGAAAGAGGGTCTTGGAGAGTGCCAAGGCCTTGGGCACTCAGCGTCAATGTGCCGTGGCGACCTCAGCAGGGTATAATGACACAGAGTCCACCATTTTCTCCAGAGGAACTGATCTCTACTACTTGAAGAGCAGTTGTAATTTTCAGTGATCTCCAGCCCTCACCTGGAGATCGGCAACAATTGTTACTCAGGAGGAAATGGCTGGTTTGGAGGGTGGAGTCTATGGCATTGTACCTGTCTGAGGTTCCACCCCTCCTCAAACCTCACCCTCTCCAGGCTCCACCCCCCAAATCTCCATGAATTTTCCAACTTGGAGTTGGCAACCCTATCTCCTTCCCAGCCAAGCATCAACTTGCCATTATCTGCCTCTCTGATTTCAGCTTTGCATCTCTTCCCCCCTCCCTCCTGGAGATCAGTTGTAATTCTGAGTATTTCCACCCCTCTCCTGAGATTGGGAACAGTGGTCCCCCAGAAAGGAATGGCTGATTGGGAGGGTGGAGTCTATGGCATTGTACCTTTCTGAGGTCCCACCCCTCCTCAAACTTCACCCTCTCCAGGTTCCATCCCTCAAATCTCCAGGAATTTCCCACCTGGGAATGGCAACCCTATCTCCTTTCCAGCCAATCAACCTACCTATATTTTCCCCTCTCTCTTCAGCTTTCCATCCCCTCCACACACACACCTGCAGCCTCTCCCGTGCTCTGAAGCCCTGGCTGCCAGAGTCCACCATTTTCTCCAGGGGAACTGATCTCTGCCATCTGGAGAGCAGTTTTAATTCTGAGTGATCTCCAGCCCTCACGTGGAGATTGGCAACAATGGTTCCCCAGGAGGAAAAGTAGTCTTTCTCTGCAATGGGGACCAAAGCAGCTTACATAATTCTTCCCTCCCACTTTTGACTTGCACAACAACCCTGTGAGATAGTTTAGGCTGAATGTCTGTGACCAGTCCAAAATCACCCATTCAGCCTCTACAGCAAGAACCTGGGTCTAGCAGACCCTGCTCTGAAGCACTGACCACTACGCCTAGGGCAGCCAACCTCCAGGTGGAACCTGAGGACCACCAGACATCACAACTGAACTTCAGACAACAGATCCCCCCCCCGGAGAAAATAACTGTTCTAGAAGGTGGGCTGTATGGCATTCTGTTCAGCTGAGGCCTCTCCCCTCCCCAAACCCTGGCTTCCATAGACTCTTCCAGAAAATTCTCCAGGAATCTCCCTACCTGGAGCTGGCAACCCTAGACTCAGTACTGGCCCCAATGAGTTCCTCACAAAGGCCTGCAAAGGGTTTCCTTCCTTTGTCTGAACCGAGCTTGGCTGCCTACTGTGGTGAAACGGGCTCCAGTTTACCACTCAGCTGCTTGCCTCCCACCCTCGTCCTGTGCACACATCTCACTCCTTAAATTCGCTGCCACGACTCACTGAATTGTCACTGCCTTTTCAGAGGGACAGTGAGACGCCTCTGGCCAAATCTCCGTATCTGGAGATTGAATCCCCAATCTTTGGGGGATCCCTGGAAAGTTGGCAACCCAAGGGTCTGGCCTTTCCTTGCCTCCTTGGGCTTTGTTATTGTGCAGTGTGGGGGAGACTATGTGGTCAGAACACAACACCGATTATTAGCCCAAATAAAAGAATTTATCTAACTACACAGTTATGGAGCGTGCACACTCAGTGTAGGAGTGTATGAACCAACTGTATGAACCAACACAGCATAAATCCACAGGGGTTAAACACCATCCTCTTTCCACACACCGGCCTCTGGGTCTCTGCTCTAGCCTCTCTCTCTCTGGCCCAAGATAGCAGGGTTCCCCCACGTCTTTGGCCTATGGTCTGGACAGCCTGGTCAGCACAGGCAGCAGGAGCCTTTCCTAACCTCCTGTAGGACGAAGACGGCCTCCTCCCTGGATGGGCTGCAGTCTCTATTGATTCCGCCTCGTGCATTGGGACAGTCCCTGTTTTCCCGCCCTTTTCTGCCTTGGGGCAGCTGGGAACTGTAGTCCAGCAGATGAGGAAGCCCCATTCAACCCAGTGAGTGATACCTTTCTGGAACTACAGCTCAATTAAACCTTATGGTGGAACATTTCAAACAAACCACAGACAGCAGCCCAGCAGCCATCTTACAAACACAGGTAACTGCCATTTCGTTACACCTACCAACAGCCACTGAGGGAAAAGGAGGCAAGCAGGAGAAGCATCTTCGTCAAAGAGACAAAGCCATTTGCCAGGAATTCTGACAGGACAGAGTGGAAGGGGGAGTGGGCGGGGAAGAGCAGCACACCCGGCCAATGGCACACCAGTAGTCTTGACTGGCAGCTGACGGGCCAATGGCTGGGCGAGTGCATGCAATCTTGCCACCCCATAGGCCGGAAGCCACCACCATTCTGCAATTATATATAAGAGAGATTTGTTTTATGTATTTTAACTTTATACGTAAACTGCCCTGAGCCTGTTTTGGCGGGGAGGGTGGGGTATAAATGGAATAAATAAATAAATAAATAAATACACAAAATGCTGTACAGAAAAGGAATGACAGTTTTCTGTAAAAGAAGTTGCAAAGGAATGCTATTTTATATCAAGAATTCAACTTAATCCACAAGAAACTGAAAAAAATATAAATATGCTAGGAGCAGACTGCTGAATGTCACCCAAACAGGGCCTTCTGGATAATGAACATTTCTCAACTATTAGGAGCATGTGGTGGAAGAAATAGCCTCCTATTTTCAACTTCATTTGAATTTACAAATATCCTGTACTTATTATATTAAGTACAGAAACAGCCAAAATATCCTACCGACATTACAGTTTGCAATAATACCTGTGGCTTATCTGAGTTCCTCTAAGACTGGACATAGTTTCTTCCAAGTTCTGTCTCAGGTCTGCTATATTCTTTACTGTTCTCATTCTTCTTGTTTCAGGATCTTCCCCTGCAAGTATAGATAAAATAAACAGTAAATTGCATGTATAATTGAAAGCTGAACAACAACAACAAAAACAAAGCACCTTAAGTCTAATTAGGCAAGTAATTGCCTTTTCATGCCTGCATGATATGCATGACAGGGCCAATGTCAGGAGTGTGTGTTGGACGTTCAAGCAGCTGCTGGCGTCCACATCCCAGCATGGCCACTACTTAACCACGGTTCCATTACGATATCTCCTCCACCAAGATATGATCATGGCAAAGAGGATAGAATTTCCCATCTGTTCCCTTCCCTTTGGATCTGTCCATACCAACGATGGTTTAATTTCCTCGATCTATTGCTACTACTCCTACAGACTGTCTTTCTCACCATGGGTGCAGCCCATCCCCCTTTATGGACCGAGGGGGCAAGGGTGGGAGCTTGGGCAAGGAGGCAAAGATACTATATAGAAATAGGCCACAGCTTTTATTGAAAACAGCAGAAGGAGCATTTGGTGCAGCATGGGGATGGATCTGGCATCGGGCAACTTGCCTGCTGCCCGATATAACCACATCCCTCCAGCCCGCCTGCTGGGGGGGGGGGGGAAAACCGAACCGAGGAGTTGCAAGCCCTGGGATGCCACTTGGGCAGCTGCTGCCGTGTGGTTCCATTGCCACCTTGTGGTGAAAGCCAGCTGACAGCCCCTGCCTAGGCATGTAGCTGAGTGGCTCCACCCCCAAGACCCCTTATGGGAGTTCCCAAGAGGAGGAGGTGAGAATGCAGGCACAGCCTCCCCCCCCCCATTGGATCCATCCCATTGCCCAAAGCACCCACCACAGCTGTGACAAAACCTAGTGAACAAAATACAAACCCATAACAACCCAACTAAAGATAGGGTAGGAGGAATAGCCAAAAAAGAAATGACAGGGAACACTCCATGGCAGCTGCCCAGATAGAAAGGGGATGGGCCAGAACAGAAGCCCTGAGCTCTGGGACCACTTCCAGAACTCAACCCCTCCAGCCAGCCTAAAGGAGAGCTGGTTGGCCAACCAGGGCTCACAGTAAGGTCCCAATCCCCTCCAGGCTCCCGAAGCAGGCTCAAAGCCCACGATGTAGCCTCCCTCATTTCGCTCCCAGCCCCACAGCCACAAATGCAGCCCCATGTGAGTCTGGAGCTGATTCTTCATGTTAATATGGAGGGAGGGTAGAAGAGGAAGTGAAGAGCTGGCAGTGGTACAGAGAAGGAACAGTAGTAGTACTTCAGATACAGAAGCAGTGGCTAAGCATGGGAGAAGTCCACACTCCCTCGTATTCTAGAGGCACACACTGAGGCCATGATTCTTGAGGACTCCCATAAAAACCAAGGATCACTGCTAATTTAGGTCTCAGTGATATAAGTAACTAATGGTACATGCAAAACTTAGACTGTATATATCACATTCAGTTTAAACAACAAAAACAGAATAGTGGCTTCAGCTGTAAGCATATGATTGTAAGTGTATAAATGGGGAAAAAGTCAGGGCCAATAAAAACATAATAATTAGTTACCTTAACTTTAAAACACTCCATTGGTTTAAAGTCCTGCCAATTAATTTGCAGCTTGCAAATTTCTTTAACTATTAATTGGATCATGGAAGTAATACATCAACATGCTGCACATATATAAAACCTAGCTTGAGGCAAACATAAATTATGTTGGTTAATGGCTGTTACGTGTTACATGACTCCAAGGACTGTACCTTGGATGAGATCAGGAATGGCTTGTGTATTCCGTTTCCTGTATATCCATCACCACAATCTGATGTTAAAACCTGTATTACAGGATCATAGGGATTTCATAAACATGTGATGTACAGTAACTGTACTGTCATGAAGTCCTCCACAGAGGAAGAGGAGAGGAGACGAATGAGAGCAAGGCACTGTGAAATCTCAATATATTTCAGTATCTATTTAAGGGACTTTCCCAACATATATCTCCCAAAATCCTCATCTCCCAGGTACCATTTCCCAATACATATTTATTTAGATAGCTATGCTCCACTTCTTTCCCCTATGGGGACTCAAAGCAGCTAACAGTATCATTCTCCATTATATCCTCACAACAATAACCCTCTGAGGTAGGAAGTGACTGACTGGCCCAGTCACCTAGTGAGTTTCCATGGCAAAGTACAGATTCAAACCAGGGTCTCCCAGATCATAATATGACCAGGGCTCGTTTCCTGCTGGAGTGCACTGGAGCGACACTCCGGCAGTAAGGAGCCCAGGGGGCAGGCACATGCAGCAAGCCCCACCCCTGCTCCCAGCAGCCTCCCCTCACCTTTCCTGGCCCGCTGGCCAACCCAGCGGAAAGCTGCCATGAGCTGGCCCTCGTGCTGCTTCGCCACTGCCTGGGCCGCAGCACCTAGCCCACCCAGGCTTTGCCTGTCCTCATGCCGGCCCTGGCGTGGCACCTCTGCAAGGCGGGCCCCAGCAAGGCCTGTGAGGAGCTCCACCTCTGCCTCCTGCGCCTCCTCAGCCTCCTCCTGTGCCTCTGCCCAGCCACCGCCCTGGCCCCCTACCTGCCCGAGGCCATGCGCGGGGGCAGGAGGCACTTTTTAAAATTCTCCCTCAAGGGGGGGGGGGAGAGGAGAGTGTGAGATGGGTGAAAAATGAGGCTTCACTCAGGAGAGCGGTGTCACCAGCGCCTGGGAGGTGAGGCAGCACCGAAGACCAGCACCATGTAAGCCCAGGGGGCAGGCAGTTGCCACCTTTCTTTGCTGCCCCCGGCAGCCGCTCCCCATGACTGCCACTAACCGCCACCTCTCTCTCCACCTGCCCGCTTTCCGCAGGGCTGCTTCTGAGGCGAGAATCTCATCTCCCCCATTCCGAGGGGGAGTTCGGTCCTCTTTCATTTGATCCTCCAAGGTTGGGGTCGGGAGACTAATGTCTCAGCGGCCGATCAGTGAACTTGTAGCTCGAGTCAGGATTTGGGCCTAGGCAGCACAATCCCAGGAGGCACGCAGTGAATTGCACGAGAGCCAGCCCGGATCCAAGGGCCACCTCTGCACAAATCACCCTGCAGGGCATCCAAGCCTGAGATTCCGGCCATGCACACCCATCACCCTCGGAGAGACTTCATCAAGCTGGAGCCTCTCTGCTACTCCACACCGTCTCGTTAGACACGACGATGGTTAGCACTGGTGAGCAATAAAACGAATTAGTTTGGGGGTAGGGGTTTTTTGGGGGGGGTTGTAATGGTTCCTGTCCAGATAGGGTTAGATGTGCCGGGTGCCCTCCATACAGGTTTCCCCAAGGGGGGGGGGGCAATGGACAAAACCAGACTTGGAGATCAAGGATCCAGTCAATGGATTCCGGGGCTACAAGCTGGTCAACGAAGGGCTGTGAAATATTCCAGAAAACCCGCAGTCATCCAGTGCTGACGAAGCACACTGCACATGCCCAGAGGCTCTTTTGCAATTAATTGCTATTTATGAGACCAGTATAGCTGGCATTTGTACAAGTTGCATCCACTTCTCCAAGCCTTGCCCAATGCCTGTGGATCCTCCCCGCGGGATGTTTTGCTCTTTCTTGCCTTTGAACAGATGACTGGCCCCAATGTCCCAGCGTCAACTGCTGTGGAAATGCTGCTGGATTTCAAAGGCGCTTTCCCCTGGGGGCTGGTAGTGGTAGGGACAGTGGTGCGGTTCTTTGGCCGACTACGCAGCGGCACCCTCTTGGAATCCTGGACCCCAGCTGAACTTTCGCATTTAGGATCGGGAGCACATAACAAGTGGAGCGCTTTCCCCCGGTGTTAAGTCCGTACTTAACAAAGTAGTCAGAGAGTGATTTCAGAAAACTCAGGTTTATTCAGCTCTTCAATCGACTTCTTCTGACACGGTACAACTCCTCATAGCCCGAACAGCTTGTCCATTTCAGCTGCTCGGTATTTAAACATTCCGGGCTAATGTAGCCACACCTACTGTACATTAAACCAACCTATCAGGTTGTGCGCATGAACGACCAATCATAAGCGGTCCCGCTTACAAACATTCAAATCTGATTGGACACAATACTTTTCGGCGCGAATCCCTGCCGAAGCTTGAAGCTTTGCATGGCTTCTCTATGGGAGGATTCACATACCTCCTAATGCATTCAGGGCAGCATCTGAATACATTACAAATCCCTCCCCCCTAAGCAAAAAATACCTCACGAACAGTCATAATCGCTTAGGTAGGAAGGTGCTCGTCTCGTTCTCTGAGACCGTCTCGGTGGACTCGGCTCAGGGCTCGATTCCGTCAGTGGCACTTCGGTTGGCTCTGGGACCTCAGAGCCAGGAACACTTCCATCCGTTACACCTAGTTCGAGAGGAGGGGTCTGCCCAGCCTCTGGAACAGTGCTGATGCCCTCAGGCCCATCAGCACTCGCCTCCAGGGGAGGTCTCGGAAGGTCCTCGGGGTCTATTGACTCAGTTGGCAACGCGTTGGGTCGGCCAGTCGCCCACCGTTGCCTCAACTGGTCTACGTGCCTACGCCACTTGCGACCATCAGCAAGTCGTACCACATACATTCTGGACCCAACAGTTTCAACAATAGTGGCTGGGAGCCACAAGTGACCACTGGCATAATTTCTCGCATACACCTTGTCATCTTTCTCATATATGCGTACCTTCGTTTGTTCACTCTGCTGTGGTGGTTTAAGGTACTTCAGGTCCGGGTGCAACCTATCTAATACGGTTGCCAGCCTCCGGCCCATCAGCATTTCGGCCGGACTGCGGCCAGTTGCTGAACAAGGGGTAACATGCTGTCTGAGCAAGAACGAAGCTAACTTTACCCCCCAGTCACCATAAACCAATTTACTCAGTGCTTCTTTGGTGGTTCTTACCATTCTTTCCGCCTGGCCATTCGAAGCCGGGTGGAATGGGGCCGATGTAATCTGCCTGATTCCGTTATCAGCCAGAAATTTTTCAAACTCCATAGATGTAAATTGCGTCCCGTTATCACTGACCAATACATCGGGTATACCATGGGTCGCAAACAGGCGCCGCAGCACATTGATGACAGACCCGGAAGTGGTGGAATGCATGTGCGCAACCTCCAACCATTTCGTATACGCATCAACGATAATAAGGAACATTTGTCCCTGAACTGGCCCCGCAAAATCTAGGTGGAGCCTCGACCAAGGTTTTCCCGCCGACTCCCAACGCTGCGGAGTGGCGGTTGACGGCTCAGGCCTAGCCTGCTGACAGGGCTCACACACTCTGACCCAATCCTCGATTTCCGCATCAAGCCCGGGCCACCACACATAACCACGGGCCAGTGCCTTCATGTGGACCATGCCTGGATGGCCCTCATGGAGTGATTTCAGCACTTTTTGTCTGAGGCAGTGAGGCACCACCACCCGGTTTCCCCACAGTAAACAGCCCTTAGACACAGACAGCTCGTTTTGGCGCGCTTTGTACATGCGAAATTCCGGCTCCATAGCACCCATCGGCCACCCCCTCCAAACCCAGTTAAGAACCCTGGCAATTACACTGTCCTTAGCCGACGCAGCGGCAATGTCCTTGGAGGTGATGGGTGCTTGCGGCAGTTCTTCGATGGCCAACACAGAGGCCGTTGGTGCAGGGTCCAAATCTCGGCCGGGCAGCGGGCAACGACTTAATGCGTCCGCATGTCCGATGGCCTTGCCCGGCCGGTGCTCCAGGTCATAGTCATAGGCCGACAAAAACAAGGCCCAACGGAGCATTCTGGCAGACATTATATTTGGAAGTTGCCGGTCCGGGGCAAAGATTCCAAGCAGCGGCTTGTGGTCCGTCACAAGTAGGAAATGTCTGCCATACAAGAAATCGTGGAATTTCTTTACTGCAGAAACGAGCGCCAGTCCCTCTTTATCGATCTGGGCATAGTTCTTTTCAGTTTCACTTAGTGACTTTGAATAAAACGCGACGGGGGCCTCCCGCCCGTCTTCCATTACATGACTTAATACCGCCCCCACCCCATAAGGAGAGGCATCTGCGGCCAAGACCAACAATTTCTGGTCATCGTAATGGGTCAACACTGCATTTGATGACAACAATGATTTCACCCCTTCAAACGCCTTTTTTTGTTCAGCACCCCACCGCCATTTTGCGTCCTTGTGAAGGAGCGCATGTAAAGGTGCCGCCACGGACGCCTTGTGGGGGAGAAAGGCGTGATAAAAATTGAGCAGCCCGAGGAAGGCTTGCAGCTCTTTTTTATTCACGGGGCAAGGGGCATTTTTTATAGCTCTCACCTTCTCGTCTGTGGGGTGTACGCCATTTTGGTCCACTCTGAACCCCAGGAATTCCACGCTATCCACCCCTATCAAACATTTGGATTGTTTTACTTTCAATCCGGCCTTACGGAAACGCTTGAGCACTTCTCTGACCCTGTGCATAAGTTCCTCATCGGATCTCCCCGCAATGAGAACGTCATCAAAATAAGGGACCGTCCCTGGTACCCCCCTCAACAGCCCTTCCATGAGGCCCTGAAAAATCCCTGGGGCCACGTTCACACCAAATTGGAGCCTGTTTACTTTGAACGCCCCCCTGTGTGTCACAATGGTCTGTGCTTCAGCAGCTTCCTTGGTCACGGGGAGCTGCTGGTAAGCCTGGGCCAAGTCGAACTTCGCAAAGACTTTTCCCCCCCCCAACGATGCCCAGACATGGCTAATTACCGGTACTGGGTACGAGTGCTGTTGCAATGCCCGCTTTATGGTGCATTTGTAGTCAGCACAGATGCGTACTGACCCGTCCGGCTTAACAGGGGTTACAATGGGGGTCTCCCACCGACTGAAGGGAACTGGCTCTAACACGCCCTGCTCGATGAGCTTGTCCAGCTCTGCTTCGATTCTGGGCTTAAGAGGAATGGGAACCTTCCTATACTTGAGGCGAACCGGCCTCACGGCAGGATCAAGTTCAAACGCTACTGGGGGTCCCGTATATTTTCCCAGGCCACCCCCAAACACATCAGTAAATTCCTTATACAGTACAGCCCATTTATTCTTCGTTACACTATTAATGCCAGAAATAGCAATTCCCAACGGTTCAAACCAGTCAAGCCCCAGCAAATTCACTCTGTTCCCCTCAGCCACCAACAATGAAAGGGTCGCCCGCTTCCCCTTAAACTCAACTTCAAACGTATCCCTCCCTGCCAGAGGTATACGCTTGCCCTGGAAGTCGGACACTTGTGTGTCTGCTGGCTTCAGCCGGCGACGACTCCTGGTGGGGAACAACTGCTGCCATGACTTGGACGAAATTACGGTCACCGACGATCCCGAGTCGACCTCCATGCCACACGGAACGCCGTCTAGATGGACCGTCACGTTGATCTTGCCGGTGCCTCCGATTCGTTGGACCGAAGGTGCGCTTGATCGTACGACCTGGCAGCTGGTTTCATGTTGTGCGGCTCGGGAACGTTGCTTCCTGGGCTTGTTTGAGGGCGTTGAAACTTTTGGCGCTCTGCAAGCACGAGCGATGTGGCCCCGCCTTCCGCATGCTCTGCAGTCGACGTCCTTGGTCCAGCAGCTTTCTCTGGAGTGCTTGCCGCCACAGCCGGTGCAAGGAGGAGTGGGCGAAGTCCTCACTTGGGTCCGCTGGTTCGCAGGCCCTTTCACAGCGCAGACGTCTTCAGCCGCGCCCTCACGCTCTCCTTCGGACCCCTGGTGGTGAACGCGTAGCTCTGTTGCAGCCAGACGCTGACGCACCTCACGGGTCGATTTGTCCGCTGTCTCCGCTGCGATGGCTTCATTGTAGGCGTCGGCCCAGGTCAATTTCGCCTTTGCGAACAGGCGCTGCTGCAGACGCTCGTCCCGCATGCCACACACCAGCCTGTCTCGCAGGGCCTCCTCTACGTCGGCGAAGTTACAAGGTCTGGCCGCTTTACGTAGAGCCGCTACAAAATCGGACACGGTCTCGTTGGGCGCTTGGTTCCTCTTGAAGAACGCGTGCCGGCTTGCGATCTCCGACGGTTGCGGGGAGAAGTGTGCCTTCAACTTCTCCGTCAGCTCTTTGAACGGCACTGTTCCGATGTCTACTGGTGCCACCAGGGATCTGGTGACATCGAACACGCTCTTGCCACAAGAGCTCAGGAGGGTGGCTCGCTTCTTCTCCTCCGTAGTGATGTCGTTCGCTTCAAGGTGGAACCCGAACCTCAGCAGGTAGGCGTCCCAGTCCTCGGTCGCTGGTTCGAATGCCTCGAACTTCGGGCTATTGGCCATAGCTGCGATCGCTGCCACCGGTGCTGGTGGTGCCTGTCGCTGCTCTGCCACGGCGAGCTGCTGCTCTTGGTTGTCCGTCGTTGGGTCGGGACCAGCGGGGCTGCCTACCCGCTCCTGGATCCCACCCTCGTCGCCAATTGTTAAGTCCGTACTTAACAAAGTAGTCAGAGAGTGATTTCAGAAAACTCAGGTTTATTCAGCTCTTCAATCGACTTCTTCTGACACGGTACAACTCCTCATAGCCCGAACAGCTTGTCCATTTCAGCTGCTCGGTATTTAAACATTCCGGGCTAATGTAGCCACACCTACTGTACATTAAACCAACCTATCAGTTGATCGCATAAAGACCAATCATAAGCTTTCCCGCTTACATATAGTTCAAATCTCAAATCTGATTGGACACAATACTTTTCGGCGCGAATCCCTGCCGAAGCTTGAAGCTTTGCATGGCTTCTCTATGGGAGGATTCACATACCTCCTAATGCATTCAGGGCAGCATCTGAATACATTACACCCGGTCTTTCCCTCGGCCTTGCCTGGAGGCTGACGGTGGGCGTGGAAGGGAGAAGAGAGGGTGCTGGGGCTAGTAAACCAAAACAGTCCAGTGGCACCTTTTAAGACCAAGTTTTATTCAGGTACCAGCTCTGTCTTCTCTGTGAGGGCACATCTGCACATCCCCCCCCCTCCATAGCTAGTAAACCAAAACCGTCCAGTGGCACCTTTTAAGACCAAGTTTTATTCAGGTACCAGCTCTGTCTTCTCTGTGAGGGCAGATCTGCTCATCCCACCCCCCAATAGCTAGTATTCTAAAACAGTCCACTGGGGCCTTTAAAACCCAGTTTTATTCATGTACAAGTTCTCCTCCTCTGTGAGGGCAGATCTGTGCCCCTCTCCCCAGCTAGCAATCCAAAACAGTCCAGTGGAGCCTGAGCGGTGTTGCCCTCTGACACACTTCCGGTGTGACATATGCAAATAAGTTATGCTAATGAGTTATGCTAATGAGTCCCTGCACCTCTTTTTCTACGAAATGACCCCTGAGTATGACACTCTACACCATGGCAGCTTACAAGAAACCAAGTCATATTTCTGTTGACTTTCATATCCAACATCTTTTGCATACACCTGCTCTTATATTGTGAAATATTCTCATTGTCAATATTATGAATGAATAATAACAATAACCCACAACACTTATATGCAAATACTGCTTAGATGTTTGCTCGTGATAACTTGACACAAGAGTTGCATTATTTGTGGTCATGCTCAGGAATCTCCAAAGTGATCATGGCCGCCTACATACATATACAGAACAGAATTGGCACTACACATTCAGACAAGTAGAAGAATTTAATTAGGAATGCGTCTTAATTCCAACTCAATAGAAATTTCCTCTAGAGTTCAGAATCCCTGCCAAAACTGTCTTTGTCATGGAACAGAATTGCCTGTGTATTATTTTTTGCTTGTTGTTCTTGTGTCCTGGATTTGGGGTGGGTGGGGGTGGATGGGGGAAGATACGCCTTTAGATATTTTTATCATTGTGGAAGTATGAATTGAAATAGATATCAAAGGTTTATAAAATGTATTTAAATGTAATTAAATATTATACGAGGTACTTAAATAGACAATTTAATGATGTAACAGAAATCCCCAATTCATGTTTGTTTGTGTTTTGTTTGTTCTTTATAAAAATTTTTTTTTATTAAAAATGTATTTAAATGTAAATAATACATATGCATACATACAGACATCATAGAAAATTATCATTGAATATTGCAGAACGGAGCCCCCAATGCAGCACAAATTTAAAACAAATGCACAGTGAATGACTTTGTCAAACCCTCCATTAAGTTGCTTCTTGTGTTAAGAAATGAATGGTTCTCACTATGCACAAGAGAAATATAACTGATTTGTGGATGTTTAGGTAACTAAGAAAAAGCTCTGGCAGTACTAGAATATGTCATATAGTTAAGGATTGAAATTATCTTGTAAGCCCCAAAATCTCATCTATCATCCTATTTTACCACAATACACTGATTAATGTAAAGAACATCTGAACAGTATTATAAAATGGCTGACGTGCCAAGCGACCCCAAAATTAGATCAGAAATGCTATGCAAATGAAAAAATGAAGTTTTTGTCTCTTGCAACTACAACAGAAAACAGTAAGTGACAATACTGACCTAGCTTTCAAAAAGCAGAAGGAAACACATCACTTAAGAGAGTGACCACGTCACTTTTCAGGGACCTGGAATTTTGTGCACCTCATATTCTGAGAAGCCTTAGTGCAAACTTGTTTCCTATCATCAACAGTGGATGGCAACAACCCGAGTACAAAGGAATCCAGCACAAAAGAAGAAGAAATAAAAGATGGATATAACTGCCAATTTTTTTTTCTGGGGTGCATACTGGCCACACATGATCTCATGTAATCTCGTTCCTTCTCTTGGATATGTGCTCCTGGACAAAAAATGTATTATTAAAATCCATAGAATTCCATTAGGGTAATTAGTTAATTTGCTTCAAAATATTAAGCTTTAACAATGTGCCATATCCTTGGGAGTTTCTATGATGAAATGATATTGTTGCTCATATTAAGGTTTGTCACTTATGAGAAGGGGTTGAATGCTTGTTTGAAAGCACTCTACAAAATGAAAATTGCAATCTACATATAAAGCGTGCATGTCAGAAAGAAAGCTTCAGGTCTGCCCTTCATTCTAAGTTTCTACACAGATGGCACATTTTTAATATCTGAGGACAATATCCATTGTGATAGACTCATGTGAAAAAACCAACATGATGTCAGAAACTGCACATTTGAACCATTCTTGACTAAATCTAAATAGATCACACACAGTAATGAAAGCATATACATTACTGATGCTCCCAAATTCAGAATATGAACTCTAGTGGTTTGAATTGTAATCTGAGTAGAGTTGCCAGATCTCCCCCCCCCCCCAGCGGAGGAGGGCTCCTCTGCTGCCAGACTCCACTTCCCTGCTGCCAATCAGCTGGCCAGCAGTAAGGGGAACTTACCCTGAAAAAGAGGGAGGCCCATCCGACATGCAGTGACACGTCTACATTACTGCCTATATGACCTGGAAGTGACATCATCATGTCCTGGTCACTGGAGTGACAGTCTGGTATTTGGTCAAAAACTCTACAGTAGAAGCCAAATTTACCATAGAGTTTTAGCCCAAATATTGCTCCAAATATAGCATTGCTCTAACATCCCGGAAGTGATGACATCACTTCTGGGTCATGCAGGCAGTGACACAGACATGTTGCTGCGTGTCAGATGGGCTTTCCTGCAGCTCCCAGTAAGTCCTCATCCCCAGCTGGTTGCCAAGAGGGACCAAGCAGCAATAAATCTGAGCTAGAACAAAAATCCATTTTGCTTCCCTCCCTTCTCCTCTAACTCTTACCTACATAAGCCTTACAAACACAAACTACAGCAACTCTCTCTGCCTTTTTCTTAAACTCAAATTCTTCATAGGCTGTGGCAATTGCAGGTTGGTGGGGAAAGGGAACAGTCCCTATGTATTAGGATACCATAGGGCCCAGGGGTCGTTTCGTAGAAAAAGAGCTAGGGGAACTCATTAGCATAACTCATTAGCATATGCCACACCCCCTGACATTACCGGAAGTGTGTCATAAGGCCAACCCCCCCCCCTGACATCACCAGAAGTGTGTCATAAGGCCACACAACACACACCCCCAAACAGTCCCGGCCGCCGCCGCCAGCCTTGCAGCTCCACTGCCGAGCCCCATGAGGGGCCCGGCGGTGGACCTGCAAGGCCGGCAGGAGTGCAAGGAAGCCCCGCTAAGGCCCTCCCTGGCCCCAGGCAGGCAGGGGGGGGGAGAGGCAGGGAGGAAGCAACTTACCCTCCCTCTTCTCCTGCCTCCTCCTGGCTGAGTGAGGGCCGGAAGCGGGGCAACCGGAAACAACTGGAAACAGGGGGTGGGGCTTCGTCACCCGGGGGAACTGCGATCCCCCCCGAAATGACCTCTGATAGGGACTACATTTTCAAGAGTTCCTAGCACCCACATTGCCCAAACAGTAACAAGTATGCTAGAGCAGCGGTTCCCAACCTCGTTGGTAACCACAAGTCCAAATTTATTTGGTATTGTGACCCATCCAGGGTTGGCCAAGGTTTTCTGGCACTCTATGGAAACTATGACCTTGGCACTCATTTAGTTCAGCATTCCATTCTCTGCAGTGGCTAACCAGATTTCTTTGAGAAACCAACAAACATCACACAAAGGATGCAGCTGCCCCCACTATGAACCCCAAGCAAGTGACATTCCAACATACACAGCCTTTGCATGTGTACCTTCCAGCCTTTGACCACCTTTCCCCCCTCCATTACTCCCTCTAATTGCCCCTAACATTCTAAAAAACTTGCTGTTAGTAACCATCAGATCATGTTTTACTTATCAATAGGTATATGCAAAGGTGGGGAAAAATACCAATTAATGTATGACATGGAAGATTCCGTTTCCAGGGTCAGGTCTTGCTTTCCAAAATCCAAAAGAGAACTATGGAGAGGGCAGGGGTGGCCATTAGGGAGAGCTGGCCCACGGCCCACTTTCAGAAGCTTCATGATGACCCACTTTTGGATTCTGACCCACAGGCTGAGAAACACTGTGCTAGAAGGCAGACGGATAGGGAAACAGAGAAGTTCTTCACTCTTCCTGCCTTTCTAGAACTACTACAGTCTTCACAAATAGACAAAGTTGGGGGTGGCAAGGCATGGCTGAAGCTTATGGGGAGGAACCAGAAAATTGTGAATCAGCTTAGAGGCCTTGGGGGGCAGGGGGAGAAGTGCTTTCCCAAGAGAGTTCTTCAGTATCACTTGTAGTTTGCTAGACACTTTCCCCATACTATTTAATATCTACATGAAGTCACCGGGAGTGGTCATCAGGAGGTATGAGCTCTGGTGTCAACAAGATGTGAATGATACACAGCTCTGCCTTTCTTTTCCACCAAATTCTGATGATACTGTTGATATTCTGAGTCAGCAATTGATATTCTGGATACTATTGATATTCTGGAGTCAGCAATGGGCTGGATGAGGGTCAGCAACCTGGAACTCAATCCTGACAAGGTTTATCTGGTTCTCTGTGTTAGGAGAAAGGCAGACCAGGAACTTGAGATCTCTCCTGTCTTGGATGGGGTTATACTTCCCTTGAGAAGCCAGGTTTACAGTTTGGGAGTGCTGCTTGACTCAGCAGTCACCTTAGAAAATCAGGTGGCAGCTGTGGCTTGGAATGCTTTTGCCCAGCTTCAGATGCTGCATCAGCTGTGTCCGTTCTTGGTTCAGTCTGATCCAGCCACAGTGATCCATCCCTTAGTTACATCTAGACTGGAGTATTACAGTGCACTCTAGTTGGCACTACCCTTGAAGAATGGTCATAAACTGAAGCTAGTGCAGAATGCTGTGGCTAGACTGCTGGTTGAGACCAATTTATAGGAGCATGTGACCCCAATATTACAGCAATTACACTGGCTCTTTATCTGCTCCTCAGCCCAATTCAAAGTGTTGGCTTTGTCTGTTAAGGCCCTACCTGTCTTGGAACTGGGATATCTGAAGGGATGTCTTTTACCATATTTTTCTTCCTAGCAGGGGTCATTTCATAGAAAAAGAAGTGCAGGAGCTCATTAGCATAACTTATTAGCATAACTTATTTGCATATGCCACACACCCCTGAGATAACCGGAAGTGTGTCAGAAGGCAACACCCACCGCTCAGGCTCCACTGGACTATTTTGGATTGCTAGCTATGGGGGGGGGGGCGTGCAGATCTGTCCTCGCAGAGGAGGGAGAGTTTGTACCTGAATAAAACTTGGTCTTAAAGGTGCCACTGGACTGTTTTGGGGCAGGGGGTCTCTATAACTTACCTGGCTGCTTCTTGCTCTGATTGAGGGCTGCTGGGAGCAGGGGGTGGGGCTTGTTGCATGTGCCCGCCTCCTGGGCTCTTTACTGCCGGAGCTCTGCTCCTGTGCACTCCTGCAGGAAATGCCCCCTGCTGCCCAGTAATTAAGATCACAGGGACAGGCCCTTCTGACAGTTCTACCAATCACAGACGTTCATCTGGTGGACACAGGAGAGATAGCCTTTCCAGTGGCAGCCCCATGATTATGGGAAAACCTCCCTAGGGAGATGCAGCTGGCCCCCTCACTTTTGATCTTCAGGAGGCAGTTGAAGACAGTTTTATTTAGGACTCCATCTGGCTAATTTAGTTTTTATTCATTGGCAGTCCTAATTGGAGATTTTAAATTGGATATTTTAGGTGTTTTTTAATAATTACTATTATATTTATATTGCAAGCTTCCTTGAGTTCCACAAAGCAGAAAGGCAGCTAATAGATATTTAATATATATTAAAAAAAAGTACTGAAAGTGAGAAGGGCCATATATTCCTGTTTGACTAGGCGTTAAGCACTCCAGACTGCCATGCACTTCCCTTACTCCACAAATGTCAAATGCTGCAGCAAGAGGCAGAGACACTCCCTGCAAGTCTCTAGGACCTCACCCTCTTCGTTCTGGAACGAGGAAATCCCCATTTATCTAAGATACAGAAATCACCCATCTAGTGCCATTTTATGATTATGCATAGTGATCTCAAACATGCATGAATGCACTGGCACAAATTTATTTGTTCAGAAAATTTGTGTAAATGTTAAACCATAAAGGAAGGATTACAAACACCATTCATGGGGTTACAAATGTAAAGTACAGTGTACTGGATTTTGAGCTTATGGCACTAAAAGAAGTGGTGAACATCTGCTGCTCCCTTTGCATTTCTACTGTAGAAACAAGCTTGGCATTTTTGTTCTCCTGTGCTCCATAGCTGAAACAACTCACACAGAAAAACCGGGCCCTATTTCTACACAGGAAAAACCGAGATATTAAGGGCTATTAGCAGCTGTGTTTGCCCCATGCTGCTGCAACATTTCCTTATTGCAAGTCCAACAGACATATACCATTCTCCCTTTCACTGGCATTTTACTTCAGTACTGGTGGGACATAAAACAGTGCTTCTGTATTGGACGCATGGCTTTGTGCCACACCTCAAGTTATCTAATCTGTAAACTACCCCTCTCTGTCTGCCACTAAGTAGATAGTAGAAGCCAAAGAACGGACATGTCTCAAGTTATCTAACTGATCAGCGGCAGAAACAGACACAGCTTTCCAGGATTGCTAAGGCCACATTCTCTTGTCCATGATTTTATTCAAATTCTCTGCAAACTATATATCCTACAAGCAATGTTCCCTCTAAGCTGTAGAGTCTTGTGAGCAAAAATTCTACTTTGTGAACTACTGGTATTAAAGTTGTGAGCAAGTGATTTGGCTTCTGCATAAATCAGTTTGCTTTGGAGCCATCCTTCCTGAGCCAAGACAAAAATATGTGAGCTGGAGGCTAAAAAACTGTGAGCTAGCTCACACTAATTCAGCTTAGAGGGAACATTGCCTACAAGCAGCTTCAGCTACACTTCTGAGTGTAAGCACAAATCACCCTGCAAGGGAGACAGGCTTGGAATTGCAGGTACAGACTTCCAAACGTTTAATCACAAACAGTTCAACACTTTGAACCACCCCACTTTTAAAGTGAAAGGAGATGAAAAGTAGGACCAAGTTTAGATTTTTTTTAAAACTCCTTTCACTGTAGATTACCGATGTCTTCTTGCCAGTACTGATCTAGCTAGTCTGTGAAGCACTGACACCCAGAATTCCCTTCAAAGCCTTCATTTTCTGGAGGGGAGTGTTTATGAGGCTGGAGCAGAAAATAGGCCACAGTATTGCCTAAATACATTAAACCTTGTTAAGTTTGCTGGTTGCCTAATTTTAGATTAATGATGTGGAAAGTTATTAACACTCAAATAAAAATATTTGTGAATAAATTAGCAGCACTTATACAGCTACTTGCCTATGTAAGTTTTCACACTAAATAAGGCCTTATGTGATAAAAAAGGACAAGAATGAGATTTTCCCTAGCACCCTTCCCCAAGCTTAGAAGATTCTAGTGCATAACTGCATAGCATCCAGGTATTAAGAATGACGAGGCATCGCACAAGTAAATTCGCATTCTCCCACCCCTTGGAGTTCCAAAGTGACATGGGGCAAATAAGAGAAAAATGCTGCCACTAATAAACCCTTCAAATAAAATTTTGGAAGATACTTTTATGTAACGCAGTCTCTAAATCTAACAGAAAAAGTGATGCTACAACCCATATCCTTTATCCTACGAGCAGCTTTAGCTCCACTTCTGAGTGTATTACACTGAACACAAACCCACTTGTGTCTTCTGATATTACTATCAGCAAAGTCTCCTCCCATGCAGATGTGCCAGTGCTCATGACAATCAGAACTGAACTCACCCATCGTATCATTGTAAAGCACTTGTTCTAAGTCTCCGAGCATTGTCATTATAACCTCCTCGTCCAGCTGTGCAGTCCCTTCACGTAGGCAACCTTCCTCCTCCTCCACCCAGTTTTGGCTGGTGAAACTGGACTTAAAGGGCACATTTTCATCTCCCAACTTGCTGCTTTCTCCTTGTTCAGATTCATCCATAGGGTACCTACTGATCTTTTTACTTGACTTTCTGCTTCTGGCAGGTGGCAGCTCTTCTGTTTCCCATGGTGACTTGTTGCTGGCATGATAAAGGGAGTGTGCCGATTTGGAGAGAGCTTTGGAAAGTGAGCCTCTGCTTCTATTTTCTCCCTCTCTCTGGTGAGAAACCTGGCTGGACTTGGATGCACTGCCGAACCAATTTTCCCGGCAGGAATATCGCCTCTTTTCCCCTTCACTTAGAAGAGTGAGATTGGTCAAAGACTTTTGCTTCTGAAGGCGACCACCCCCATTTCTTCCATCCTTGCCTCTGTACAC
>NW_015168656.1:1829404-1885414 GCF_001447785.1 Gekko japonicus
AGTAGATTTCACATTTCCTCGAGGCACAGAAATTCAGCTCTTTAAGCCAGTGTCAGAAACTAACCCTCCCTCAGCATACAGTTTAGACACCATGCAGCACTTCTCTCCGCTGGTAATGAAAATCACAGTGCAAGCATCCAGTACACATGCCATAAATGACTAGACAGGCACAGTCATTTTGTCTGAGTTTTTGCAGCTTTTGATGCTAAGCCAGTTCTTTCCAGTCCCGTTAATCTGCAGTACTTACAATCATTTTCCTTGAATTTCCTTCACACAGAAGAGAGTCGATCAAATACTCTGCTCCAGCACAGAAGTAATCCTAAAAGCCAAAGACGCTTCCCTCGCTTTATCCAATGATTGGTCTCATCAGAGTGATGGGCCTGCATCCCTTTCTATCAGCTGCGGTGTTCTGAAATCCAAACTGAAGTGCAGGTACTGCCTCCAGTGCTTCCCCTACGCTCTCTCACTAGATCATGACCGATGCCTGTGCTCAGCTCTTTACTTCAGACGGGCTGATAGAGATGCAAGTGCAGCCGGCACGTCAGAGCTCGATACGAGCCAAAATTAACCAGTGAAGCAAAGCTCTGAAAAAGCTTCCTTGCATTTTAGTATTCAACCTGCATTCCCAGATCTATGACTGTTCTCTGCTACTGCAGTGGATGCTGCTGGCTGCCATGGCAGCAAACAGCCGGGTGAATTAAACCTGAAAGACCTAAGCCTCTGCTCAGTTTTGTAATGTCAAGGGTATTGGATACAGCCTAAGCCAAACAGGATGCCCCAGCATTAGCTTTAAGTACACCCTGGAACATTCCTCTTCAGTGGAAGGTAAGATTTAGGAAATGATTTCTTTCTTGCCACCACTCTCCCTTACGCAGGCTGTTCAAAGCAGATTTATAATAGCTCTCGAATCTTGCTGCATATGCTGAATAAACATCTTCTTACAACATGAAGAATGTAAGGAACAGAAAATGTCATTATCCTTCTTTGCAGGGAAACCATTTCTAGAGTGAAGCATTTCATTTCCACCTCTAAAATAAGTGAACGCTAAGGAAGCATTAAGGAATAATTAAAAATGTTGGAAGACAATCTAGGCATTTCCATCTTCTGGGGAAAAAATGACTTTTAAATGGGACCACACTCTTCCATCCACAAAAAGGAATTTAAAGCTGTTATCTTATTGAACGTATTGGGATTTGCTTCCAATCTGACAAGCCTAATATCAGTATGTAAATAACTGTTCACAAGTTTTGAACATATTTTATATGCACAGTTTTGAAAAAAATACTGCAAGGAAAAAGGAAAATGTGTCATTTCTATATATTACGGGGAAATATCCTGTCATTATACCCCCAGAATTGACGTGCACATAAATATGGTACTACAGATTAAGTTTTGTTCATATTTGAAGAACTCAGATTCAAGTGTCAATACAGAAATGCTATTAAAGAATCCAACTGTGTTTGCCAACCACACCTATAGATATGCAAGGCTCGAGAGTAACTGCCAACACTTCTTCCTGCAAATAACAAAGATGATGAAGACGAATGGACAGATAACAGGCACATTTCCTGAAGACATGACTAGATGTGACATGGCATTTCTCTGATAAGGAGCTCCCACCTTCTTCTACTTCAAAGTAGCCATCTGGCAGTGCTAATTTGATCATGAAAGTAACACTGGGGAAGGAGGTTTTAACACTTTCTTCATGCACCATTTACAAACCCAATTGTCCTACCCCAACTGCTGATAGCTCCACATGGGGAAAAACACATAAGTACGGGTTCAGTGCTTGTATCTTCCACCTCTGATGCTAATAACAGCAGGGGTAGGAGGTCAAGAAAATGGCATGGGATGTGATGCCAGACAATGCCATTATTTCATCAAATAAAAGAGAAGCCTCTGAAATATAGTTGGCCAGAAGTAGGCAACCTTTTTCAACCAAGAGCCAAAAATGCAACTTTTTAAGATGGTGGTGTGCCACCATACAAAATGAGGGTCACACTTCAGTCAAACTATCCTCAGGGAGAAAGGCATCTGGACAGTCTCTGATACAAACAGAGCAGATTTAGTTTACTTTCAGAACATAAGAGATCTGAGCTGGATCAGATCAATGGTCCACCTAGTCCAACATCCTGTCTCATATAGTGGCCAACCAGTCCCTTTGGAGGGCCAAGAAGATGACATACAGGCCAAGGCCTTCCCATGATGTTCTCTCCCGCCATTGGTGTCAAGAGACTTACTGCCTCTGATTGTGGAGGCTCCCTTTAGTCGCCACGGCTACTAGCCACTGACAGACCAGTCCTCCACGAATTCATCTAATCCCTATTTAGCTGTCTATGCCTGTGGCATGTCACTACATCCTCTAGCGATGAATTCTACATTTTAATCACTCTCTCTGTAAGTATTTATTTTTGTCTGTCCTGAATCTACTGCCCATCAACTTCATTAGATGTCCTCAAGTACTAGTATTTGGGACAGAAAGAAAAAGCTCCTTCAAGTCACCTTCTCCTCCCCATGCATAACTTTCCAGTCATCTCCATGTATAACTTCCATCCCTTCCAGTCATCTCTTTTCTAAACTGAAAAGCTCCAGACTCTTCAGCCTTTCATCACAGGAAAGGTGCTCTAATCCCTTAGTCTTCTGAACTTTTTCCACCTCCGCCATCTCCTTTTTGAGAAATGGTAATATGAACTGCATGCAGTATTCCAAATGAGGCTGCACCACAGATCTACACGGGAGCATTATAACACTGGTTGTTTTATTTTCAGCCCCTTTCCTAATGATCCCCAGCATAGAACTTGCCTTTTTTACTGTTGTGGCACAACAGATTGACACTTTTATTGAGCTATCCACTATGACCCTATGGTGACCTAGCCCAGTTCCAGCTCTCAGCCTTAGGATTTTCCCTCTGCTTTTCCCTTCCTTTCTGAGGGAGCAGCCCCTTTATCTATGTTCTTATCTGAAAATAAATGTCTTATGCTGTCACTTTATTGTATTTTGATGCTGACTCAGACCAGAACTTGAGGGAAGAGGCAAGATCACCCTCTTAACTTAAATGTCTGAAAATGGCACATGAAAGGCTTTAGAATGTTCAAAAATAAACAAGATATTTTATTCAATATAGAGGGGGAAAGGTCAGGTGAAATCAAGAGTAAAATGTCTGAGGTACGTAAATAATGAACTCTGAGGTTAATATAGTAATTTCACAGTCACATGTTTCTAGCAATTGAGAGTATTAAACTTTTCACAAAGATTCTTTGAGATTAGAGGCTTTGGTTTCCGTGTTTCCTAAAGACTCCACTTTCGTAACTGACTCTTCAGGTTTCATAAGATAGGGATACACTAAGAAGAACCCAAATTCCTTCTCTGAGCACACCAGGGATCATTCCACTCCTTGAGCTATCTCCCTTTCCAACTGGGTAGGGAATCACTTCTCTAACTAGAAGATCTATCCCTTTTTCTGGCCTGAATGGGGGCCTTCACAGATCCTTCCACTCCTCCTTGCCAGCCTTCCCAGTACTCAGTCAGTGGTAACTTTTCTCAGTCTGTCCTAAATTCTCCTTGTTGTTGTTCAGTCGCACAGTCGAATCTGACTCTTTGCGACCCCATGGACCACATGACGCCAGACCCTCCTTTCTTCCACCATCCTCCAGTTTGCTCAATTTCATGTTTGTTGCATCGATAAGAAGAGAAGAAGAAGAAGAGAAGAGATTAGATTTATACCCCGCCCTTCACTATCCAAGGGAGTGGCTTACAAACTCCTTTCCCTTCCCCTCCCCACAACAGACACCCTGTGAGGTAGGTGGGGCTGAGAGAATTCTGACAGAGACTGCTCTTTTTCAAGAACAGCTGTGCCAGAGCTTGTGACTGACCCAAGGTCACATCAGCAGGTGCAAGTGGAGGAGTGGGGAATCAAACCCGGTTCTCCCAGATTAGAGTCCGCACACTTAACCACTACACCAAACTGGCTCTCTAGATAACACTGTCTAACCATCTCATCCTTTGCCGCCCCCTTCTTCTTTGACCTTCAATCATTCCCAGCATCAGGGTCTTCTCCAGTGAGTACTCCCTTCTCATTTGGTGGCCAAAGTATTTGAGCTTCAGCTTCAGTATCTGGCCTTCCAGGGAACAGTCAGGGTTGATTTCTTTTAGGATTGACTGATTTGATCTCCTTGCAGTCCAAGGGGCTCTTAAGAGTCTTCTCCAGCACCATAATTCAAAAGCACCTATTCTTTGGCACTCAGCCTTCCTTATGGTCCAACTCTCACAGCCATACATTACTACTGAGAATACCATTGCTTTGACCGTACAGACTTTTGTTGGCAGGGTGATATCTCTACTTTTTATTATGCTATCTAGGTTTGCCATAGTTTTCCTCCCAAGGAGCAGGTGTTTTTTAATTTCATGGCTGCAGCCACCATCTGCAGTGATCTTGCATCCCAGGAATGTGAATTTTATCACTGTTTCCATGACTTCCCCTTCTATTTTCCAAGGAGTGATGGGGCTGGATGCCATGATCTTAGTTTTTTTATGTTGAGTTCCAAGCCAACTTTTGCACTTTCCTCTTTCACCCTGAGCAAGAGGCTCTTTAGGTCCTCTTCACTTTCTGCCATCAGAGTGATATTGTCTGCATATCTGAGGTTGTTGATGTTTTTCCCAGCAATATTAATTCCAGCTTGTGATTAATCCAGGCCGGCATTTTGCATGATGTACTCTACATATAAATTAAATAAGCAGGGTGACAATAGACATCCTTGTCGTACTCCTTTTCCTATGCTAAACCAATCAGTTGTTCCATATCCGGTTCTAACTGTCGCTTCTTGACCCTTATACAGGTTTCTCAAGAGACATGTGAGGTGGTCTGGTACTCCCATCTCTTTAAGGACTCACAGTACAATAACTTGGGGGCACTCAATGAAATTCCTGAGCAGTTGGGTTTCCCTACCTTTTGAAGCAACTCGTGGAATGAAGCGTGAGTGAGCATCCTTTTAAAATAGACAAGCGCCCAAGCGCAAAACCACCTCAAAGCCCCAAGTTTATGCAGCAGAGGGGGGAGGAGTCAATCCCACCCTGGAAAAGAGCTATTAAGAGAGCGAGTACGAGGGGCGGAGTGATGGTTCTGACTGAAAAAAGTTAATTCAGCCGAGCAGTGTGCGGAATAGTAACAATCGTGCGAGTTAACAGACTTTCAGAGACTTAAAAGAACTTTTTCTCTCTGTGTAAACAATGTTGCATCGGGCTGAAAAAATGGCAGCCAGGGCGAAACCTTCTTCAGGAACTGCCAGTTCAGTGACGCCAGCCTCTAGACCGGAAGTAATCACTGACTTCCCTAATATGCTAGCTGTAGCATTGCACCCTCTGCTGGACCAGATGACCAACCTCAATAACAACTCTGATGCTCTCCAAAATTGAAAGAAACCAACATAAGAACAGAAGAAACAGTTAAAACATTGAAAAAAGTTGATGCTAAGACAAATGTGATAAATCAAAGACTGGAGGTAGTGGAAAAAGAGAGGACCTCCGATAAAGAACAGCTGCTACAACTACAGATGAAAAGGTCATCTGTAAGCTCAAAAGAGAACTTAATAACAAAGCTCTTAGAGCTAGCACAAATGGATAACTTGAGTTTATTATTGCAAGGTAAAGATAATAAATTGCAAAATAAAAGATTGCTAAGGGTATATAATTGGATAAAACAGGTACAGGTTCTTAAATAAGTACAATGTTAATTATTTGCATAAGACATGTTACTTGATTCAACTTGATTCAATAACTCTAAAAATTTATGTAATCTAAGGAAATGAAATGTTCGTATTTTTGGCGGAAAATATGGAAAATAAATGGGTGGGGGGGGAAAGAAAGAAAAGGTCATCATATGTCCTGAGATTTCAAGGTATCCCTGAACAAAAAGGTGAGAACTTGAAAGCGGAATCTATACAAAGCAATATAGATATGGTATAGCATACCTATTCAGAATTTATTAAGAAAAATAAACTGCCTGGTGAAGTATTTGTGAAATTCTCCAAAAGATCAACAAGAGATAATATTGAAAGCGACTAACGGGATAACCTTAAAAATCAAAGGCGAAGAAGTGAGAGTTTTAAAAGACATTCCATATGAGATAAGAAAGAGGAGGAAACAATACAAAAACCTGACATCTTTTACAGAAAAACTCCACTCCCTACAGATGGATAACTCCAGAAGGACTTATTTTCAACTACAAAGAGAAAAAAGAAAAGATTGACTCCGTTACAAAAGCCAAAGCATTTTTGGAGCAGCACCAAACAACAGCGAAAGAAAAAGAAAAAGCAGACGATAACATTGCAACAGAAGAAAACAGCAAACACAGATCGAGAAGCAGTGACAGCTCCTCGAACAGCCCCTCTGAAGAAGACTTTGAATCCAACAGAGGAGCAGCAGCTCCTAAGCTTCTTAAAGTCCGACTGACCTATGATTAAAAACAAGCACAGAGGAAAGAAATATGATAAATAGCTTAAATCTGAAAGCATGTTTTCTCTTTATTAATATATAGAACACTAGGATGTACCTACTTTGGCTAATTATGCTTGTATTAGTTTGATTTTGAAATATTAATGGTTAACCTTCATTCCTTAAACTTTAAATATTGGGAAAATATCAAGAATATGTATAGTTTTCATAACATGATCCTTGCCTAACTCTGTATTTTAGGTTAGACTTTTCCATACCCTTACCCTTTGTAGTTTGTAGTGATAAAAGCAATAAAAAAGTATTTAAAAAACATGCATTAAGTACTTGGATAGCAAAATCAAAGAATCTCTCTGGAGCTAAATGTTGGCAGCATGTGTTGCAACAGACGGTACCTGCTTTTATATAAATTTTATCTTAAACATATTTATAGGGAAGGTTGGTAAGGTTATAATGTAGGTGGTCTGGGCAAGCTGTTTGTGTGACTGGTGACAGAATGTTCAATAAAGCAGTCACAAACAATTTTAGATACAACCTTTTTTTCATTACCTCCAGAGATGACTTAGCATTGCCTTATGCAAAAGATGTGCTTTCTTGCTTAAGCCTGCATGTACAACACATGGCGTTCTCAGCCATTACAGCCTCTTTTAAATAGTTAATTTTACATGTCCTCATGATGCATTCTGCCCATCTGCAGTACTGGCAAATGTTGCGGTACAAGAATGTGGAAATCTCCCAAGTTACTTTCTGAGAAACAGCCTTATTAAAAGAAAGAAAACCCTTTCTCTTATTTTTAGATTGGCATAAAATAACCAAATACCTAAACGTTAATTTGTGAAAATAAGTGAATGAGGTTTGAAGATTGTCTATATTTTTATATAGGATTTCACAGTTATGTGACCATCAGCTTAAAGTACACAGTTCATTACAACACCAAAAGGATTATGTGACATTTGGAGTTACCTTTCCCAACAAAAACCTTCTTATTAACCATCTCTATACACAGGTGGTGGGCTAGTGGTACAGTCAGGCTGATTACTGAATGGAAGAATTAAGCAAACATGAATATAAACTAATAGGACAGAACTTCACCACAGGGACAGAAGCTACATCTAGGCTGCCATCACACTGGGGGCTCGGCGCAATCTGGCTGCACCTCAATTTTTGGTGGTTTAATAACCGGCTTAACCGCGTGCTGGCCCCATGGTCTATCATTCAGATTGTTGTGGCATTTTTTTTTGTCTTTCACCCATGCACATAAGCGTGTATCCAAAGCTCCTTTTTGACAGCTCCACAATCTCTCTGCCAAGTACTCCAGCCCTTCTCAGCCTCCTTCCCTTGGCCTCTCTTCCATGGAATACAGGTGTGTTGTTTTTTTGTAGATTTACATGAGAGTAGTCCCACTGACATCAGTGCATTTACCCTTGTGTCAATCATGGGATGCTCTCAGACTCTGGAATTGGTTGCAGTGTGACCAGCAGTACAACAATGGTATTTTCAGCCCAGCATTTTTCAAGTTCACTAGCATGGTTCTCGAGGAAAACTGATCCTTTGCCAAAGTTTTCTATAAATGAAATGCCATCATCAGTGTAATACTAAATCTTATTCTCTGCAGCCCATGCAGAAAAAAGAAATTTGGCCCCTCCCAAATTTCACAGTTTTGGCTGCAGGAAAAAAAAAATGATCTGCTCCATTTCTCTGCAGCTGAAGCTGACAATTTGGGATGAGAAGAAGAGAATCAGCTGGGATTCTGAACCCCTCTCATCCAATTTGCTGCATCTCATCAAACGTTCCTGGCTAGGTGACCAGAAGAATGCACCTTCAAGCTCATCCTTACCATCAGCATATAGTTGGCCCCTGATCCCCCTCTCCCAAGTATTTTGCTAGGTACCCAGCAAAATTCCACAGCAGGAAAAGAGAAGCCAGCTTCCTGCTAGTAAGGTTCTCGTGGCTCCAAGCAGCCTGTTAATACAATACAAACAGGCTGCAAATAGCTGAACACCCTGATGATTGATTGCCTGGTCACCAATGACAAACAGAATATGAGCCAAAGCAGCAGGTGTTCAAGCATCCCTGAATATCACCTATCTCCCCTCCCACACACACACTTCTTCTCTCAGCCTTGTCTCACTAGGATGTTTTGAGCTATTTAGTGGCATGATGTGATCCATGGCGTTGCGAAGAGCTGGACTCAACTGTGTGACTGAACATCAACAGCAGCAATCCGTACAAACTCAAAGACATGTTTACCCCTAGAAATGTGCCCTTTGAAATACAAATATACAGTAAAGGTCCCAAAGCATATTTTCATGGAGAAAGATCTAGCAAGTTGAGATGTTCTTGGCCATATGTATGGCCTCCAGGCAGTGCTATGGAGACTGCATATATGATTCTGTACACATTACCAAACTTGATCTCAGACACTACTGTATGTTGGCAAAGGGAGACAAGAGGGTAACTGGTGATGACAACACCAAGGGAGATGGGTAGAAGGAGCAAGGAGGAACATAGGCTGTGTGAACATACATTCCCTGAATATCAGTTGTTAGAGGGCAACAGAAAGGCAACACTACTGCCATCATGCCTTGCTGGTAGGCTTCCTGAAAGCATCTGGTTAGCAGCTGTGGGAAACAGGAGGATGGACTGGATGGACCTTGGCCTGATACAGCAGAGATTATGTTCTTACATTTTGTACAGGAGGAGTAGGAAAAAGCTAGAATAACACAAACAAGCAGAAATGCAAGGATATATGTCATTCCAATTTCATGAACCACAGAGAGCCAATTTAAATGCTCCAGCCCTTACTTGGAGGCTACTTAGAAGCATGCCAGCAAATCCCATGAGGAAAGCAATGTTTAAATAAAGCTTGTGCCCTACACCAGGGGTGTCAAACATCAGGCCTGGGGGCTGGAATCAGCCCATCCAAGACTCTCATGCGGCCTGTGAGCAACTAGTGCAAGGGAGAGAATGGAAGACTGCTTGAGGGGAGTGGGTGGAGTCACTCTGATTGTGGCTTCAGCATGGCAGAACAGCCACGTCTGCAGCAGTCAAACAATGCAGGAGCATCTGTCCAGTGCTGCACTGCTGGCTCTCCAGTCCACCCATATGAGTTTTCCTTTGCACCCCCCTCCCAGCCCATGGGGATTTGCAGTGAGGATACACCAACCAGGAGCTTAGCAGCTGCTGTCCTTTATACAGTTTATATCTAAGGTACCTGGCATTACATTTTATGGCACACATGGCCCATCCCAACAAAGTGACATTTATGTCAGATTCGGCCCTCATAACAAATGAGTTTGACACCTCTGCCCTACATGTTGGCCTAAACACATGCATCATCTACATGCACTCCATGCCTTTGGCTCAAAGCATGGACAAGAGCCCTTAAACTGTTACCCCCACCACATGGAGAGCTAACACAGGTAAGTGCTTTTTGGCTGTCACACAGAGAAAGCTGCGATGTTTCAATCTAGAATACAATAACATTTTCAGTTATCCTCCATGATACAATGCCAAAGGGCTAACAATTTTGTTTGCTGCTGTCTTTGCACATCAAGGAGCGACATAACGACAGACATCACAGAAAGGGTAGCAGCATATCTATTATTCTCAAAATAACACACATCATAGAGAAAGAGATGACAGCAAGGCAAAAAAAATCAATTACCGATCAAAGGATTTCTTTCGATTCCAAAAGGCATCATTTGTAAGATAACATGAAAAGGATGATGGGATATGTGGAATACTGTACTGCCTGACTGAGCCCATCCTGGAACAATACACTGTAGCCAGTGTTCCCTCTAAGCTGAGTTAGCATGAGCTAGCTCACAGTTTTTTAGCCTCCAGCTCAGACATTTTTGTCTTAGCTCAGGAAGGAGGGCTCCAGAGCAAACGAATTCAGGTAGTAGCCATATCACTCGCTCACAACTTTAATGGCAGTAGCTCACACAGTAGAATTTTTGCTCACAAGGCTCTGCAGCTTAGAGGGAACGTTGACTGTAGCTCCAGTTTGGTGTTCAGTTCCCTGCTTTAGCTAATTATCATCCCGTTCCATGCATGTCTAGCACATTCCTACCTTCCTCACTCACTCACATTATTGTTATAAAGCAATCACGGCTGACACAAAGCAACTGCCTTCTACAGCATTCCCAATTTACCAATTTACCTAAACTGTCACTAGAGATATAGTAAGCTCCTCAACCTTGTAACAGTGACATTATGGAAAATTAAACCAAAAAATTTTCTGATCTCTCTTCTGAGTCCCTTTGCACTATTCCCACCTTGGGGTATCAGGTGCAAGCAAAAAATTAAAACCTGCTTACTATCTGTCCACTTGCCTAATAATTTCTTTTAGCTTTGGTGTCAGCATCTACCACCTGCAGCTCCATTCTGTAGCAGGTTTTCAAGCATTTATTTCTACCTGGATATTTTGAGCACTTATACCACACACGCTTGTCTACATGGACTGACAAGCTAATATACAACCTATTCAGATGGCTATACATTTGAATGAAGAGGAGTATTTGCACAAGTTTAAAATTACCAAGTTGTATGATACACACATAGTAGTGGCTGTTTAGGTAGAGGCAACAGACCTTTCAGAATCTTACCATTGCATTTTAAATTGGTCACATTTCAGCATACATCTGATTCATTCTTATATGCCTGCTTCGAAAATAACTGCATGCTGTAGCTTCAAAACAATCATCGTCCCAGTTTAACAAGTAATTTCTGATTATCTCACAGATGAAACCTATTATGGAAACTTGTAACAAGTTCTGGAAGTGTACAGAAAAGGGGAGATTGGGGAGCTTGCTCTACAACAGTTCTGATGAGAAGTCTCCAACTTTCAGCTGAATTTAACCGTATCGTCTAACTCTGCAATCCCAAAGTGGTGCCTGTGGGTGTCATGGTCTACTGCTGACTTTCTTTTCCCCCAAAACATATTTCCCTCAAAGCAAAGAGCTAATCCTGGCATTCCTCAATCACTTTGGATCAGTAGGTGCTTCAGAAAAGTCCAGGAGACATCACCTTTTTTGTCTGCAGAGAGCACCTTGGAACACTGCACATTTCCCAACATTTTGTGATTAGAACCAGCTGCCATGACAGCCATTTCCTGTTGGTGCCCATTCAGCATTCTTAAAATCCCAAAAGTGCCCATGGGCTGGCATCTAAGCCAGGGTTAAATACAGTTTATGAGACTAGGTACAGTTTGTCAACCGAATCAGAGCCTTGTTATTCAATGTATGTTATTCAAGCTTTACTGGCTTCTTTTTTTGCAATAAGCATATGGCAAAATACGTTGAGAGGGAAGTATTGGAAATAAATTCAACAGCAATTGGCCTGAACTGAGGAAAGGAGCTTTGACTCTCAAAAGTTCATATCCTGAAAATCTTGTTGGTCTCTAAAGTGCTACGGGACTCAAATCTTGACTGAGTCTGGAGTTCAGTTGAAATTTTGGAAGATCTCCAGGCCCCACTTGGAGGCTGGCAACCCTATCTTCATGGATCTCCTCAAGAGAGAAATGCAAAAATATCATAGTAAAGTCAAGGAAGTCTAAGGTTGCTATGGCAGGCAATGGAAAACTACCTCTGGGTTGTCACTTGATAGCACAAAAAAATAAAAGCAGAGAAAGTGGCCATGTTAGCCTGAAGTACACTTGAAATCCATTAAAGATATGCAGTTCTCACTTTATATCAAGAATTGTCCTATTAAACCAGAAAACACAATGTAGGCTGCGGTCACACGCAACATTAGCCACGCAAGAGATACGGAAGACAGGCGGAGTTTCCGGGCGCGATCTCACCAGCACATCTGGGGAGCGTAGCGCTTCTGTGGCACAACCGAGGCTTCCTCCCGAAACCGCGCAGCAAAAAACTAGTACCTCGGAGGTACTAGTTTCCGGAAACTGCGGGGCAAGGGCGGGCGTCTGATCGCGTTTCCAGTGGCATCCGGCGCCCGCCCATGTCCCCTTGTGAAAAAGGTTTTTTTTCCCCCCAAGTCCCCGTGGTTGCGCACATGCACCCAACGGAGCATGCGCATTCGTAGTGAACACAAAAAAAGAAAACTAGTTCGCCGCGCCGCGCGCTTCTTTGTTGCGCACAGCCATGTGTTGTGATCGAAGCCTCTCCGTAACCACAGAAGCTCCACGGTACCTCCACAGAACCTCCACAGGAGGTATGATCGCTTTACTGCGTGTTAGTTTGCCCCAGAGCAAACAGCCACGCTTCCCCCCCGCACTTTAAAAGTTAGTATGTTGGCATGATTTTCTTCTAATGTATGTGGACTAATTCACAAGGACAAAAATGCTGCAGCTCACTAAAATTTCAGTCTTCAGCATTATGAATCATATGTGTGTGTTGTCCTAAATTTAATTGTGCCAAACATGCTAAATTTGGTTTCTGCGAAGTTCCATGCTGAGAATTCAAAATCCCTTGCAACAATAATCACTTGAATCCTGGCTTAGGAAACTCCTGTTCCTGCAAAAAGACAAACCTGATTAGACCAGCTGTTTAGCTCTGGGAAATTTCAGTTTAAATGTGTATCTCCAAGGGTAGATAAAAACCAGTGTAAACGTCCATTCAGTCAAACATCCTGCAGTGAAATGTGAACCTCTGCTAGACCCAAAGGAAAGGGGAAGAGCCAGGAGCCTTCACAGAGTAGAGTTAAACCGAAACACCACAGGTATGTTTGGTATTTTGTTTGTACCTATGTGGCAGATGAAGAAGTGTTTTCCTTATCTTTCCTAAATTTACTGCCCATTAATTTGACTGGGTTACTCTGATTTCTAATACTATGTAGGAAGGAGATAAACTGAAAAGCTCCACCCAATTTATTCTTCCTTGATAGGGAAGCTTCTCTAATTTCTTGATCATTCTGGTTCTCCTTTTAGGGAATTCCTGTATAAGGGTTTTTAAAATACATAAACAGGTTTAAAAATGATGTTGATGTTTAATTCAAACTCAGTATGCTTTTCTATGTAAAAGAAAAAAGGGGGGGATCCATAACTTCTGAATCAAGCATTATAAATATAGCAAAATAAGTCATGCACTATATTTATAATTTTGACAAATTATACATATTTATAGCCCTGTAATGACTTGGGAAGGATGTGAACTTCATAAGTTTTACCTGCCCCAAGAATAGACTGGAGCCTTGTATACTCTTACTTATGATCTTGCTTTAGGCTGCCATCATTTACCCTTAGGGGTAAAATATCCTTTTTTACACTTGTGTCTAGGTAAATAATACCTGCGATAAGCATAATATAATACCCAAAGTAAAGCAGAAATATGAAAATTAAATAATTGAATATTTGTAAAGTATGATACGGATATTTTAGCAGGACATCTGTTATGCTGGTATACCCTCTGGTAATTTCCTTAAGAGTTACTGAAACTAAAGGAGTTAACAATCCCTATGAACATAAGAAGAGCCCAGCTGGATCAAACCTATGGTCCACCTGCAGGCCAACAAACAGAGCATAGGGGGCAAGGTCTTCCCCTCATGTTTTCTTCTAGCACTGGTATTCAGAGGTTTAAAAATCATGCGTGGTTTGGTGAAAATACAGATACATTCCTCTCCTCTTACTCCTTCTGAAAAGTTCTCCATGCTTAATTCAAAATCCAATACACCTAACTCTGTTTTCAGATGCAGTACCCTTGCCATTTGCGTACCCACAGTGGGCAAACCCCTGCCCTTGGCCCCATTCCCCTGCCACTAAGAAATTCAGGAACAGGAAGGGGGAAAGGCCAGAAAATAGCCTCCATGACAATGCTCCAGGAATATCCCGATATTTCTATGGTCTTTCCCACAAAGACTAGGGGATATTTGTACTGCATCAGATAAAAGTGCTATCACATACTCCCCAAACTCCACCCTCCCCAGGAACTCTCAAAATCTCCCAGCACATGCTGAAGCAGTGGTGGCACCCTGTTTGTGCAGGGCTGCCAGGCCCTGCCACTATGATAAAGGTGTCCTGCTCTTGTTGCCCACCTTCGCTCTGAGCAGTGGTGAGAGAATCTTTTTTAAGCTGGCGCTGTGTGTGCTGCTATGTCATCTTCTGGGGATGCAAGATTGCTCTAGGAATCACCAGAAAATCTATGGTTTTAGAAGAAAAGAAGAGTTGGTTTTTATACCCCACTTTTCACTACCCGAAGGAGTCTCAGAGCGGCTTACAATCACCTTCCCTTCCTCTCCCCACAACAGACACCGTCTCAGGCTGAGAGAGCTCTGAGAAAACTGCTCTTGAGAGAACAGCTCTGAGAGAACTGTGACTAGGCCAGGGTCACCCAGCTGGCTTCATGTGAAGGAGTGGGGAATCAAACCTGGTTCTCCAGATTAGAGTTCACCGCTCTTAACCACTACACCAAACTGAAGTGACATAGTGGTGCACACAATGCCATGCCCCACCCCATGTTCCTGCCCTGAAGCTCACACCAGTTGCCATGCTAAGGGAGAAAAAACAAAACAAACAAATAACACAAAAACCCACAGTGATTTCACAGTTGTTCACCTTTTCTCTATGCAAATACAATTTTTTAGTGCTGAAGGCAGTAGTTTATAACGTAGCTGTCAGGTTTCATTTCAAAACAGTATATTTTGATAGTTTCAGCAACATGTGAACATGTACTCTTTAACAAATAATTGATAAGACATGTTATTTAAGCTATTATTTAAATCATTAATTTTAATTGCCTCATTTAAATAATCCAACCTAGTTGCCCATTTTTGTGTATCTCCAATACATCAAAGAGCTCAACAAAATCATGTGGACTTTGCACTAACTCAGAGAGCTTTACATAAATAAATCTAACATGTTACTTACCAGATATTTCCTCTAGGCACTGTTTGGCAGTCTTACTATATGACAAATCCATTTTTGTAGGACTGGTGCAGGAGTCAGCAGGTGGGAGAGAGGTACTGTCATTTTCTGAATGAGTTCTGAAATTAATCAAGAAGACTGATTGTATCATCTGTAATAACTATAGCACTGGTGTTAATTCATTCTATAATTAAATGGTCTGAAAATATCATTAACATCACTTTCTACATGACTGTAGTGTATAGGCTTTTAAAACAGATAAGATTATATCCATAAGGTGCAAAGGAGAATAGTTTACTATGGAGACCATTTTTCACTAGATATAAGACAGAATCTTTAGTATCTTTAACATACGTTCCCTACAAAATGGGAAAGTAGTGGGAATCAGTCTACAAACTATTTGTCATGTTTGTGCTTGGAATTATGAAGTTCTGCTGTAGTATCATAAATCTACAACATGTTTTTGTTGGCCAGAAGATTTGGTCTTCTGTGGCAAGAAGAGCTCTGGTAAACTTAAATAGCAAAGTTTTAACAGCTCTTAGAAAGCATAATGGGTTTGAATCCTTGCTACAGTTCATGTAAGGGAAATTTTGTCCATATTTGCCAAATGGTCCCAATGTATATGAAGTGGTTAGTTGCCCTTTTAACATCAATAGAATTTAAGTTTATTTGTTTTATTGAGTCCAGTGGCATCTGTGGATGATTCACTTTCTCTAATTGAAACCAATGTGTATAGCTGTACCAGGATATTTTAGGCTATTCCAAACTGGTAAACAAAAAGTTTAAATTATTACTAGGGATGAGCACAAACCGGGAAAATGTGGTTTGGTTTGTGGTTCATGGTGTGCCCAGTTTGCAAACCACAAACCATCATTAGCTTTTATCAGCCAACCTAACTGGTTCAGTTTGTGAGGTTCGTGACCTGGTAAAATGGATCCTATGGAAGCTATAGACACCAAACATGCAGATGATCTCCAGCTGACCCTTCTCTACCTGCTATCCAAATTTGGTGATGATTAGATTTACGGGGTCTGAATTACAGCCCCCCAAAGAAGGTGCTACCTGTCATTTCCCCAGAAAGCACTTTCCAGGTGGCACCTTCTTTGGCAGGCTGAACTTGAACCCTGTAAATCCAATCCTTACCAAACTTGGGGAGCATGTTGAAGAGTATCTGGGGGAGATCCCCGACAAGTTTGGTGTCTCTAGCTTGCACGGGAGCCATTCTATGCACTCCTGAACCTCTGCCTGTCAAAATGATGACCAATATTTTGATTGAGCAGAGACAGTCTGTCTGGAAATGTATCCATTCATGAATTGGCACAAACCTCCATGAACAGCTTGAAAGTTTGTGGAAAGTGCATGCTGGTTGACCTGCCACCACTTCACTAACCATGACCCAGCCAAAATTGTTCATGCTAAAGTTCATGCCTATCCCTAATGTTCAAAAAGGAAAGGAAAATTACACATTCTAAGAGAATACAGTCTTTCAGTACTGGTAGAGCTCTGATTGAATTTTCACCAACTAAGCAGGCCCATGCTGATCAACCAGATTTACTAGATAAGTTGACATGTGAGACAATCAAGTGGACTTAGAAGAAGAGAAGAGAGTATTGGTTTTATACCCTGCCCTTCACTACCCAAAGGAGTCTCAGAATGGCTTATGATCCTTTTCCCTTCCCCTCCCCACAGCAATCACCCTCTGAAGCAGGTGGGGCTGAGAGAGTTCTCTTGAGAACTGCCCTTGAGAGAACATCTCTGAAAGAACTTATGACTGACCCAAGGTCACAGCAGCAGCTACATGTGGAGGAGTGGGGAATCAAACCTGGTTCTCCCAGATTAGAGTCCATGCTCTTAACCACCAAACCAGACTAGCGGATGTTAACCTTCTTCAATCATTTTGTTCCTTACCCTCTGAGGAACAAGGCAATATAATTGCCCAATTGCAGATATTACAGTATACACTAGTACAAATTAATCAGGATCAAAATCAGCTAACCAATTAAAAAGAGTTATCAGACAGACAGACAACCTTTATTGGCATGTTTTTTTGGAATACATCAAAGGTATGGCTGTCAAACAGCCAACAAAAAAGAACTGATCAATTAATAGTTTCTCTGATTCAAATTACAGATTGAAGAAAACAAGCAACATTAAAAGTTATAGAAGCGTTTTGCCCAGAGAGTAGCAACTGGACCTTGATATTCTCAGGAAGACCACGCCATGTAAAAAGAAGGGTGTCCAGAAATTTTCCTCGAATCTTAGTATAAAATGGACAATTTAAAAGAACATGGGAAATGGATTCGATAGCACCCTGACTGCAGGGGCATTTCCTAAGTTCATAGGGGATTTTTTGGCATCTTCCAGAGAAGATGGTCGATGGCAATACATTAAATCTGGCTAACATAAATTCCCTTCTTTGATGGTGATCAGTTAGAGAACAAAAATAAGTAGCTGTCTGGCCCAGTGGTTGGGATAATCCCAGATGAACTGGGGAACAGGTTTTCCTGGCTGCCTCACAGGTGCTGAAATTGAATATCTAGAAGCCTTCATTTAATTGTATAAAATATTGTGGAGGCAGATGATAAGCAGGTCTAGATGTATTCCTAAGGATCTAATTTTTGGGGGGACTAATTTCAGTCAATTAGGTTCATAATGATTTGTCAGCATGAGAGAGAGAGAGAGAGAGAGAGAGAGAGAGGGAGAGAGAGAGAGAGATTGGATTTATACCCCGCCCTTCACTACCCAAAGGTGTCTCAGAGCGGCTTACAAACTCCTTTCCCTTCCCCTCCCCACAACAGACACCCTGTGAGGTAGGTGGGGCTGAGAGAACTCTTGACAGAAACTGCTCTTTTTCAAGAACAGCTGTGCCAGAGTTATGAATTGCCCAAGGTCATCCAGCCAGGTGCAAGTGGAGGAGTGGGGAATCAAACCCGGCTCTCCCAGATTAGAGACCGCACACTTAACCACTACACCAAACTGGCCATTAAAAAGGTAAAGGAATTTGGGTCAGGATTAAACAGAAAGCGCAGCCAGAATTTGATGGTCAGAAGCCAGGTCCAAGTTTCCAGCAGCATCTGGCCAGTTTCAAGACAGATTGCAGCATATGGGACACAATTAGGGAGTCCAAGGATTTTCTGCAAAAAAAAAAAGGTTTGTAAACCCTCTGCTGATTGGTTAATTGTGCTTATCCAAATGGGAGTGCCATACAGAAATTGTGAAGTAGATTTTGTATTGAAGGCTTTTAAGGCCATTGGGACATATCTATTGCCTCTCAAGTAGAAAAAGCGGGCGATGGCCTCAGCACTGTTTCTTGCTAGAGAAGTAGCACATTTGTGGTGAGTAACCCAGCTCCCATTGTAGTAGAAATTGATCCCCAAGACCTGCTCAATGGGTTTCCCTGGATTGTCCATGTGAACTATTTCCAGGATTTGGAAAAAACTAGGATCTTTGTTTTCCCATAATTCAAAGTTAACCTGTTGTTGTTACAGTAGGTCAAGCATTGGTGTAAAAGACAACTCAGTCCAATTCGAGAACATGAGAGTAAAACAGCGTCATCTGCATATAAAAGAACTGGGATATGGTGTTGGCCAATTTTGGGAACATGTCCATCAATTTCAAATAATGATGGAGCCAGGTGTTTAGAAACAAATTAAAAAGTGAAGGGGCAAGGATGCAACCCTGTTTTACACCTTTGCGAATAGGTATTTTGGGGGTTAGATTTCCCTGTAGATTGAATTTAACCTGACAACTGGTATGTGTATATAGGTTTTTTATTTAAAAAAGCAGTCTGGGATCTATATTCATTCTAGCCATCTTGTCCTATAAGAATCAAACACTGCCTTAAGGTCTAAAAAGGCAGCGAAAAGCTTATTGCTTGGTTTTCCACTGTATTTAGTAACAAGGTGTGATAGTACTGCACAGTGGTCCAGAGTGGATTTTCCCTGACAAAACCCTATTTGTTCTGGTCCTAGAATGTTATGGTCATCCATCCATCTAGTTTAATTAGAAGGTGTTCGGCATAAAGTTTGCCAACTACTGATAAAAGGCTGATTGGTCTATAATTTTCGGGAGAGGAAGGATCTTTTTAAAAATAGGGCCATGATTGTGTTTGTCCATGACTTTGGCATTATTCTAGTGTTATTTATTAAGGAAAATAAAGCAGCCAAAGGAGGTGCCCACCATTCTGGGTGAGACTTCAGTAGTTCTGGGGAGACTGCATCAGGACAAGGGGCTCTTTTTTGTTTGAGATAAGTGATCAAGGTAATAATATCCTCAGGGGACATAGGTGGCCACTCAGGGGAATCACATTCTGTGGGTTTGGGGAAACTTGCACCAATTTCATTAAAAAGGCTTAAGAAATATGAAAACTAGGTATGGGAGGGAATTGATGGTGATGAAATTAATTTTCCCCGAGAAGTGCCAAAAATTAGGGCCCAAAATTTTCCACAATCATTTGACCTGGATGCCCTGATCAATAGTTCCCACTGGTCCCTGGCAAACTGGAGCTTCTTGGCTTTGACTAAGTCTGGCAGCTGTTGTTTAACAGTGAAGTATACCTTCGGTAAGGAAGACTTTTTTTGGCTCTGATAATGGTGATAAATGGAATGGAGAGTGGACTTCAAACACAAACATTCTCTGTTGTACCATGTGTTATACTTGGGTTTGTGTCTGGAGGGCAAAATGGGAGCAGGGTTGAGTAGGGAAATAAAGGTGAAGACTAAATTATCATATGAAGATACGGCTTCAGTGGGGTTTGAAGAAGTCAAAAGAGAGGAGCGCAGGTCGATAATCGCTTGCTCGGTAACTAATAGCTGGACTCTCTTGGTATGGTTACGTGACCAAATAGATCTAGGGAGGGACTCAGAAGATAAATCATTAACTGTAGGGGCCAGATCAGGTTGAAGGTGTATCTGGGGGGTAATTGAGAGGACTAGAAGGAAATGGTCACTCTCAGTGTGGGCATCAATATAAAAATGCTCTAAATTATTTTTAAAGGATAAAGGGATAAAGAGTTATCATTAGCAGTTCCATACAGGTCTCCTGACAAGAATAAAAATCAATCTTTAGCTAGACCTTCAGATGTACTCACCGTTCCCTTGGCCAGTAAGAAGCCACATGATCTAAGCCCGACAAGAGAGAAAATTCCTATTCCTCTTGAGCCATGAATTATAATTAATCTGGGAAATATCCCCAAGCAGTCAGTACCAGACCCCCCCCCCCCAACAACAAAAATTGACTACCTGGGACTTGTAGACTCCATATCTTACATTGGAATATAGTTGGCTAGGTCTTGAGAGTGTGCTGAAAGAATACTGAAGTGTTTATGGTCTCCTTTGATGTTTTACTCCTTCAGGAGGCTTGGTTAATGGATGAAGCTATTTTTTCTGGTTACTTCACTTTTTTCCAGAGAGTGTCCATCAGACCAAGGGCGATAGGGTACGGGCTTGTTTAATTTCATCAAGTTTAAATATTGGATCTTGTGATCTCCTGGTGATCTCTAGTATTAGCAGATGATTTCAAAGCAAGGTTTGGCAGTTACTACTATTTTCTCCAAATTATTCGATCCTGATAATGGTGAATTTCTCAGCCCTGCTTTGCACAACAGAAAATCTAAAGATGCTGTAATAAACAGTGGTGGTTTAGAGTTGGCTAAATATGTTCCAGAGAAATTTTATTCCATTGAACGGTTACTTAGAGGTTGATGGAGCTAGTGATTTTACTTATGTGAGCCCCAGAGGAGCCAGCAAAATAGATTACATTCTGACTCCACTTGAATGTCTTTCCCACTTTCAGCATTTAAAAGTTGGTAATTTTATGGGAAGTGATCATCTCCCAGTCTCTTTTTCTACAGACTTCTCTTTGGAACACTATTCTGTTCCAGCACAAAGCTTATCTCTCTCCCAAGATCAAAATAAAGTTTGTTGATTACACTGGACCTGTAACTCTAGTGAAAATGGTTGAACTATAATGGGTTCCATTCTTTGTAACACCTCAGTTAACAGGGTTCTGCAGTCAATCTTAGTTTCCAACTGATTGTATAACTTGCATGAGCCCTTGGCTCTGATCTAATTCCTGATGAATTATTCAAGGCTGATCCACAATGGTGGGCCACAGTCCTGGCCCCAATTTTTACTCAAATTAATTCAAGTGGGCAAATGCCTAATTTATAGAGATATTTGATTATTGTCCCAATATTTTAAAAGGGGTCTAAAGTGGACCCATCCTGCTATTGACCAATTATGCAGTTCTGCAGGGCCTGCAAGATGGAGTTGTTCCACCAGGCCTTTAATTAGGAGCCACCCCGGGGAGAAAACCCTGCCCCTAGAGCCTTAAGCAGCCTGAGCCAGCCACACGATATTGGATTGTGACTGACCACTTGAAAGGTTTTGAAGCTGAATGCCGTCTTGTTAAATTATTATTGTTAATGACATCTGAATTGTATTGGTTAGCAGTTTTTAATACTGATTTGTTGTATTGTTTTATAATTTTATGATTACTATATTATTTATTGTTGTTTTGAATTTTTGGAAGCCACCCTGAACTGGCTATTGCTGGGAGGGCAGGGTATAAGTTTAATAAATAAATAAATTAGCCTACTTTCCTTTTTGGGAAAGTTATATTCTGCTTCTCTACTCAAGAAACTTTTGGATTGGATGGAATCAGAGTCCATATTGGGGCATGAGCAGATAGGCTTTAGGCGGGGTTCTTCAGCATATGACTATGAGGGGTTGCCATGGTGACGGCCGTTATGGCAGATACGTGAAAGACTGGCTCTGTCCCTAACCTCCCTGACCAGCTCAATAACTAAAGACAAGTCCAGATTTTTACATTGCAGAGTATGGGTAAGGCTGGTGGATCTGAAGTTAGACCACATCCAGTAATTTCTAAGCCTCTAACAGCTTACCTGAACACGGGAGAAGCTGTTAAGAAATCTCTTCAGGCAGCAGTTACAGCAAGCAACATGGCAGCTGGCTCTGTTACTGAAGTAACTTCACAAGAAGCCCTGGCTTAGTGGCATTCAAAACAGACATTTTAGAAAATATAAATGTAATCATGAGACCCCTAGCGGGCCAACTAGAGGCTCTGTCTAAGGTGATGCAGGACATGGCGCAGACGGCAGAGATGGCCCTGCAGACAGGCATAGCTAATCAAAATAACATCCAAGCCCTCCAGAAACACGAGAAACGGGCCACAGATCGTATTTTCCTATTGGAAAACAGGCTGCGAGACCACAACCTGAAGCTGAGGGGCTTCCCAGAGAAAGTGGAAGGCCCCACTGAACTACCCATATTTGTTGCTACGTGGCTAGCAAACGCCCTCCAGCTGGAAGAAGGCGTTGAGCCTCACATCATTAATGCATTCAGAATTTGGTCACTTCAAAATAACCGAGTGAGAGGACCCAGGGACATAATAATTCAGCTTGCAGACCTTCGCATAAAGTGGAAAATGCTGCAGATATCTAGAGAGCACGGCAGCCTTGGTTACAATGAAATCACCGTCTAGGTTTTCCCAGACCTACCTGCTGCACAGCTTTAAATGCGGAGATCCCTCAAACTGATTACATCCAAATTAAATGAGGTTGGAATCAAATTCAGATGGACTCCTTCATGGACAATCCAAGTACATCACCACAACATGTTATATTCGGCAGAAGACCTAGATAGCAGTTACTCCCTGCTGCAATCCCTGAATGTAGAGTTGGTAACCCTTGCAACCATTTACGCCCCAAACTCTGACTAATTGCAGTTTATCAAGGAAACATTGAGGGATTTGAGGGACTTCCAAAATGGACCAATAATTATTGGCATGGATCTTAACTATTTGATGGACAGTGATTTGGATAGGTCCTTCCTTTGTAAAACTCTCAAACAAAGACAAGCTAAAAATAGGTCCTCACAAACCGGTCTCCAAAAAGTCATCCAAAAGTTTGCACTAGTGGGCACCTGGAGAGTTCTTCACCCCGGTGAGTGTGATTATTCTTATTTTTCATTTAGACATCAGACCCACACAAGGATAGATTATATCCTTATGTTAGCATCATTACTCAAACTTCAATCGGCAGAGATAGGCTTAAATAGACTGTCTGACCATGCCCCAGTCTCTTCCAATCTTAAAGATCCAGATCCTAGTGATAAAAACTTTACATGGAGATTCAATAATACTTTATTAAATGATAAAAAATTTAAACAAGCAATTCATAAGGAAATCCAGGAATTCTTGAAGCATAATTGAACTGGTGAGGTTCCTTTGACAGTAGTATGGGACGTTCTGAAGGCCACGCTGAGTGGTAAGATTCTGTCTATCTCAGCGGCTTATAATCAAGCTCTGATTGATAAAATTTCTAATTTGGAAAAACTACACAAGAAAACGTGTAGCGAAAAAAATCTATACATCACTCTTAGAAGAATGAAAAAAAAACTTGAACTAATAGAGACAGATAAAATAAGACAAGGCCTTCGTTATGTTATAAGAGTCCGAAATCCTCACGTCTTCTGGTATGGAAAGTGCAAAAAAAAAGGATTCAAATTTTGGCATCAAATGTGTAAAGAATTCCAAAGGTAAACTCTGCAAATCCACAAAGGAAATCACAAACCTTTTCGAACAATAATATTCAGATCTCTATAGATTCACGGAGCCCACTCCAGACTCTATACAGAACTTTCTAGATTCCAATTTATCTTTCAAGGCATTGTTAGAAACCCACAAAAATTTCTTAGAACAGCCTATAGATGAGAAGGGATTGGAACAGGCCATTAAATCTCTTAAGAACAATACGTCTCCAGGCCTAGACGGGTTCACGGGTGAATTTTATAAATCCTTCATCACCACACTCTCCCTTAAACATCATTTAAGGCAGGGCAATTATATGCAGGCATTATTGACCTTAGGGGGGGGGGCATTAATTCTATACATTGCCCCAAATTGTGGAATACACTTATTTATTTATTTATTTATTTATTTGATTTATACCCCGCCCTTCCCACCAAGGCATGCTCAGGATGGCTTACACAGGCATAAAAGTACAATTAAAATCTATCATAAAATTCATCATGCCAAAACAGGTCGGTTATCCTAAAATCCATAAATCCACTTTCCTAAAGTGCTGGTACAGTTTTCAAATAAAGTGCATGAGCGGTAATTTCAGATGGAACCATACTCCATGGGTGACAGTCATAATGATGTTCCCACATGCTTCGTTGATCTCCTTATTTACCTAGCGACGCGGGCTAGAGATGGTAAAGCCAGGACACAGAGTCTCTTCTCGGATGTCACATGCGGTTCCTAATTGAACGCCTGGTGGAAGAGCTCCATCTTGCAGGCCCTGCAGAACTGTAAAAGGTCCCACAGGGCCCTGATCTCTTCCGGGATCTCATTCCACCAGTGCGGAGCCGCTACTGAGAAGGCCCTGGCCCTGCTTGTCACCAACTTGGCATCCTTGGGATCTGGGAGGGTCAGCCGGTTTTGGGCCCCTGAACGCAGTGCTCTCTGGGGAACATATGGGGAAAGGCGATCCCTTAGGTATGCTGAACCCTGACCGTAGAGGGCTTTAAAGGTCAAAACCAGCACACCTTGAAGTGAATCCGGTACACTATTGGCAGCCAGTGCAGTGGTTTCAGCACAGGCTGGGTGTGTTCCCGCATGGAAAGACCCATCAACAGCCTGGCTGCAGCATTTTGCACTAGTTGCAGCTTCTGGGTTTGAGACAAGGGCAGCCCCACGTAGAGAGTGTTACAGTAGTCTAACGTCGAGGTGACCATGGATCACTGTTGTCAAGTCATTGCGTTTGAGGAAGGGAACCAACTGCCTAATCAGCCGAAGGTGATAAAAGGCTGACTTGGCAGTGGCTGCTACCTGGGCCTCCATTGTTAGAGAGGCATCCAGGAGCACTCCCAAACTCTAAACCTCCGATGCTGGCACCAGCTGCGCCCCATCAAAGGTCGGGAGTGGGATCCCTACCCTCAGACCACCCCAACTCAGGCACAGGACTTGTCAGATTCAGTTTCAGTCGACTCAGTCTAAGCCAACAAGCCACAGCTTGTAATGCCCAGTCTAGGTCTTCTGGGTTAGAGTCAGACTGGCCACCCAAAAACAGATAGAGCTGGCTGTCATCCGCATATTGGTGACACCCCAACCCATGACTCCATGCAGTCTGGGCAAGCGGGCACATATAGATGTTGAACAGCATCAGGGAAAGTACTGCCCCCTGAGGCACTCCACATACCAGTGGATGCCTACAGGCAGAGGTCATTTCGAGGGGGAACGCGGGGGAACGCAGTTCCCCCGGGGGGCTGCAGGGGGTGGGGCACATGACGAAGCCCCGCCCCCTGCTTCCGGCTGCCCCGCTTCCAGCCCTCATTCACCCAGGAGTAGGCAGGAGAAGAGGGAGGGTAAGTTGCTTCCTCCCCGCCTCTCCCCACCCCTGCCTGCCTGGGGCCAGGGTGGGCCTTGGCGGGGCTTCCTCGCACTCCCGCTGGCCTTGCAGGTCCACCGCCGGGCCCCTGATATCAGGGGGTGTGGCATATGCTAATGAGCTATGCTAATGAGTTCCCCTAGCTCTTTTTCTATGAAATGACCCCTGCCTACAGGACAGCTGTTCCCCTAGTGCCACCCTTTGTCCCCGACCTTGAAGGAAGGATGCGAGCCATTGCAAGGCAAGCCTCTGAACCCCCATGTTGGTGAGGTGGTGGATCAGTAGCTGATGATTGACTGTGTCCAATGCTGCCAACAGGTCTAACAGCAACAGCACTGTCCATCCGCCTCAATCCAGATGCCTCCAGAGGTCATCCATGAGGGCGACCAGGGCAGTCTCTGTCCCATGGCCTGGGCGAAAGCCAGACTGGAAGGGGACTAAAATGGAAGCATCATCCAAAAAGCTCTGTAACTGGACTGCCACGGCCCTCTCAATTAGCTTGCCCAAATAGGGCAAGTTGGAAACCGGCCAATAGTTGTCCAATTTGGCCAGATCCAGGGATTTTTTTTAAGAGGGGACAAACCACTGCCTCCTTAAGTGTCCCAGGGAACAGGCCCTCTGAGAGGGACCTGTTAATGATCTCCCTTAGGGCACCCCTGAACCCATCGCGACTGGCTTTCACTAGCCATGATGGGCACAGATCAAGGAGACACGTGGTGGGGTGTACAGTCAAGAGCAATTTGTCGACTTCCTCTAGGCTGAGAGGACTGAAATGATCCAGAATCGGACTAGGAGACGTGCAAGGGGCCTTGAGTTCACTCACTGTCTCAAGTGTGGCAGGTAGGTCACAGCAGAGCGACAAGACTTTGTCTGTGAAGTAGCTCGCAAATGCCTCACAGCCAATATCCAGTTCCCTAACATTTGACCTGCTTTGTGGCAGTGTCATTATGGACTGAATAATTCTAAACAATTTTGCTGGGCATGAGCTCACAGACGCAACAGAAGCTGCGTAGTACTCTTTCTTCACAGCTTTAACTGCCATCTCATAGGATCTCATAAACGTCCTATAGGATGTTCTTGAAGCTTCGTCACAGGCATGCCGCCACTGTCTCTCTAGCCATCTTAGTCTTCACTTCATCAGCTGCAACTCCTGGGTATACCAAAGTGCAGGCTTACAGCGAGGGTGCAGAGGGCATTGGGGAGCGATCTCATTGATGGCTGCAGAGAGTCGACTGTGCCAGTCCTCTACAAGCTCATCTAACAAACCGCCAGGGGGCATCAGATCCCATAGAGTCATCTGAAGCCACATTGGGTCTATTTGGCTCCACAGGCGAGCTAAAATATGCTCGCCGCCCAAACAGGGTCGGGGTGGAACATTCCGATGGGCCCTCAGGGCATGGTGGTTTGACCATGGCACTGGCGAAGCAGTAATCCAGTCCCCTGTAATCCCTATCACGAACATCAAATTGAGCATGTGCCCAGCCCGGTGAGTGGGAGTCATTACATATTGGGAGAGTCCCAGTACCGCCATGGATGACACTAGGTCCGCTGCCTGAGTGGAGGTCACATCATCAGCATGGACATTGAAATCACCCAAGACTATCAGTTTAGGATGTTCCAATGCCCAGCCTGATACAGCCTCCATCAGGGATGGCAAGCTATTGGCCGGTGCGTTGGGTGGTCAGTACACCAACCAGATCGCCAAACTCTCCCCAGCCTCCCAGACTAGGCCGGCACACTCTATGCCCGTGATCTTCAGCAGCAGGAGCACCCTGAAGGAGTAAGCCTCCTGAATGAATAGAGCCACTTCTCCCCCCACCCCCAGTCCGTGATTGGTGAAGGACTGAGAACCCAGGAGGCGCTAGCTGGGAGAGAGCTACTGTCTCCCCCTGTCACACCCAGGTCTCAGTCAAGCACGCCAGGTCTACTTTCGGCTCGAGTAGGAAGTCCTGCAGGACCGTGGTCTTATTATTTATAGACCTGGCATTACACAACACTAATGTCGGAGGGAAGTCATCCATTCTAGCCCCACTGCCAGCAACCTTTGGGATGGAACACAGGCTGGAAGGAGGCTGAGCAACTCTGCTTCTCCGTCCCCTTCCTTTATCACCATGCCTGGTCCCACCACTATACTTTCCCCTCCCCATGAGCACTGGGATCCCTTGCCCTGTCATCGCCACATCTAGTGGTCTTTGTTAACCTCAGACCACTGGCGGAGCTAGTACTGCTACACCTAGGTATATGCTACCAGCTGTTTTTTACAGTTCCCAGTGCTGCTGGCTCCAAGCTACTTAGATTCCTATCCTGCCATTAAAAGTCCAATAATTGATTGCCAGTAGGCTCTAATTTCTCAGGCCAGTAATCTACATAAAGGTCAGGACTAATATATATATTTATATTTTTTCCTTAGTATTTAACAATTAATCAAAACAAGTCTCCCTATTCCTCCTATTCAGTGGCTGGACTATTTCAACTTAATCCAACTACTATGGACAAAAGGCTCCTAGGACTTATCCAGCAACTATATTTGGGCTCAAATGCCCAAGTACGCAGTGGGTAGAAAGGGAATTAACAAATTTATTTAACTTGAGAAAGGGGGTATGACAAGGATGTTTGTTGGTACCTTCTTTATTCTCTTTATATCTAAATGATTTAGCATCAATCTTTGATGATTGCTGCCACCCCCAAAAAAGCCTGAGACTTGGGTCCCTGTCTTGCTCTATGTGGATGATGCTTTTATTTTGCCTTGAACCAGGACTGGCCTGCAAAGGGCCTTGCAATCCTTCTCTAGTTACTGGCCCTGAAAAAGCTTGGGGATTAATTAACTGAAATCTAATATTTTAGTTTTTACCAAGACCACAAAATGGAAACCAGTTCAATGGTCAATCAATGGGCCCAATATTGATCAGGTTAAGGCCTTCTCCTATTTGAGATACTGTTCTCAGCAGATTTATCTTGGACCCTTCAACTTACAACAGCATTCAACAAAGCAAAACCATGTGCAAACACTATAAATAGGTTTTTCAATAATAAGGGGGGAGAAATACATTACTGAGCTGTGCAAACCTTCAACTTGAAAGTGGCTTAGCTATTTGGATCAAAGCTATCTCTGATCATATTGATAAACCTCTGGCCATTTTTAAAGAAAAATACTGAATATCCCCTGTTGTGTATCAAATGTTATATTGTGGGCAGAATTTGGACAAATATTTCTGGAAGCAAGAGCACAGCTCTGTGCCTTCAAACTGAGACTAAAACTTTCTGTGCTGAAGATGCCTTGCTACCCACTCTGAAACAGAATACTCACAAATCAATTTGGATAAAAGCCCTCGAGAAATTGACATTAGTTGGAATGTTGGCTAATCATATTTCTGATATGGGCAAATTCAAACCATTTTCTTTTATCAAAAAGTGTGTCCTAGAATTTGATTACTGCAGTTTGATCTTAAGAGCCTGCAGAGTTTGCTCACCAGTGTCTTTTGGTCTCTTTCCCCAAAATCGTTAAACCCCCCCATGTGTGCTATCTTACTATCCCATTATTTGTGAGATTGAATATTATACCCTCAATGGTTCTACAGGAGAGGTTTCTGAACAGGCCTTATTCCGGTAGAATTTGCCCTTATGGACTTAATAGTTTTGCTTGAATGTAGGTTTTTTCATAATATAAGAAATCAATATATTAAGCCTCTAATTGGTCAGTCATTCCCTTACACCCTGGAAACTCTGGCTCCTTTGCTTAGTGAAAAGGATCCTAAAATTACTCTGGCAATAGCAAAATTCATTTCAGTCCTAGCCCTTGCATCCAAAAAATGAGGAATGAGAATCTTTTGCTGCTCAAAACCTGTTAATCAATGAGCTTCTAAGGGAATAAAAGAAAAGGAATGATTACATGCAATTACACAATGTCATTCTATACCTTTAGGTATTTGATATGCATTCATTTCTAGGGTTTTATAACCCAATATCTGGACTTTAAAAATATTTACTATAACATAAGAAGCTATCATGGCTGTAAGGCAGTGAGATTCCTGACACTGAAGTCCCACTAAAGGTAAAGGTAAAGGTTCCCTTGCTCGAAAGCCAGTCGAATCCGACTCTAGGGTTGCGGTGCTCATCTCCGTTTCAAAGCTGAAGAGCCAGCGCTGTCCGAAGACGTTTCCGTGATCATGTGGCCGGCATGACTAAACACCAAGGCGCACGGAACGCTGTTACCTTCCCACCGAAGTGGTACCTATTTATCTACTTGCAATTTCTTGCTTTCGAACTGCTAGGTTGGCAGGAGCTGGAACTAGAGACAGGAGCTCACCCTGTCTTGCGGCACCTGGGTCTTGAACCGCTGAACTACTGACCTTCCACAGCCTGCAGTTCAGCATCTTAACCACTTGAGCCACCGCAGCTCCTGAAGTCCCACTACACTGATTTAAAATTAAAAGAATAAGAGTTTTGTGCAATAGAAGATAAAATCCAAATATCTGTTGTTGGAATACATGAATATACATATAATCATAAATGGTAATATCAAATTCCAGGAAGATGCATTGCATTTATATATGACCTCTTGCAAAGACAGCACCTTTCACAGAACTAGTTCATTATATAAATATAGGAAAGAAAAAGCCACAACACCAAGCATTTGGCTTTCTTCAATTCCTCATAAAAACAGGGGACACCTTGGGATGTTTTTCTGAAAGACTGTCTTTTAAAAATAAATAACTTGTCAGGGGTTTTTTGCTGTTTACTACTTCCAAGTCGCTTATTTAATGGGTTTATTCAAAAACCCATTAAAATGTATGAGTGAACACAGGTCTTTGAGCAAAATGTATGATCCTGACCATACTTTTGAAATGTTTTAAACGGTATCATAAACAGAGGTTGACATCTTGCAAAACATACCATGCTTCTATTTCATTTTTATATTTCCGAAAAACAATAAAGAATCCAGATACGTCATCATTTCTTACACTTGGCTTTGACCTCTGCTACCATTATTTTGCACCAAAGTAATAGGCTGGTAAATTCATACCTACACCCTTAAAAATCCTTATAGTGTTGAAAATTCTGCATTCCTGCATGGATATTACAGTTGTGAGTTGTCAGGTTTCCAAAGTCAAATGGAAGTAGTTTAAGAATCTTCCACAACTGCATTTTTTTTTTACTATATAGAACTCTGTGTATGCAGTTTTCAGCTTCTTGGGTTCATTTATTTTCCCCTCCTGCATGTTTATTGATGTATGATCACATAAACTTTTTTGCGTGTGTGCAGTATCTTATCCATAGACATATGTATTTGCGCGCATTGATAAAACCACAAAAAAGCAACCTTGATCTAATTGGGCCTATGAAGATATCGAAATTGTTAGTTTCTTTACCAATACACAGGAGTGCATGTTCACATTAGCAAATCTCTGTACAAGATATCATTTTGATGCAGCACATCTTTTAATGCAAACATATATGCAATCACATCAACACAGTTTTGTTGCAGTGTTTTATGAATGCATATGTGCACATCAATGTAACAGAGGAGAGGAAAACAAACAAATGAACTGAAGATCCTGAAAGTGGAAACAAAATGCAATTCTTCCTATTCCGGACTTAATTTTAGACATTCTCTTGGTTAAAATGGAACTGAGGAGAAATAAATACAGTACAGAGTAAATTTTCAAAACAATATAAGAACAAAACAGGCCCTGACCTGGATAGCCCAGGCAAGCCCAATCTCATCAGATCTCAGAAACTAAGCAGGGCCAACCCTGGCAAGTATTTGGATGGGAGACATCCAGAGAATACCAGAGCCAGGAGGCCAGAGGCAGGCTACCAAGCCACTTCTTTGAATGTCCTCCGTGCCCCAATAGGAGTCGCCAGAGGTCGCTATGACTTTCAAGCATGAGCGCGCGCACACACACACACACACACATACATACACAAGTGCAGAAATACCATATATATAGGCCTAACAGCACCCTCTGGGTGACTTGATACCACCTGACTTGCATGATTCAACTAGGCCTGGCGGCTTGCTACTGTTCAACAGCTGCCACTCTATGAAACTCAGCGTAGTATAATGGTCAGAGCTTCAGAGTAGAGTTTGCGAGACCCAGGTTTAGATCCCCATCTTGCCGTGGAAGCTCACTTGGTGATTTCAGCCTAACCTACCTCATAGGGTTGTGTGGATAAAAAGGAGTAGAGAATAATGTAAACTGCTTTAGTCCCCACTGTGGAGAAAGACCATAGTTTTCCTCAGTAGAAGATGCAGGGGGAAAGGAGATGGAAAGCTGAAGACAGAGGGGCAGAAATGGGTAGGTTGGCTTTTGGGGGAGAAGGAGATAGGGATGCCAATTCCAGTTTGGAAAATTCCTGGATATTTGAGGGGTGGAGCCTGGGGATGGTGGGTTTGAGGCGGGGAGTGGCTTCAGACTGATATAATGTCCTAAACTCCACCTTCCACAGCAGTCATTTCCTCCAGGGGAACCAATGTTGCTAACCTCCAGGTGAGGGCTGGAGATCTTTTGGAATTACAACTGATCTCCAGATAACATATATCAGTTTCCCCGAGAAAAAGGCTGCTTTGAAGGGTGGTGTTGATGGTATTATACACTGCTGAGGTAACTTCCAAGCTCATCCTTCCAAGCCTCCATCCCCAGGTCTCCAGGAATTTCCCATTATGGAGCTGGCAACCCTAAGAGGAACTGATATCTGTATTTGGACAAGCCATTGATTCCTGGAGAATGGCTGCTCCCACTGTTGCTGTGGTGGGTGGGGGGAAGGAGGGGGGAGGCCGGGAAAGTAACAGGGGCATAAAGAGAAGTGACAGGCATGGAGGGGAGAGACAGAGAGTAAGAAAAGGGGTGGCAGGAAGGAGAAAGAGTATGAGAGGAGTAGGGGGAAGAGGGGAAGAAGCAGAGGTGGGGGGAATGGGATAGCCACTCCCACAAGTTTCTTGTGGGTCCCCACTTGTGTGTGTGTGTGAACAAAGCAGGAAAAATCCATTCACTCCTATAGAAACGGACATATTTCAGCTAATGACCGGCTACATTATTGTAAGTTACACAGCAGGCTCAAATATATCTCCAGATTATTTTATTTTCTTGTTTGGCCGACTGATCTCAGTTAATCCCTGCGATTTAATGATTATTCTTGTTCAATGAGGCTGCACTAGTTGAGAGTGGAACCAAGGTCACTGCATTCTAGTGTATAAGTGTCATTTATTCGGTGCCTGAACAACCTGTTCCTCAAATAGCAAAGATTAGCTTTAGCTACCTTTTACATTCCAAAAGCCATAATATTAATACGCTTTACATGTTTTGACAGATTCCACTGCTTTAGCCATCTTGAATGAGTTTTATGGATTATACACTTTCAGAACCAGAGCATTATCACAGCTAAAATGATGCAGAATATTAAGAAATGCTGAGTTAATAAAAGAATTTCCCTTTACATTATGACTTAGAAATTAGCCCACCTTCTCCCAACTTAAAAAAGTCTCTCTCAGTCTTTATCTCTCCCCCCCACACACACACACACTGTAGCTCAGATCTGGAAATCTACCACTCAAGCAACCATGTTTGAATCAAAGAGACATCTAATGAAAGCTGGCTGAAATCTTTGGACTATTTTTGCTAGAAATCTCAGCACTAGCTGTGATTGGCAATGTTCGGCAAGTTGCCACTTTAATTTCACAACACTAAACATAAATGACATAAGCTGTTAATTCACTGGTGTGTTCATGTCTCTGATTTGCCATTTTAAGGACAGAGCAGCTTGCAGTAAATGTAGAATAATAAATCCAGTATGCCAAAGGCATAGCAGGAAGCTCTAGAATGGAAGCAGAATTCTGAAATTAGCTGACTAAATATCTGTCAACAGAGGCAAGGTTCAGGCCATACACTTTCTCACTACAGCATTTCTCTAGACCAATGAGCAATAAAGGATAGGCACTATGAATAAACATAGTCATATGTAGGTGTGTGCATTCGGCTCTATCCAAGCTGAAAAAATAACCAGAAAATACCTTATCAGTATTTATCAGATATTCTTTCAGCCAGATATGGGGGTGGCCAATCTCAGATAATCCCCCCAAAATTCAGGGTTATCTGGGAAAACAGGATAGTCACAGTTAAACAGCATTTAAAGAGAATGTACTCCCTTTAAACGCCCTTCTGGGTGAAGCTGCAGCTTCATGAACACATTTATAGGGACTGTGACACCTTTAAATCCTTTCCGCTCCATTATATCCTATGGGGATCATTATAGAATGATCCCCATAGGCTATAATAGGGAATCTATCAGGGTGCATGCGGGGGTCTGGAGGGCTGTTTTTTGAGGTAGAGGCACCAAATTTCCAGCATAGCTTCTGGTGCCTCTACTCAAAAGACCTGGGGAGGCCCAAGTTTCAATAAGATTGGACGAGGGGGTCCAATTATATGGACTCCCCCCCAAGAAGGTGCCCCATTTCCAATGGAGGGGAAAAACAGCAAAAAAGCAGGGACTGATGTCAAACCAAAGAGTCTCTGCAGTAGAAAATGAAGGAAGGGGCATTTTTGCAGAACCAGTGCCACTGTGGCAATGCCAGCTCAACAAATCCAAATTGGGGGGAGTTGCAAGCCTAGCACAGCCAGTGCCTGTACAGTGCCCAGCAGAATCAATGCCACTGTGGCAACGCCAGCTCAACAAGGGAGGTTCCAAGCCCAGCATAGCCAGTGCAAGTACAGAGTGCCAAGCAGTACCAGCGCAATGAACTAGTGCCCAGCAAAACCCAGTACCTTCCCTTAAATGCTTTCTTTTTTTCCTTCATTGAAAACAATGGAAGATGGGAGCAGCTTCTTTGGGCACTCTGTACATGCAGTGGTTCTGCTGGGCACTCTGTGCAAGCAGTGGTTTTGCTCGGTACTCTGTACATGGACTGTCTGTGCTGTGCTTGCTTGGTTGGATCTGTTGAACTGGCATTGCCACAGTGGCACTGGTTCTGTTGGGCACTCTGTACATGCATTGGTTCTGCGGGGCTTGGAAAAATCCCCCTACTTTCTACTGCAGAGACTCTGTGGTTTGACATCAGTCCTTGTTTTTTTGCTGTTTTCTCCCACCATTGGAAGTAATGGCGGATGGGGGCACTTTCTTTGGGGACCCATAGAATTGGACCCCTAGTCCAACCTTTTTGAAACTTGGGGGGGGGGGGTCTTTTGAGGAGAGGCACCAGAAGCTATGCTGAAAATGTGGTGCCTTTACATTAAAAAAAACAGCCCCCAGCCCCCTGGATACCCCCAGATAGATTCCCCATTGAATATAATGGTCCCATAGGGTATAATGTAGCAAAAAAGGTGGGGGTTTTCCCCAAAAAAACCCAAATCTGAATACCATACTGGTATTGGAATTTGGTTTTGGGGGGAAATTCTGAATTTGTGGAGGGTTCAATATATCCGAGTCTGAAAAATCCCAAATTTTGTGTGTATGTGTATATGCACACTCCTAGTCATATGCAGGATATTCTTCTCACATTCCTTGTGTCTCTGCTCCTGTACTGTCTATCCATCTTGCTTCTTTGGTATGCCCTGTGTTCTGTGTACTCCTTTGCTTTCTGACTTTGGCCATCAGTCAGCCCATTGTTTCCATTACTCTTGTTCTTCTACCCCTGTTATGTCTCAGATAGAGCACAGACTCCTTATACTTTGGCTACTCTAGACAGAAGCCTGTCTGGACTGGAAGCAATTCTGAAGAGCCTTCACCTGGAAACAGTTTTTACTTACCATGGGCTCCCACTTTACAAGCCTGGACTAAAGGCTGCACACATTCACATAAATAGTGTAAGTGAAGCAAAAATTGATACGTATGTCTTTATTTAAAAAGGTTTCCCTTGCTTGAAAGCCAGTTGAATCCGACTCTAGGGGGCGGTGCTCATCTCCGTTTCCAAGCCAAAGAGCCAGCGCTGTCCGAAGACATTTCCATAGTCATGTGGCCAGCATGACTAAATGCCGAGGCGCACAAAACACTGTTACCTTCACACAGAAACAGTACCTATTTATCTACTTGCAATCTGGGACCAGAGACGGGAGCTCACTCTGTCACGCGGCACTTGGGTCTCAAACTGCTTATTTATTCATGGTATTATGTGTGAAAATTTCATTAGAATCTAGAGAGACTTGGGAAGAGCTTCCTGGGATCACAGAATAGGAATTCCATATATGGAAAATGTTACTATTGTTAATGGCTGACACACTAAAACTATATACATTTGGTTGATTTTTATATTTTGTTATAGAACAAAATTGAAGATCCCAGTTGTATAATAAAGATGCAGAAAGGAGGGGGGATACACCTTTTTGCCCTAGCAGTAATGAGGGCTTGGTTTTTCATCTTACAGAAATGTTATTTTAACAGTGAAAGGGCAAAGACAAGAACAAGCTTAAAAGCCAGCATGAAGCAATTCTTCTAATGATAAACCTGGCTATGGGAATGCCAAATGAATCTCCTTGCTCAGCCACATGAATCATTGCATCTCCATATGCAAACCACTATGTTTCTGATTAAGGACATTACAGGGTACTTGTGAAGATAAAATGAATTAATAACCCAAAGAGAGCTCCTTGGAAAAATGCAGGACAGAAGTCTGTCAACTAAAATGCAAATACGTGTCTCCCCATATCTAAAAGGCACCAGCTGGGTGTATGCAATGTATGCATATGTATGCAATGTAAAATAATTTCATTCCCCTACAAGTCCTTGCAAGTTATTTTTTTTTTAAAAAAAGAAACCTTCAAAGCATCCCTGTATACCTGCACATACCACATGACCTATAAAATGGATTTATCTTGAATAAGGTTTCAGACTTTTGAATTTCCATTTGATGAGGGGGAAACTGCAAAATACTTAGCTACACCTTTGCTTTGCGGAAACTGGATTACAAAAGAAAAACCCGAAAGTTGCACATATGCGAATTTTTTATTCATATAGCATTTTTATTCTTGCAGCATAACAAAAATATAGTGCACACTGACTGTTAATATATTATTATCATCCATCATCTCCTCTGCTTTTCCAGCAATTCCTAGAGAGGCATGACATCCAGGGCTATTTTTGGGCAGGAACGCACAGGAACGGAGTTCCGGCTGGCTTCCGAGTTGGCCACACCCACTACAGCCAAAACCTCTGCGTGCGTGGCTACAGAGGGAAGGCCTGGAGAGCGACACCCCCCCCCCCCGGCGACTCCAAGGCGGATGGGCCAGGGGGCCCCTGGAAGGATTGGGGAGGCATTTAAATGCATTCCCCGGCCTGTCCAAGGGCTGGCTTGCCCAGGTTCCCCACAGCCGTGGGGCGCTTGGGCAAGCCAAGGGAACACAGTTTAAACTGCTTTCCCTTACTTCAAGGGGGGGCTTGCCCGGGCAAGCCAAGGGGGTGTGGCCTAATATGCTAAAGAGCCACACTGTCAGGGTGTGGTCTAATACGCTAATGAGCTTCTGCTGTTGGGTGTGGCCTATTATGCTAATAGGTTCCTGCTGGGCTTTTTCTACAAAAAAAGCCCTGATGACATCTATTTTGATGTTCTCTTGGAAGTAAAGTAATGCTGGAAGTCAGTCAACCAGTCTAGGAGTCTGAAGGGGAGGGGGACAGACATGGGGGAGCACTGCCACTACAATGGTGTAACATTTCTAGGGAAAACTCAGACAGACGTCACACCTTCCTAGGAATCATCAGAAACTTCCAAGATGAACAAGGCATTTGGAATTTTGTTCTTTTAGTCTCTTTCATCTCAGTGAACCTGTTGGCTCACTGATGATTTTTAAATTTATTTTTCTTCCACTACTGTGTGGGCAGCAGGGGAAGCAGGAACCCTGTGGAACCTGTCATGTCATATGTTTCATTTCTATAGCATGTTTGGTTTGGATCTGGGTCGTATGAGGAGATGCCCAGATCAAATAATGACCTGTGGGCCCACGGGGACTATAGACCCTCTCCTCCATCCTACGTAAACAGTACTTTACTTATGTCTTATTGTTACACATGTATATACACTTAAAGCTAATGCATAATATAATGATTATGAGTGGTATATTCCTATAAATACTCTGTAATTTTAAATTCAGCCAACAATTTTAACATTTTAAAAAATAAATACGTTCCCATGCATTCATTTCACAAAATCTAGGAAATCTGTCTTAAAATGTAAACTGTGCTATTTCAAGTTTTTACATCTATTCTTAAAAGACTTTTTACTGGCAATTTGCTTAAATAGTTTATCCCTCATCCACCTCGGGTATGAAGCTGGTGGCTTCTGCATAATGACATGCATTCCCTTAGCGCTTCCTCTAACCCTTTTTAATCTTCAAGCAATTTTTATCTTCAGTACCACTTGCTAACAGAAAGAGGCCAGACTATTCCACTTACTAATGCCTTTTTCACTCTATCCCATTTATTCTTTTTTTAAACTTTAATTTACTCAAAAGCTAAAGCTAAAAAATTCGTTAGCAGCTGACATTTCAAAAACTACTATTACTGAGGGGCAAAATATCTATGACAGGGAATATCTAGACATATTTATTTACTTGTCTGTTCAAAAGCAGAGGGGAGGGGTGTAAATTATTTTCACATGAATTGCCAAGGTGAGGGAAGATGAACTAAAACGTTTGACCTCATCCCACCCATACTGCAACAGTCCTCTGTTGTGCAATGCATCTTTTCCTAGCCAAGCTCTGCTACCAGAAGTGAGTCAGGCTTGAAGAAAAATGCTTAAAGCATAAGTGGGGGAGAGGCAGGGTTTAGCTCCCCTAATACACTGTTCCATTTTCTGTAAAAATAAAATTTCAAACCCAAGTTTACATGTGAATGGGAAAAATGTGAAGAAATGCATGTGAATCTATCATATATAAATTGGCTCTTTGTTAGAACATTCATAGTGCAAATTATATGTTACTACTGTAACCCCAGAGGGTTAAAAGTGGGGGTGAGATATATAAGTATAAAATAAGCTCTGGTTAATCTACAAGACTTTTCCTGACTCAATTTTATCCTAGGTTAGGCTGAAAATATGAGAGATGTGACACGTCGTGCACTGAGGTTCAGAGGCGAGTTGGTGATTTCAAGCCTGGACTATCTCATTCTAGTCAAATACTCCAGCCACTACACTATTCTAACTCTGATATCAAAGCATTTTAAAAAATGTTTAAAATAATACACTGGGATGCCAAGAGCAATTTGCAGGAGTGGCTGTTTCTTGGGCCTGTCTAGAAGGATGGCCAGCCCTGCAACTGCAACCCTGTGGGCATTTGGGGGTGTGGCCTGGGGAGGGCAGAGTGTCACAAATGCTGTGGTGTTGCTTCTGAGTCATCACCCAGAACTGATGCCACAGCATCTTCTAGGAATTCCCCCAATCTCTGTGGTAAAGACTTCTGGGTGAAAACCCAGAAGTGATGTCTTGACATCTGTGACATTCCCCTCAACCTTTTTCTCCTCTGTGTCAAAGATCGAGTGCAGGCGATGGAGGGCAGAAACAGAAGGCTGCCAGCTGTGGGCAGGCAACCAGAAAGCCTCATGCCTAGTAAGGTATTTTGGGTTTTTTTGTTTTACTTTTTTCTTTAAACAACAGACCCCTGTCCTTTATCTAGGGTTGCCAACTTTGGGTTGGGAAATTCTTGGATATTTCTGGGTGGAACCTGGGGAGGGTGGGGTTTTGGACAGGGCAAACCTCAGCGGGGTTTAATGCTATAGAGTTTACCCTCCAAAGTAACAATTTACTGCAGGAGGACTGATCTCTGTACTCTGGAAAACTGTTAACTCCAAATGATCTCCAGGCCCCATCTGGAGGCTGGCATTCCTACTCCTATCAGCAATTGGTTAGCTGCTTGAGTTTTAGAAATGGGTTGTGACAAGGAAAGCAGCTACTCAGAATGGAAACATAAACTGAAAGCATTTTGCACACAGGAAACTACTTCAGCTGTTTTTTTTGGCACTGATATGGATTTGCTTCTTCAAAATATGCTGCTAAATTAGTTTAACCTTATGCAACTTTTCTGAGGCTGGTTTTTTTTTTTGTTTATAGAAAGCAAAATGCAAGAGGTAAGAGGCTGTACTTTGACAAAGTTGTTTACTACCATACAGGTCTACCAGATTTTAGACCAACTGAAATTTCTAAGACTGAAATACTGGATGTTATCAAGGTATGATCTGTAACTAGGCCAGTCTTTTCCAGAAAACAGAACAGTTGGTATATTAGCCTAATCCTAAATGGCCACTGCTGAAATCTGGCCATCCAGCAATGGATCCAAGACCACTCCCGAGATGCATACTTGATTACTAAGGGGGACTGTAACCTCATCCAAAACAGGCTATAGTTCTATCTGCCAGATGAGTTAAAGCACTTAACAGCTCTACCTCCAAACTGTCTGGATTAAATTTCAGTTTGTTCTTTCATATCTAGTCCAGATAGTAAAGGTAAAGGTTCCCTTGCTTGAAAGCCAGTCGAATCCGACTCTAGGGTTGCGGTGCTCATCTCCGTTTCAAAGCCGAAGAGCCAGCGCTGTCCGAAGACATTTCCGTGGTCATGTGGCCAGCATGACTAAACACCAAGGCGCATGGAACGCTGTTACCTTCCCACTGAAGTGGTACCTATTTATCTACTTGCAATTTCTTGCTTTCGAACTGCTAGGTTGGCAGGAGCTAGAACTAGAGACGGGAGCTCACTCCGTCATGCGGCACCCGGGTCTCGAACTGCTGAACTACCGACCTTCCATAGCCTGAAGTTCAGCGTCTTAACCACTTGAGCCACCGCTCAAATTCAAATTTACAAATTCCACAGATTTTGTTGGTGAAAGGAGATACTGCCGGGTATCAACTGCATAATGATAATATCTCCATCCAAATTATTGGATGACTTCCCCCTACCTCTTTTATGTAGATATTAAGCAACAAAGAAGACAAGACAAGAATGGATCCCTGTGGAACCATAAGCCCCAAACTCTGGAATCCAAAAAACAGTCTCTGAGTGTAACTTGCTAGAAACAACCCTCAAGCAACAAGCTGAGCTACCAATGTATGGTGTGGCATCCAGTTCCATCCAGCAAGATGTTGCAAAGGATGGTATCCTCTGGTATTGAAAGCTGCTGAGAGATTCACTCTCTTATCCATTTCCCAGCAAATAAACTAAGTAAAACCAAGACTGTTTTGGTCCCAAACCCAGGTCAGAAGCTGGTGTGAAATGGATTCACACAATCAGTTTCACCCAGGAAAGCCCGATAAACAAACCAATAAGTAAAAATAGCCTACCATTTTTAGCTACAAACCTAATAAATTATAAAATCTTATCTTACCTATAAATAAATGGTGCTACTGTGGCTGTATTTGGGTGGCTGTATTGCTGTTGCTGAGGAAGTTGAACAACACTGTTTCCTGTTGCTTGTCCACTAGTTGCAGCCATTGAAAGAGCAGTAGATGAACTAGGGGTAAGAGCCATACTGGATTCTTTTCCTTCTGAAGATGGGAGATTACAAGGAGTGTATGCTTTATCATTACCTTGAGATTTTGCTGTTGACTGGGGTTGGTTTCCTTTTGCACTCCTTAGTTTTTCAGTTTCTTTACTTCCTGAACATGCCAGTGATGGACTCTGCTTAGATACAGATACTTTTGATCCAGGTTTTGGTATTCCACTAGAGGAAGGTATTAAACTTTCTTTCTTGGCTGATGTAGTCTTACTCCCCTTTGGGATCAGGCTTGCAATTTTTGAGGTCTTTTTCGTAGGTGTCTCTGTGGCCTGGTCCTTCTCTTCCTTTACCGCCTTCTCAGTGCAAACTTTATTTTTGTCCCTGCTCTTTTCCTCTTTGTCCTTTGGCTGTAGCAAAGACTTTTTATTGCTGAGATTTTTGCTTCCAGCTTTTGGAGGGGTTAGTTTCGGCGATATCTTAGGACTGCTGCTGGTGGAACCACCACTGTTGAGCCCACCACTGAAGCCATCCATTTCAACACACTCTGAAAGAGCTTCCTCATCTTTCCCACTGTCATTGGGACCTGAATTTGATGATGACAAGGGAGGCCGCAGGACAGTTCTAGCATTAACCAGTTTGAATTTCTCCAACATGGATTTCTGTCCAGAGGAAGGAGTTTTTGGTCCTTCAGAGAGGGGTGGCTTAAGCCTATCTGAAGGTGTAGGAGAGGTTGCGGGGCTAGGCTGCTTGACAGACAGCATGGTAGAGGTGGCACTGTGCTTGACATTCATGGACTTGCTGCGCCAAGGCTTGCTGGCACTTGGAGAAGGGATGGCAGAGACCGGCTGCTGCCCAGTGCTGGTGGGATGCTGTACATTTCCATTCATGCCTGCGGATGGGTGAGGGCCTTTGGGGGATTCTAGTTTAAAAAGAAAAATAATGTTAATTTTTCAGAGTTCTTTAACCTCTCTCAGAATAATGTGTCATCCCAATTAGCTGTGAATCTGAAAGCAGAGCTAGCACTGAGCTCTCCAAAAGCCTACTCTGATTGACCTAGTTTATATATGTAAAACTTCCACTCCGTCATATATTGCTTCTGAAACTCCAATCCTTTGAGTCACTGGAATAAAGAAATACACTTTTATGGATGAAATTAAATTTATCACATATAATACATTATAATTGTAATTTTATATTCTGCTAAAACAGTCCTTGATGGGATTACCCACATATTAACAAACATTCCAAATTACAAAAGAATGAGACTCTAGGCAGGTGGGGAAGGGGAAGAGGGATATGCATCTTTTAGAGATGTCATTATTTGCTCAAATAATACATTTTTCCAATTAAAGGTCTGATACTATCAGCAATGGTACTAGCCAAAAAGCATATCATTGTAGTTGCAGTGACTGCTGATAGCCAGCCCAGGATGTTGTGGTGCTAAAGAAGCTTGGTTAGTGCCGCTAGAACAGCTTCTACACAGAGGTTGTGCTCCAATTTTGTGTCTGCACTAGACTATGGGTTGTTGGTTTTCATCTACTTTCCATTTCCCCCCCAGCTTTTCTGTGTTCTTTTGAGGAAGATCTTTAGAATATCATGTTCTAAGCATGTTATGCGGATAGAAATGTGCACATTTTTGCAGTCATTCCCCCCCAAAGAACACTACTTTCCATATATATATATATATATACACACACACACACACACACACACACACACACATATATATATATAGAGAGAGAGGGGGGGGGAATATATTTTATTGGTTGTTTAACTCATAGATTATATTATTCCATTATTCAAAGTATTCAAAAACACTATTTTTCTTGCCTCAGTCCTGTCAGGGTTGCCATTTCCCTCCCTCATGCCACCATAGGACTTTTGAAAAATCCTACAGCAATATATGGTATAAGGAGAATGGCAGGCATAGGGAGAATAGCAGTCATTGGGATCTAGGGCAAGCAAAGGGCCTGAAAAAGTACCATGTGGATGCTCTATTGCAGCTGTAAATGCCTCTGCATTCATAGTAGCAGTGGTAGGAACACAGAAAATTGTGCTGTATGACTGTTGCCTAGATCGGTAGCAGCTCATAGACAGTGGCTGTAAGTGATGCAACATTTTTAAATGGCAAAGAAACAGAGTAGGGCAGTGATCCCATACAACTTGAAGGAAACCACTTAATGAGAAAAAACAAGTAATGAGACAATGTAGAGACACTTCAGCCATTACTGAATCAGCCACGTGGCTGATTACAAACCTACATTCCTGATATAATGAGACTGAAGTGACAGACAGCACAGTGGGATAGTCTTGCCTCTCTTGCCTCACATATAGGATCCCTCTGGCCATACCTATGCTTCTGGCGCCAGTCATCTGAGGAGCGAACTTGAATAAAAGAAGCACTGAACTGTCTGGCTGGGTAGGAGTAAGGTTACTAGTAATGCCTGGGCTTGAAAATTACCCCTGTGATTTCAACAACAGCATGACAGAATTATATTAGGTCACTGCATTTTCTCTCAGACCTAGTACATATCCTGGCCTTAATGCTGCAAGAGTGGCACTAGGGAACAAGCCAGCATGTCAGCAGTACTGTAAGTCATGCAAAACCATAAAGACTAACCATAGATAAACAACCAACTTCAAACTACAGTTCGACATACCCTAACGAACCTCTTAGGGGAGTGGTCCACATCCAGACAGTCAAACTAACCATAGTTTGCTTAATTAAACCATGATTTTGTGTGACATCTGACTTAGCCAATGACAGGTTGCTATTACTGTAATTGACAAATGGCAACTGCATGAGCAGGAATTATCTTGTTTTAAACAATAGCTATACACCAGCATACTGGTAGAAACAAAGCTCACTAATGATAAGACATATATTATAAATGTTATTGTAACCACCAGCACCCCTAAAATAAAGAACCAATTAATATAATCGAAATAGATTGAAATTTCTCCAAGTTCCAAAAAGGATAAATCAACGTAACCGAGGTACAATGTTTCCTTTTAATACTGATTATATGAGACAGTTTCACGGTTGAAGCCCTTTACCATAAAAAGAAAATATATATGAATGACAAGCTGGATAGGCTTATTGAGAACATACTGGATGTGGAAAAGAGACAGTCATCCCTCTCTGCCTGTCATGTTTCCTCTTTCAAGATTAATGACACCATGAAAGGGTTGGTTTTGATCAGTGAACTCTCCATCCTGCAGGGAGAAAAATCACTCCCCTGCAGGGCGCAATCTGAATCAGGTTCCACATGGTTGCTATTGTCCTTTTAAAAATTCTGGGAAGACCCTTTCATGGGTCTCAGCATCATACCTGTCTAGTCCACAAAGTCTATTATAATACCATGCCACTAGCTCAGGGTTTCCAGGTCTCTTACTATAGCTGGAAACCTCCCAGCAACCAGGTATTTTGCCCACTGGCTTGCAGGAAGAAATGGGGGCATATGCTAGCATTGCACTGGCATGAAAGCATCACTTCTAGTGAAAAGCTGGAAGGGACACTATGAGATGCTCTAGGATTTGCAAAAAAACCCAAAATCCTCTATGGTTTTACCATACAGCTATTACAAATCCTAGAGCATCCTATTACATCACTTCTAGTTTTTACCAGAAGTGACGTCAGCACACCAGCATGATGCCACCATGCCAGCAGCTTCCCCCTTGAATTCTCTAGCTGTGGCCTGGCAACTGTACTGTAACCGTCTTTTACTGAATAGTTTACTTAAGAAAGGAGTCTATTTTACACAAGCATTAATGTTGAGTGACTCCTTGAAGTACTATCACCCTGTCTCTTCTATGAACTTCTAATTTTCTCACAAGAGGAGCTGAAAAGAATCATGCATGGATTTACAGAAGGGATGAATAAAGTTATCTCAATTCCATTCTTTTAGTGTTCTGGAATTTTCACTGTTCTGCATTTTAAACTTACTTATTTGAACTTAACTACAAGAATTTCTAAAATTCATTTTGGATGGAATTGAATTGGTCGCAGCTTTCATTCCCCCCCCTGTTCATTTGCATTTACCCCCACTGTTACTGATGTGTGCACTGATGAAACAATGCACAAAAGCAATCTTGATGAAAACATATGAAAGATTGTACCAAAATTCCTTTTCTATAGTGTTATATTGTGATACACATTTATTTATTTATTTATTTATTTATTTATTTAATTCCATTTCTACCCCGCCCTCCCCGCACGCAGGCTCAGGGCGGCTTACAAGGCACAAGTGCTATAAAACCAAATACATTAAAAACAGCATAAATTACAACTTACAAGATACATGGAGGACTAAAATACATTTTCTCCATTACATGCCAGGAAGAGGTCTGAGGTTGAAATCAGAAGGGAGAGGGGCGGCCTAAGCCGTGTTGTTCCAATTTCTTGTAGGCCTACCCTGACAGTCCTGCTTCCGCATACATGCGGTGGTGGTAGTGGCGGCGGCGGCCCCTATTCAAAAGCCTGGCGGAAGAGCTCCATCTTACAGGCTCTGCGGAACTGTAAAAGGTCCCGCAGAGCCCTGATCTCCTCTGGGAGCTCATTCCACCAGATAGGGGCCGCCACCGAAAAGGACCTGGCCCTCGTGGTAGCTAGCCTGGCCTCTTTTGGGCCCGGGGTCACTAAACGGTGCTGTGACCCCGACCGAAGTGCTCTTTGGGGCCTATATGGGGAAAGGCGGTCCCTCAGGTATGTCGGACCCTGGCCATGTATGTCTCTGTATGTATAAAGAATCATACTATAACAAGGACTGCTTATTTGCAATGTTTTATCAATGCACATAGATAAATCAGAGTGAAAATGGCAGCAAATTGCACATTCAGTACAAAATTCAGAAATAAAGATCTAGTAATTTGGATCTCTATAATTAGAAGCAAGATCTAGTAATTTGGATCTCTATAATTCCTGCAAAATGTCAGAAAAAGTGAACGTGGAAAGCTTCTATAGTTTATGACTCTAATGTGACACTGCTCACACAACTAGAGATTGGCATGAATAATTGTCACTGTAGCCAGTGTGTATGCAAAATTGGGTCTCAGCAATAATAAAGGCTGAACCAAAGATTATTTCAGCAAACACATGCTCTCAAATGTGCATTTGGCAATATATAAGGAATAGAGAGACATTACATTTCCCCAGGGGACATCCTCGAATTGAGTAAACAGGCATGTTCTGAAGTTCTGTGCTTCCCAGATACATGTGGGCTTGATTAAGTTTGGGCCTGCAGTATGTACAGGCAGCTTGGGTCTTTCCCCTATACCATTTTCTGACCTGAAGAGCTCCCTGTGGATGCTATTTGCCCTGTTGTGAAAACATAATGTATAGCTTACCAATACACATATAACTACCAATGGAGCAAATAAGGCCCCCCTGGCCATATCCAGTGGAGAGAACCATCATGGGGGGAGGTCAAAGCTTCCTCCACATATTGCATTCTTAAATCTACCATGTAGTTAAGCCCTTACTAGTTCTCCCCTTATACTAAAGTTCAATTGTACATCAGTCACCACCACACCATTTGAAGCCATATTTTGCAAAGCAAAGCAAGCTATATGAAAAACACATGGGCCTCTCTAAATTAAACCCATATTTTCAGATGTGCTACTGGCCTGTTTAACATTATCCTACATTATAAAAATTAACTGTTAATTGTGATTAAGCCCTTGAAAACCACCATTTATGCTTGCTTAATTATAGTGTATAATGTCATTACTTAAGTCACATTTTACAGTTAGCTAAAATATATTCTGAAGTTTGTAAATAGTATTTGGTGCTACACAATGTCAAAGACTATGAGCAAGCCATGCAAGAAACATACTATTATATACTGAAAAAAATACTATATACGCAGTCAATGGTTCAGGTTGGATCTCTGCTTAAAAATGTAGACGTTAAGAACATAAGAGAAGCCATTGTTGATTCAGGCCAATGGCCCATCCAGTCCAACACTCTGTCACACAGTGGCCAAAAATAGCACTTAAGGCAATGATGGATTTTGTCATAGACTCTGCCTTCTCTTCCAGATCCAGAAATGCCACAAATTTTGTTATGGACAATCGTGTTATAGGATGGTTTTGTGGTTTAAATATTGTATTTTATTGTATGTTTTATTGTATTTTAGATTCCGGCTTTGCCACCTGTGAACCACCCTGAGCCTTTGGGAGGGTGGTATAGAAATCCAACAATTAAATAAATAATAAATATCTTGTAGATCATTTTTTCTGATTTTACCCAATAAACAGCCTAATTTTATTCTAATGCTAGACAGGATTCTTAGTTGGTTTTTAGATGGTTAATTCTTCATGCTTCTTTTTTTTCTTCCATTGCCTATGGATTTTTTATCAGCTTCTGCTGCTGCAAATAAATTTATACTTGGGTTTGTTTGTTTTTAGCTGCTGTTAATTAGCACTATAGGGGTTTTAACTATGTTGCTGATCTTTCAGCTTATTTACAGGAACTTTGATTCATAGCAATTTTATTGGTTATTTTAAGATTAGAAACTACTTTGGAGATTATTAATCAAGAGTACAATACATAAATATATCAAGCAATAATAAATAAGCATATTTACACTCAAATGCTTGCTGTGCTTCTGCAAATGTATTCCTATAGTAAAGATGGCTTCTGTGGATATAGGTCTGGCCTTTTCAAATAGCATTCTTTCTTCATCTTTAAGGGAAACTGATGATGGAAAGCTAAACCATATGCTCCACATCACAAAAAATATATATTATAAACAAGTATTTCCTTAAAGTCTATTTATGTCCTCCTGTTTAACCCATTATGTCCTCTTTAACCTATTAAAATGTAATATATTGCCAATAAATATGTAGATTTTAAAAACTTTGATATTGCAGCAACTATTTGATTATGTAAATAACAGAAATTCTAGAGGCTGGATCCAAAGATTTTCCTCAATAAAGACTCTTTCTGTAAGGGTAAGGGCATCTTTGAAGCCAACACCATTTCTAGCTTTTAAAAGGTAATTTTTATACATTTCATTGAATAATACAAAAGACAAGAAAAAGGCAAAACTTGGCATAACCAAATAATCCTCAAATAGCAATTCTCTACACAAGATATCACTACTAATATTAAATAATATCTATACAATTTATACAAATATATACTACCATCTTAATCCAAAATTTTTATCAATTTCTAATCTTCTAAGTACATTACCATTGTTTACACTGAACCATTGCCTCATATACTGCTGAGAATCACAAGTTTGGTCTCCTCTTCAGGTTTAATTTTGTTTGAGTACTCTATGAACAGGGACCATCTTTGTACAAATAATGGCTACTTTCTTATATTCCTCTCCCTTAAGTGCCTACATACCACAATTTTCTCCATCACCATAGTTAGCCAACATTTCCTCAGCCAGATTTCAATAGACAGTGTTATCTTTGGTTTCCAAAGGCTTGCAATCAATAATTTTTGGACACCACCAGAATAACTAATAAGTGTTCCACTTGGCCAAATAAGATTAACATTGGTGAGCATTGCAATCTATGAGCTATGATTTCACTTACTACTTTACATATTCTCTCCCAGAATTGTTTTATAACAGGGCAAGTCCACCATATATGTTGGAACGAGCCTTTCTCCTGAAGCATCTGTCAGAGACATATCAAACATTTCCCCTAATTTAGCAGGGGTGTAATGCCACCTAAACATTAATTTCAGACCATTTTCCCTCCTAATAATGTTAGCTGATGTGGCTAAGATAACTTTATAGATTCCCCCCAACTGATTTCTTGCATTAAATTGCATTGCAATCTCTGCCTGTATGTTGGCTCCTTATAATCTAATTCTAGAAGGACCTCATAAAGTTTTGCTAATAGTACTTGGATGCTTCAGAGTACATCCTTAACTTCTCAAAAACATTCAATGCCTCCAAAATATCAACTCTCTGAGCTAAATTGCAGATAAAGCTTTGGATCTACTGATACTGGAATTCTATCACAGGGTTATTTCCCATCCTTTCCCTTATTTGATTCGGTAAACAAACACTCCATTCTTTCAAGAAATCTATGATTCAGCTGAAACCAGCCTGAAGTGTTCATTAAGTATAAGAGGCATAAGGGGTGAGGAGGAGTCCATTTCTAAATTTTCTTATTTGTAGATTTCTTATTTATTGACTGTGCCCTAAGCCATATCTAGCTTCAGAAAGGAAAGGAGTGGCACACTTCACCAGGTTAGTTTATGAAACCCATATATTGCTTAAAGAAATGAAACAGGGAAAGATATCATTTGGGGAGACTAGGTTGGGCAACAATGGCAATCCCTAAGTACATTAATCTTCCAAAATCTAAACAATCTGCAGCCACCAACTTACTGATGGCTACTTTGGAGCAGCCGCATCTTGTAGCCTCCTATGGAGTTGGCAGGGGGGAAGGGGGCAGACTTAACAGGCATGTTTGCTGTCCTGCCCCATTCCCAGGGGTTATTTAATAGCCTGAGCCACCAGCTCGGGGTCAGCCTGCTTCGCTTCATTGGGCATTCCCTCTCTCCCTCCCCTTTTTTGCTGAATTGGTTGTACTGTGTTTGGTTAATGTGTATTGCTTTGTCACAGCTTTATGGCTGTTCTAGGCACTGGGCCAGATCCATTTGTGGGGAGACTGCAGGTGCATGCCCACCTCCCCAAGTGAGGACCCCCTTATGGGGTCTTGGGAGGTCAAGTTATTTAGCTGCATGCCCAGCTTGAGGGCAGTCACCTGGCTCCACTCCCAGGTGGCAAGGATTCCATGCATGGACTTGTGTCCTTGTGGGACCAACTTCTTGTCACTTCTGGGCTGGGATGTGGTTCATTGATCCTCAGTCGGGTCACTAAATGTTTGGATCTGACCCTATGCTGCGTGAAATGCTCTCAATGCTGTAATCAATAAAGCTGTGGCCTGTTCTCATCCAATTATCATCTGTGTTGTTTCCTTGGTGTATTTTCCTCCTTCCTTGTTTGGTAGTCTTGGTGCCCTTAGGAGCACAATCTAGCCTATTTAACACAAATTTATTCTTGTTTCAGGGAAAATAAATCTGAACTGTACTTCTTGTAGTCTGGATTTCTGCTTCACATAGTCTTCACATAATCTAAATGTTCCTGCTTTACAAAGTCTAAATGTATACTCAAAATCATAATTTTCCAACAGGCTGAATACTGACAAATGAACAGAGATACATATTCAGAGACAGGTACCTCCACCTTGTGGTAGATTTTATACACACTGCTTTTCAAACTGATTCTGTTCTATTCTTAGATACCTTCAATTAGAAAATATTATATACGATGTGTCTGCATGTATCTCAGATGAAATGTTGTTCTTATATTTCTGGCCAAAGGTAAATAAATGTATACATAATAAGTGATATGTATCAGATTTACCACAATGTGGGGATACATGCCCTTGAATAAGCCTCTGTGGTATTAATTAAGTGGGATTAATATGGATTACTGCATGTTACAAAACATATGGAACCTTATATAAAGTCAGATTATTGGTCTACCCAGCTTTATATTGTCTACTCTGACAGTCAAACTAGTCAAGGAGCTAGAAGAGATCTCACAAGCAGTTTAAATTGCAGGATTCAAGTACTGACTGGAGACTAAGCTTTTACCTTATGCTATTTTCTTGCCTTGAAATGTTTTTCCAGGGATGTTGTTTGATCTACAGAGGGAAGCATACAGGTTGCCTTACTGTCAATGGCAACAATTTTCAAAAGTGTCACAGCAGCTTCCCTCCAAACTCTTGATGGACAGGTCTTTCCAAAAAGTCTCCAATTCCAAGAAGTGTTCCACGGACATACAAAACATGGAATACCTTGGAAAGATGGGATAAGCACGAGCAGGGCATGAAAGTGCTAGAGATGCTTGGCAATATTCCTGAATAACTTTTGTTAGAGCTGGTCATGTCATTATCTCTTCACAGTCACCTTCTTCACATGATGAGGGGGGAGAGAACACTTACCTTTTTCATTTCCATTTGCATATTGTGGAGGCTTGTTTTTGTCAATGCTATTAAAGCTCTGACTTCTTCGATTTAAATTGGATGCTCCCTGGACTTTGGTACTGCTGCCTGCAGCTGGCACCCTTGAGGGCCCGGGAAGCCTAAAATGGTACAGTCAGAAATGAAATTGTTGTATATTGTCAAACATATCAGATGGGTAGTTTTTCAATATAAATCGACAAAGCTGATCAGCATTTTTCCAGGTAAAACAGAAGTCCAGTAGCAGCTTAAAGATGAACAGTAGTTATTTCAGCATAAGCATGAATAAGCATGGATAATGGTATTAATTAATAGAATTATTAGCATGAATTTTTTCAGACTTTAAGGTGCCACTGGCCTTCTGCTTTGTTTTGCTACAAAGTCTATTGTATAAAGTCTAACACAGTCTAACAGAGACCCCTCTAGTTTTCCCCCATAATGCAGGGACAATGACCAACAATAAGATTTATGATTAGTTAGACTGAACACTGCTGACAAAAGGTCTGCCTTAATATTCACAGAAGAGGGAAGACATTTTACAGGACCAAAGACAAACATATAAGGATCCTTTGCATTTTCCATTCATACTGCAAGAACGATTCATTCAAATATTTTGTTATCTACATAACCCTTTATTCAAATAGTTCATATATTTCTATGAAACAGTTCGTATACTTTTGTGAAATGCACTGAATGCATTTGAACAAAAACAACCTAGGTGTACAGTTTTGTGTAAAAGAGATATACTGTAGACGTGATTTCTTTAACAAAAGGTGTACTTGACTGGGGAGGTTTATATCTTCTCTTTCTCCAGAGTCTCAGACACTGGTTACAGCTATTACATGATGTGATGCGGAATTCAGTAACCAACATAGTTCCCATGATCATTACTTGAAATGAAGACTCTTGAATGAAAGTGTTCTCTCTGTCCTAGAAGAATACAGTTCAGGCTACATATTTCATTTGTTGGTATTTGCTGCCACCATCTGAAAGATCCTAGGTATCAAAATTAAAATTAATGAAGATGCCATTGCTTGCAATGCGAACAAACCACATACTATATTATTTTCTATTTTATTGTTTTGGTTATTAAATTATATGTCAGCCTTAAATGCTGCCCATAGATATGGATTTCTCCAGTGCACTGCACAACGTTGGAACCATCAATAGACAGGCTATCAAATTTAGATCACAAAATTGAAAACATCTCCAGCATCAAGTGATGTTAGGTAACAATATCTCAATAATATTAGCATTGTGAAATGCCAGCAGCTGGCACTGGAGAAGGGAGATACAACAATGCAAATTAACAATGGGAAATGTTCGATTTTTTTTAAATCCTGCTTTGCTTACTGCACTGGTGCATCACAGAAGCCAAAATAAATTTCATCTTTCTACAGAAAAGTTATGAGCAGATCCTTGTTCAGCAATAGTACCAGTTTCTAACAGAAACTACAATAGCTTGACCACTCACTCCATCTCAGTCAATGGCACAACTATGACATAGGTGGCTGGAAATTTGCTAAACTTTATCATGACCATGGCCATCTATGCTACCCCCCACCCATGCACTAAAGTACATTTAAATATGTAACTGCTTTTAATCATTAACAGGATTGCTTTGACAGTCAGTTAAGAAATCGAAAATAAGAAATTTGCATTTTGAAATCGTTTTTAAAGCATGGACACAATACATATCCAATAATACATATCTAATACATACATACATACATACATTCTAGCAGCCTAAGCATTAACAATGACATCATTTACTTTCTGCATGTACCAATATATTCCAGTTCCAGTCACCCCCCCCCCCCCCAATCATTTTAATTAAACAACTGAGGAAATGCAAAGTGTAAAGGAACAGGTAATAGACAAGAGACATATTTCTGGTCAAAATCTTACAGACACTGTTATAAATTTATAGCATCAGACAAAGAACAACTGTTAGCTCCCAGACATGATGAATGGTGGATGAGACAAGAGAGTCCATAATAAATGAGATTCAAGACCTACGACCACAGGTGCACAACAACTGCACTCTGGTATAGCTCATTCCAGGCTATCACCAGCAGCTCAAATTGTGTTAGAAGATGGACTCTATACATTGGAATATACATAATATATGAACTGCACAGATAATACTACTATGATCAGTTGTCAAAAGATTACCCATAGTCATACAGGCTGCACGCAGAAAGAGGGGCTAGTAGTAGGAGACAAATGCAGTTTTTAATGTTCAGAAGGGATACAAGACATGTCTGAAAACAAGATAGGCCAACAATGTAAGAATTGACTAGGGTTATCAGATTTTCCTTTACACAAGTGTCCATTGTTCCAAGTCATTGCAGCTCCACAAGACTTTGAATGTCCCTAACACTCAAGATTTTCTGTTTCTCTTTTCAAAAATTCAGATCTGATTGGTGGTTTCAAGCTGTTTTGAACTGTTTTCCCCAATACAAATATTGAAGACAGAGAAGCTGCCCAATATGTGAGACTACAGATGTGCTACTAGAAAGCAAGAAGTACCTGGTTCTTCTATTCCATATGTGGATTTATGATTGTGCTACTCAAAGTAAGCACTAACATCCCATTTAGCTACTTGGGCTGTGCCAACCAACTGAAAATGCATGACTTTGAACCTCAGAGGAAACATCTGCTGCTATTAGCAGAACTCCTTTCCACTGGTAACCAAATTACTGGAGAAGACAACCATAACACAGAGAGAAAGAGAGAATTTGCTGCAGTCTGAACAAGTTATCACAACTAAAGTAACAGACAACCAAGTACCTTCCCTTGTTTGTTCACTCACAGCTGCTTCCTTTCACTATACAGCAGCTGAAAAAATTAACAAACCTCCTTAAAGGTGAGAGTCTGAGCCATTAGGTGCTTTGATAATTTGTGCCAGACAGTAGTGAAGGAACAGGAAGGGGTAATAAACAAGGGAGGGTGTGGAAGAGTAAGACTGACAGTGCCAACTGATACTTGATTTGCTGATATACTTGTCTATCTCTCTTCAGCAAAGGTTGCCTCTCAGTGTAGTTGAATGTACCATAAAGCCCCCTTTTACCCTATGTCTGTCTGTGGATGATGCACTGAGAAAGAAGCTTTAGAGAACTAAAATCCTGTTAGAGCTCTGCCAGCTCATTTGAATCAGCTATTTTATAGGCATTATGCTAAGCTGCAATGTACAAACATGCCTACAGCTATTAAATGGAGCTGTTATTTTTGCAGTCATGGGCAGGGTTTTTCCAGGGCCAACAGAAAATTCTGCAAAGCTTGCATATAAAATATGATTATAAAGAGCTTAATGTCTACTTTGGTTTCAAGAATAAAATGCCAGTGGGCAGTGACTCCATTAAGATCACTAGCAAGCAATAAATTAGAGATGTTAACTGACCTAGAAGGCTTTTTTTGACTGGTTGCAATTCCACTGTGATTAGACTGAGTTGCATATCTGGCTGTCAGACTGTATGAGAAGAAACAGAGAAATTGAATTAAAGAAATTGTTTTGGACATGCAAAGAAAGCACAAACTTACCACCAAATGATGAATTAATGTAATGCAAATAGAACATGGATAGAGAGCAAATTAATCAAAGAAAGAGTTACATGTAATGTATACAACATGAGTATAGTCTATGCCATAATGCAATGCCCTGTAAACTGTTCTATCAAGTGGAGGAAGAAACGTTTAAAAATATCAAAATCATGAACTATCAAACATTGTAATTGTTTCAATAAATGCAATTATAGTTGTGCCAATGTACCTTCAAAGCAACTTCAGGCATGAACTCCTGGTCTGAATTTCATGGTGATACATCGACTTTTAGCTAAAGGTTAACTTTCAACACTAATTGAAGATCTAACCTGTGATCCTGTTAAAGGGAAAGTCATTCTTCTTCCCTGTTCTGCATTACACTGACTTCAGATTATCCTATAATGGACTAAAAGCTTATTCAAGAACTTGAATAGGGACTGTTATGTCCACTCCAGAAGTGCATTTTAGCATTCTTTATAGCACTTGAGGTCTGCTTTTGCTGGAAATTTCTGTGCAGAGGGAATAACCAGAATGACAGATCTTTAATGTGACATTCTATATCAGAAGGATCCAATTCTTCATGGTCGTGGAACAAATTTGCCCTCCTCTTACTGGCTATGAGAGTATATTTTGGCATTGACAAGGTGGTACTTTTGTCCTATGTGCAAGCTATAATATCAACATGCAAAGCAGCAAGGCAGAAAATGAAAATGTATGGGGCAGGTGCTGACATTGGCAAGGAACATGGCATGGCTAATTCTAGAGGTGATGGTTGCAGAAAAAGATATGACATGATTAGGCCTGATCTACACAAAAACCTCAGGAGTTGGAAAGTTGGTTCTTAAGAACATAAGAACATAAGAGGAGCCAATGTTGAATCAGGTCAATGGCCCATCCAGTCCACCACTCTGTCACACAGTGGCCAAAAGTACCAGGTGCTATCAGGAGGTCCATCAGTGAGATCAGGACACTAGAAGCCCTCCCACTGTTGCCCCCCCCCAAGCACCAAGAATACAGAGTATCACTTGCCCAGACTGAGAGTTCCTATCTATACCTTGTGGCTAATGGCCACTGATAAACCTCTGCTCCATATGTTTATCCAATTCCCTCTTGAAGCCATCCATGCTTGTAGCCGCCACCACCTCCTGTGGCAGTGAAGTCCATGTATTAATTACTCTTTGGGTGAACAAGTACTTCCTTTTATCTGTTCTAACCCGACTGCTCAGCAATTTCATTGAGTGCCCACGAGTTCTTGTATTGTGAGAAAGAGATACCTGCTCCATCCCATGCATAATCTTGTACACCTCTATCATGTCACCCCTCAGCCATCATTTCTCCACGTTAAAGAGCCCAAAGCACTTTAATCTTTCTTTGTAGGG
>NW_015168656.1:1886338-1892442 GCF_001447785.1 Gekko japonicus
AGTCCTCAGAATGGAGGCATATTTTAAGGAAAGATTACATATTTTTGTCAGGGGTTCCACATGTTCACATCTGAGTTCTTTCAGAACTCTTGGATGTATGCCATCCGGGCCTGGTGATTTATCCATTTTTAAGTTGTCTATCAGTCATAGGACCTCCTCTCCCGTCACCTCAATCTAACTCAGGTCTTTCAACATCCCTCCCGAAATCAGTGGTTCAGGAGTGGGCAAGCACTTCTCATCTTCCACAGTGAAGACAGAGGCAAAAAATGCATTTAGCTTCTCAGCCATTTCCCTATCATCCTTCAATAATCCTTTTACACCTTGCTCCATTCTGAGGCCCACAGCCTCCCTGGCTGGTTTCGTGCTTCTAATGTATTTGAAGAAAGTTTTATTGTTAGTTTTTTTGTTTTTTGCTATATGCTCCTCATATTCCCTTTTTGCCTGCCTGATTACAGACTTCCCTTTTATTAACCTCACTGAGACTAGCGTTCCACCGCTGAAAGGAATCCTTCTTACCTTTTACAGCTTCCATTATTTTGTTTATTAATCGTGCAGGCCTTTTTCTATACGTATTTGTACCTTTCCTAACCTGCAATATGTATTTTATCCAGGGTTCTAGTCGGGGGGGAGCTCTCAGGTACGGAGCTCCGGAAGAGAACCTCTAGGGGGCGGGGCGGTCACGTGGTGAAGCCCCGCCCCCTTCTTTACCCCGCCCTCTGCTTCGATCCTCATTCCGTTTGGGAATGAGGATGAAGCCGGAGGGTAAGTAGCCGGGCCTTCTGACACACTTCCGGTGATGTCAGGGGGTGTGGCCTTCTGTCACTTCCGGTGATGTCAGGGGGCGTGGCATATGCAAATAAGTTATGCTAATGAGTTATGCTAATGAGCTCCGGCAGCTCTTTTTCTACAACAAGACCCCTGATTTTATCTGAGCTTCTAAGATTGTAGTTTTAAATAGTCTCCAAGCTTCCCTAGTGGTTTTGACCCTTTCTACTTTTACTTTCAGTTTCCTTTTCACATGTCCCCTGATTTCAGAGACGTTACCGCATTTAAAGTTAAAAGTGGTTGTGTTGGTCTTTTGGGGCAACTCCCTATTTATACAAATGTTGAAATCAATAACATTATGGTCACTGTTCCAAAGCAGTACAATCACTTTTACATTTCTCACCAGGTCTTGGGCATTACTTAGGACCAGATCCAGGATCGCCTCTCCCCTGGGAGGTTCTGTGACTACCTGCTCCATAGCACAGTCATTGAGAGTGTCTAGAAACTCAGTCTCAGTTTCCCGACTTGAACACATATTGACCCAATCGATGTATGGGTAGTTAAAAATCACCTTTTACGACACAGTTATTTTGTCTAGCTACTATCTTTAATTCATTCATCATTTTATAATCCTCCTCTATCTTTGGATCTAGTGGGTGATAACAAACTTCCAGTGTTAAGCTTCCTTTTGGGCCCACTATTTCAACCCATAGCATTTCCAGAAGTGTATCCAATTATCTTACCTTCTCAATCTTACTGGACAGTATACCCTCTCTGACATACAGAACCACCCCACCTCCAGCCATTCCCCCATCCTTCCGATATAATTTATAACCAGGAATCACAATATCCCACTGATTTTCCTCATCCCAACAAGTTTCTAAAATACCCATAATGTCTATTCCCCCCTCCCCAACACCAAGCATTCCAACTCCCCAATTTTACCTTGGAGACTTCTAGCATTTGTATATAAGCATCTATAATTTCCCAGGCATGTTAGGCCCGCAACCTTCCTCCTGCTGCCTCAAGACCTTGCCAGGCAGTCCATATTGTTTGCCACAGTCTCAGTGGACAATTTTAATCCATTTCCCTGTAGAAAAGTAACAGCTACCTTGGAGGTCCTGTCCTTGAGTCTCCTGCCTAGCAGCCTAAATTTTTCCTCCAGGACCTCATGACTGCAATTTCCACACATCGTGCCAATATGTATCATGGCCACTGACTCCTCCCCAGCACTGTCTACCAGCCTATCTAGAACACACTTAATGTCCGCTACTTTTGCACCAGGCAGGCAAGTCGCCATACGGTCAGTATGCAGGTTTCTCACCCAGCTGTCTACCTGCCTAAGGATCGAATCACCAGCTACTAAGAGCCCTCCTCCCTCCCTGCCCAGGGATGGTTCCTTGGTGCAAAAGGATACCCATTCACCAGCTGAATAAAAGGTCTCTTCTGAGGATACATTCCCCTTATCCTCAACACGGTGCCTGCCGATCCTCATGCTCCCTGACAGTGGTGGGGCTGCCATTTTAAGAGTGGGACATATCTAAGAAGGCCCTCAGAGTCTTCTCCATGCACCTGACTGCCTCTGCTTCTCCAGGTCAGCCACCTTGGCCTCAAGGGTACAAACTCATTCCCTGAGAACCAGGAAACCAATCTTGGATCAATCCACTTCAGAATACAGGTAGGAAATCACACGATTGAAGTGCACAAAAAACCCCTAGAAAACTGGGTTCCTATCTTTCTCTTTCATCTATTCTGAGAAGGGGGATGGGGGTAGGAATGGAATAATGCAACGCTGAGCTGAATCAAGCTATCCTGATGCCCACATGGCCAGTGCTAGTAGGAGCAAAGAAACAGAGAACACTGAAGCAGGCAAAGGATTTGTAACTGAATGCTGTATTTAGTATCTGGATAATCTCTGGCACAGAGAAATCAAAGGTTATAGCTGAAGTACTATATAGGATACAAAAAGGAAATAAATGAAAAAGCCTGCCCAAAGATGAATACTTTAGTGAAAATCCAGTCACTTTTGTGTCATATTTTATGGAAACAACTGCTGATTTCATTTTTGGGTGACAAGCTGGCATTGCTGAAATTTTGACTCACACAGACAGCTGACTTCTACTGAAGAAAGGATCTTTGAGATTACTATTAGGAAAAATAAACTGTTCCAGATAATTATGGACTTCTAGCAGCCAAGCCATGCTAGGACTCACAGCTTTGCAGCAGGAAGAGAAAAATACAGGCCTGTGGTGAATACTAAAGCTGATACTGAAGACTGTGGTTGATTACTAAAGTATGGATTAATAAACTGAGTAATGAAGCATTTCATTCGACTAAAAATAGGGTACAAATGCTGACAAGTCTGGAAAGCCATAAGAGCAAATTCTCTATTTTATCTATAGCCGTCTTTCCCTCATATGGCAATCAGCACTGGAAAATTTCAAAACCACTCATAATCCTCAATAGTTTAGAAATATTTTCTACTTTAATTTCTAATATTTTTAATGAGATCTGATCCTTGCAGTTCATTTTTGATGGCATTTATGAAAGCATTACCTATTCAGTCCAATATGTAAAAGTAATAGACTATAACAAACAAACAAAAACAACCCTGTACTTGTTATGGCTCTGTTGCTGCAAAATAATACGGAATAAGAAAAGAAAGAGAGAGAGAACATATTCTGCATCCTTAAGCAATACACTCACTTGATGGCTTGTGGAGAGCCATATTCACAATTGCTGTCAACCAACAGAGCCACATTTCCTTCATCCCTGGCATGAAGAAGAAGAGATTGGATTTATACCCCGCCCTTCACTACCCAAAGGTGTCTCAGAGCAGCTTACAAACTCCTTTCCCTTCCCCTCCCCACAACAAACACCCTGTGAGGTAGGTGGGGCTGAGAGAGCTCTTGACAGAAACTGCTCTTTTTTCAAGAGCAGCTCTTATCAGAACTATGGCTTGCCCAAGGTCATCCAGTCAGGTGCAAGTGAAGGAGTGGAGAATCAACCCCGTTTCTCCCAGATTAGAGTCCGCGCACTTAACTACTACACCAAACTGGGTCAGGGAGGCTTGCAGCTTACCTGTTTCTCTGGCAACAGCTGTTTCAAGGTAGGATCCACCTACGAACCACAAGCTCCACCAGGCAAGGCCCTTGCCCACTTTCAGGAAACATGGTGCAGTTGTAGGGTTGTAAACCCTGGGTTGAGAAACTCCTGGAGATTTGGGAGTGAAGCCTGAGGTCAGTTGGGTTTGGGGAGGGAATGGATCTCAGTGGGGTATAATGCCATACAGTCCACCTTCCAAAGCAGGCATTTTCTCCAGGAGAATTGATCTCTGTTGTTTGGAGACCAGCTGTAATTCCAGGAGAGCTCTGGGTTCCACCTGGGAGTTGGCAACCCCATGCAGGTCTGTACCTCCATCTGGGGCTGATTTCCAGATGACAAAGATCAGTTCCTCAGGAGAAAAAAATGGCTGCTTTATAGGTGGACTCTATGGCAATATGCTCTCCTGAGGTCTCTCCCCTCCCCCAATTCTGCCCTCCCCAGGCTCCACCCCCAAATCTCCAGGAATTTCCCAGCATCGGGAAACAGTGCTCCAAAAAGCCACAGATAGCATATCAAGGAGCCACGTGTGGTTCACAAGCCCCTGAATGACTATCACTGTGCTAAGATGCTCTGCACTAAATAACAATTGATCTCCTTAGAGAAGGAGTTTTCATTTATTTTCAGTCTAGAACACTTTGAACCGTATGCACCAGTACTGCTCTTTATATCAAGCAAAAGCTTCTACTTTCCAGTCTGGAAAAATCAAAGTAGGCTAATAGCAAGCTTCAATAGTTGAAGGAGACATCTTGAATCTGTGTCTGTAAATGTAAAAATCTGCACCCAAGGGAATGGCGAAGGGTAGGTACTCGCACAAGGCCATACTTCTACAGGCTACACCCAATAGGAAGGTTGGGTACTTCCAGGTCCAAATACCCCACACTAAAGTTTTCAGGTTGCTAAGGTGCTTTGTATACTTGCCAGAAAGCAAAGTTTATCTCATGAAATGGGTCTCCTTTGTGCCTTTTTTCTCCCACTCTGAGCACAACACCACTAACAATGGAAGCCTAAGAAGGTCTACTCAGAATCCTACTCAGGTTTATTCATGGGGGGTTCTCTTTCATGGAAGTGTTCTTATAATGGTACAGTAAGTCAAGACCTACAAAACCAGAAGGAATTCTGATCCCATTCTTAACAGTTTTCATTTAGCATTCAAAACCAGTTATTTTATTATTATTATTATTATTATTAGTGATTATTGTTTTTTAACTATTTTAGAATGGTTATTTTTGCAATTTATGAAACATGTTTTACAACACTGGGGACTTATTTCCTGTTCAACTTATTATCTGAATACAGTAATATAATCCTAGTGTCCTGCTTAATCAAAAAGCAAGTGATAAGAAACAATTTAAGCATGTTTAGAAGGTCAATATGGGGGGTTACACGCATGCGTTAACTCGGCAGGACGCCTGGCTCCGAGCTCTCTCCAAACACTAAGGTATTTATAGCTTAAACAACTGCAAACAACTTCAAGCCTAGCATATAATTAGGTGCTAAACATTAAACAACAGCTGTGCCAAGCCAGAAGGTTAGAGATAAGAGTTTACTCACTCTATTTCAGCAAGCAAACGCAGCGAAATAAACGGCCGGCTTGTTGAGCCCTAATTAACGTCTAACGATGGCAAGATCGATTAAGGATCTCTCTGAGCAAATATCAGTGTTGCAGAATACTTTTCTTCAATCTCAAGATAAGATTTCAGAAGAGATTAAAGCGGTAAGACAGGACTTGGCTGAGTTAAAGAAAGATATATCCCATATAAAAAAATTGCTGACTTTGCGAAGAATAAAGCTCTACAAAATGAGCAGAAGATCAATGTTTTGGTTGGCCAGATGGCAGATATTTCTGATAGAAATCGTCGAGCTAATCTAATTATTTCTGGAATCTCTGAGGAGATAGCAGCCAAAAACCTGGAGGAAACACTAAGGAGCTGGCTGGAGGCTCAGGCCATTAAGATTCAGCCAGAAGATATTGAGAGGGCACACCGTCTCCAGGAGAGAAGCAGGGGAGGAGCCCCACGGGACGTTATTATTAAGTTCTCTAGGGAAAAAACACAACAGCAAATATATAAAGAGCTAAAAAAGAAGACGGATTTAAGCTTCAAGGGCAGGAAAATTTGGCTCAAACGCGATTTTTGTCAAGAAACTCTGAAGAAAAAAAGTCTGATGCGCCCCTATGCCCAAAAACTTTACTCAAACAATATAAAATTCACATGGGGCTACCCAGCCACAATAAT
>NW_015168656.1:1892497-1892641 GCF_001447785.1 Gekko japonicus
AGAAGGCCCAGACCTAGAAGAAGACACAGACGCGGAGGAAGGAACGTCAGACAGAGGGGGGAAAAGGCCCAGGACAGAGGCATTTGAAGGAACCACCTAAAGGGAAGTACCCACTCAATTTTAAGCTAATGTATATATTATAAG
>NW_015168656.1:1892793-1893045 GCF_001447785.1 Gekko japonicus
AATTGTTCTCTCAAGGGGATTTCTCTACCACAGGGGGAGGGGAAGGGGAAGGAAATGTTAATTAAGGGTTTGGGAAAATTGCAGCCATGGGGACTAAAAGCCCAGAACCATAAAGAGTATGGATAAAACAATAACCTTGCTTTCTCTGAATGTCAATGGCTTATCCTCCAACCTTAAAAGGTTTAGGATAGCTAGGATAGCAAAGGAACAAAAGGTAGATATATTATGTCTTCAGGAAACTCACAAGAAAAA
>NW_015168656.1:1895366-1895571 GCF_001447785.1 Gekko japonicus
CTAGAGGAACCAATAGAAACATTATACAAAGAGATGCAAAAGTCAAAACAAGGGCTAGCAGGGAAAATTTACAAGGAAATGACATCAAATGTAGATAAGTCAATATTGTATTTACAAAACACTTGGGCCAAAGAAGGTCAGATAACAGATAGTATGGCAAGAAAAATAATGAAAGGAACTGAGGAAATTAAAGTAATCAAATTTA
>NW_015168656.1:1895887-1934278 GCF_001447785.1 Gekko japonicus
GCTCTAGGCTGGAAGAACAAAAATAAATGGACAGTAGAAATCTGGCATAATTATTTGTTTGATCTCATACAGTCCGACATAATAGAAAAACTGGAACGTAAGGCCACATGGAAAGACAAGACTACGGAGATCACGATGAAGTGGAAGACCTACCTGGAATGGATACCGACAGAAGGAAGAAAAGACATTCAGAGCAAGATTCGGACTTTGTGCCCGTGGCTGGGAATATAGGACTAAAGCACCGGGATAGCATAGGGGGGAGGGGGAAGGGGGAGGGAAAAAACTATTATGAAAACGCATGGTTAAAAGATAATATGTAAAATCTGTGTAAAACAATTTAAAAAATAAATAATTAAAAAAAAAAAAAGAACTGTAAAAAAAGAAAAGAACTGGAAACCCTAAAAAAAAAAAAAAAAAAAAAAGAAGGTCAATATGAAGATCATCAAAATAAACTTAAGCTTTTCTTTTAGCATCACTGGTGTTAAGGGAGTAGCCTTAATTTCCTCCTCTTATTACTCAACTAGACAGTTCTCTCTGAAAGTCTAAATAAAAAATGAATATTATTTACTACAACCACATATGATCATAGATGGCATTTTCTTGCTCTGTTGTGGATAGACAGTAGGGATCACATAAAAACCATTACAAAGGATAATTTTAAGCAGCAGGAGTATGGGTTTCATATCCCAGCAGTACCCAGTAGAGCTTATGAGATGCCCAATTAAACTACAGAGGACAGAGTATGTTGAAGTGCAACAAAGAAAGTAATGGACAGAAAATGGGCTCAATTGGAGATAAAACTATTAGCATATTCTTTTGTCTGAACTGAAAACTCCTGCATGACAACAAACAGGAAGGCTCTTCTATGGATTGTATTCTGCCCACAAATGTATGGGATGCTTCTTACCATAATCATTGCATAAGGTAAACTGGAAAGACTATACTGCAGTAACATAAAAATCCAAGTAATCACTCAATGCATTTTTTAAATTTCTCTCTCTCTTTCTGTTTCTCTCTCTTTTTCTTTCTTGAAAAACAGCAGATATCTTTCAGGCCATTCTCTTTACTATGGTATTGTGCAACCTCTGTGAACCATGGGTGTTTGGGGTTTTTTGGGCAGCCTCCTAAATGTATCTGTCAAACAGATGTCATTCTCATACAGTGGCACACTTGACATTTCAGTCTATGTTAGAGAAAATAAAGAATGCTACACTATGTTTTATGAGCTTCACCATTTAGCTGACAGAAAAAGTGTATAGTAATTTCCTGCAGATGGGGTGATTTTACATCTATTTTACTTTAGGTGAACATTTCAAGTCTCAGCTGTTCAGACTTGTGGTTTGTATGAAAGGTCAAGAGACAGCCTTGGATGCATGACATTAGATTCCAAATGTTGCTTTTTGTGGTTCATGACACACTGCTGGCGATTGCTCTTGCAATTCTGTTTCTGTGCATTTATACCTGACATCAGAACAGTACAACTTCATAAACAAATATACCTATCTGATGAGAGATAATTTTTAAACGGAGACAAGTAATACTGCATTTTATGAGACAGAGGTGTTATACATCCATATAATCCTACAATATTTTATTAGACTGCCAAGAAACCATAACCATCACCAATTCTAGACAGCTGAGCAATAATAGATTACTATATGTGAAAAAATCATCATCACAGAGTGAATATGGCAGAAACACAGGTAATAATTTTTTCTCAAATTTTACTCAAGTCGACAGGTAAGCAAATATGAGTTTGGAAGCAAGCAAAGGTGACAGCAGAACTGTAGCTCAAGGGGCTATGTGGCCTTCTGTAGGTCTTATTAGTAAGAAGGATTGGTTTACAGGTAACCCCCCCCCCAACTGCCATGTCCCTACTATTCAGAGATACTTCCCTGTCATTTCTGCCAAAATCATTAGGTTGCTAGATATCAGAGGATATGAGAGCCCACCAAATGTACCTCTATTTAAAAAAGAAATCCATTTAGATATGAACAACAGCTTACAATAAGCTTACTTCTACCTCTATTAACAACATCTGAATGTAGTTAAATGTTCTGAAGCATTAACACCAGCTTTTAATGTCCAATGCATTCTAGTATGAGGAAACTCAGCAGTGATGGAACAGAAACTACACTCTCTTGTTTTAGTAAGATACTTGCACCTCACCCGTTTGAGTTTATAAAATTCCTAGTGTGGCTAAGTGGCCATTACAATAAACAATGCAAAATCAAGCAACCACAGAATAAAAACTGAAGAGCCATAAGGAGGGAAATAATTCTCCAGTGCATTCTTCTTGGCATACTAGAAGAGCTGATCACTTGGTTGATCCATGAAAATCAAAATGCATGGTGAGATCTTTGCCAAGTTCTGTTTATACCTGTTTTACGACCACTACAGGTATTGATTGCTTTCAGCATTTAACATGACAGAGCAATTGTTAGACCAGTGCGGTTCATCATTCCATTGGTTACTTCTGAGAAAGCAGCAATATTTTTAGGTCATCAACTGGATAAAAAATGGCTAGTAGCACACAGTGAAGTTTAATGAATTAACCAAACCCAGCTGACTCTTAAGCAAAACCCAGCATTCCTGTATGTAATAATGCTAGTTTGTCTGCTATCTGGAATTTTGCTGACAGCTCTCTGAAATAAGTTACTAATGAAACCATGAATGAGAGAGAACTTCAGTCTACATGTGTTTTCTCTTAGTATCTGGGTGGTTGAAAGAACATCACTATAGCAAGCTTAGATGTATGCTGTGATGGTGAAGTCAACTAAAGAAACACAAAATACAGTGTGCTCATTGCTGCCATACATTGTTGCCATACATTAGCATTGTGACCTTTTTGCAAAATAAACAAAAATGAAACTGTAACTGATTTGTAAGCTATTATCCCTAAACATTGATTCATTAAACCTGGAATTAAAATATAGGTCTTATTTCAGAACTCTGTCAAAAAATGGTATATATCCATCTTGGGATTCCTCCAACAGAATGGCATTTTAATTTCTATTAAAGAGTATGACCAGTTCTGTCAATTCCTCCCTTCCACTGTAGGCTCCATTTCCCCCCTCATTCTGCTCCTGGGTCTGCTAACCCCCAGGAACAAAATTTCAGGGGACTGGGCCAAAGCAAGAAAGGGAAAGTCTGCAGATGGTTGGATAAATGCCAGTGGGCAGTCAGCAAACTAAAATTAAAAATCACTTCCTTGTAGGTAATCCTTCACTTCTAAACCTGGCATAGAGCCGTGACTGATCTAGTAATTTAGAAATATCTGGATGAACAATAGCTACTTTATCCGTGGCAGGCAATAATGGATCATTGTTGGAAGTGGGATGGAGCAGATGGAGTATGAGAGACTGGGGAAAAGATTTGGAATAATAATTTATTTCAAGTATTCTAGTCTAATTTTTGATCTAGTATACTTTTTTGGTTTAGGTGATCTTTCATTTGTGATATGCTCTGTATTTCTATATTAATTTATGTGATTCCTTTTCTTTTGAAGACCCATGGTCCCCCATGTTCCTGACCCAAAACAAATATTATAACAAAACAAAACACTTTTACTGTGGACAGAATGATAATTGTAACCTGGAAATAAACCCTATTGAGCCGTGAGACATCAGGCTTTCCCAAACAGTACTAAACCACAAAAATACTTTAAAAATATTTATGCTAATTCAAAACAGAAAAAGCAGAGTCAAAGGATGCTTAATGGGGGAAGAAAAATTAGGGAGATGTAAGGTTGGCTTCATCATCTGGGGAAAAGGAGGCAGGTAAGCCAAGTCTCCAGATGATGCTGTCCTCCTGTACCTACACTAACTACACTAAGTGATTTTAGTCCATCAGTGCTGAAATCCAACTAGCTCCAGCTCTCTCTTCCCATTCCATTCCACCCTCTCCCCTCCTGCTGCTGCCTTCTTAAAGAGGAAAATAGAAAGCAGGACAGAGTGGGCAGACTGGGCAACTGAATTTCCAGAGTGGCCCAACCCATGCGGCTGATCAGGTTGAAGGTTCAGGTCCTTGGTAGATCAAAGGGACTAGATCCTTTGGGAGCAACCCAAAATCCCATTTTATTCAATGGGGCTTACCCAGTTTCCCGTTTCTCTTCTTCCTTACTAACAAACATTTTATCTATGTGTGTAGCAATATTAGTGGATGTCACCTCATAGTAGTTTATTCAATGGATTAATTATGCATTATGTGATATAAATTTAAACTATGTGATATAAACTTAAACTATGTGATATAAACTTAAACATGTGATATAAACTTAAACATGTGATATAAACTTAAACTTAAAAACCGTAGGCATTTACCTAAGGTACCCACTATTTCACATTTATAAGCAGCGGAAAATTCCTTCAGGCACTCAAGGAGAAGGCAGCCCATGAAACATACCTATTTGAATTCCAGTTGTCTCTCATTTAATTCAAAGTAGTACATCAATTTGAAGTTTTCTTGAAAGCTTTGAGAAGTATGTTATGGCAAGGAACTCTTTAAAATATCTGTCTGGATTATCACTGTACAAATGTGTTTAATTTATCAAAGCATCCATTTCTATGACTGATTTAAAAGATATATATCCTGCTTTTCACTACAATAAATGTGCACAGCAGTTCGAAACCCTAGTGCCATGTGACGGAGTGAGTTCCTGTCTCTAGCCCCAGCTCCTGCCAACCTAGCAGTTCGAAAGCAAGAAATTGCAAGTAGATAAATAGGTACCACTTTGGTGGGAAGGTAACAATGTTCCGTGCACCTCGGTATTTAGTCATGCCGGCCACATGACCACAGAAACATCTTCGGACAGCACTGGATCTTTGGCTTGGAAATGGAGATGAGTACCGCCCCCTAGAGTCGGATTTGACTAGTTTTTGAGCAAGGAAAACCTTTACTTTTATTCACCAAAAGCAGACCAAAAAAGAAAGGTCTGGACCATCACCTGCCTTCAAAAATGTAAATGAGATGGAACTACATATGGGCAGGGCCGGCTCACTCACTAGGCGAACTAGGCGATCGCCTAGAGCGGGACGGCCCTTAGGGGCACCAAACTGCACCCGGCCCCATACTCTGGGAGTTTCTTGATTATTTGTGTTTTTCATTCTTCCTAAAATGCATTTATTTTTTAAAATTGGTGGGCGCACGGGGGTGGGGCAGAAGGGATCCTCGCCTAGGGTGCAAAATAAGCTGGAGCCGGTCCTGCATATGGGATGTTTCAGAACCCCTGAGCAGCAACAACAAAAAAAGACCTGCCTCTAGGAGAGGTCAAACTTTTCTCCACATAGAGTCAATGTGAAACTGAGCATCGCCGGCAGATTTTAAACTTAAAGAAGCACATGTGGAAAAGGCCTCTGCCTGAGGTGCTCAGGACACTCTTCTTTGTATTTAATCAGAATTTAAAACCAGAATTTAATCAGAACTTGAAACCAGAATTCAAAGCTGTTTTTGATTTCATAAAGGGCTGAATATGAGCATGCCTACTCAATCCCATAAGTAATCATCTGCAATATGTTAAAACATTTGTACCATCTTCAAAGGGAGCCCCATGCAGAGAGTAATCCAATTCGAAAGACATCAACACATGGATAGTGCCAATTATCCTCCAGTAGAGACCATAACCAGCATACTAGTCGAGCTGATAACAGGTACACTGAACTATGAAAGCTAGATAAAACTCCAGGAATAATGCCTGATGCGGAAGTGCTCCCAATTTAGGAATAAATCTATTTAGGGAACCTGATCCAATGTAGGTATTTCCCCAACTAACTGGTCCATTTAACCCCCCACTAACAGCAATTCTATCCAGAGACTGAGCTTAAGTTTCTATTCTTAAAACACCTTTCAAAGGCAAGCCTACATAACACATTACAGTAACCTAGTCTAGATACTACTATTGCAAGACCATCCTTTTCCAGAGAAGCTGCAGATGCTGTACTAAATGAAGTTGGACACCCATGTGTCCATATCAAAAAGACCTACAAATTGCAAATCTATTGATGAAGGTTAAAGCAGAAAATGCCAAGATAGGATTACAACTGAACATCATAAATACTGACCACTGGAGAATTACACAATTTTAAGGCTGGCAATGAAGAAACTGAAATTGATAGTGTTTCTATTCCTTGACTCAATCATAAACCAAAAGTGAGACTGTAACCAAGAAATCAGAAGGAGACTGAGACTGGGAAGGGCAGCCATGAAAGAACTAGAAAAGATCCATAAGGCTGCGGTCACAAGTGCCAGTTGGAGCAGAGGGGAAGCAAGGCTATTTCCTCCGGAGGAATTTAACACACAGTTGCGAGATCACACATCCCTTTGTAGCTGCAGGTGCAGCCCATCATTGTGTGATCAGATGCAACTGTGGGTGAGTCACTGGGGGTTTTTTTGCCATTTGTTTCCCATGCGCATAAACAAGGAATTGCACCTCCACACTGAGGGCCCCTTATAGAGTATGCAGTGATGCGCATACTGTGAAGAGGGAAGGAAATGGCACCGAGCCGGGATGGTCTAATTAGACCATCCCAATGGCATGAGAGCGTGCTTGTGCAATCAGACAGGGAAAGTCCATCTGTGGCCCATAGGAACCATTTACTAACAGACTTTCCCCGGTGTCTTTTAACTCTGCTTCCATAGTGGAGCAGCATGGGTTGCTAACCACAATGGGACACTTGCTGGATGTTGCTGAATGATTGTGCCCTTTAGATCCGTCAGGCATTCGCACTTATGTCGGATCGAAAGGTGCGTGTGATCACAGCCTAAGGATTTGCTGCTAGAGATCGAGATCAAGATAATTTGTACTACAGTATTCCCCATTTCTGCCTATGAGTGTGAAAGTTGGACAGTGAAGGAAGCTGATAGGAAGAAAGTTGATTCCTTTGAAATGTGGTGTTGGAGGAGAATTTTACAGCTACCATAGAGCACCGAAAGGACAAATAAGGGAACCAAATCAAGTTTGAACTCTCCCTATAAACTAAAATAACTAAACTGAGGCTATCATACTTTGCTCACATTATGAAAAGAGTCACTAAAGAGGACAATAATGCTCAGAAAAGTTGAAGGCAGCAGGAAAAGAGAAGACCCAACATAAGTTGGATTGACTCAAAGGAACCCATGGCCTTCAGTTTGCAAGACCTGAACAAGACTGTTAATGATAGGACATTTTGAAGATCATTCATTCATAGGGTCACCATAAACCAGAGGTGACTTGATGGCACTTAACACAAACACACAATCTTGCAAAGTGACTGCAAGCTTGCTTAGCGTCAGTTGGTTCCATTGTCTGGCAAGACTCATAGCAATAGTACTCCAGCCTTGAATTTTTTAAGTTTCAATGTAAAAAACCCTCTATCCAGCCTACTATTACTGATTTGATATACCCACTCACTATCTTCACTGGGTTAGAGGAAAAGGAAAAGCATAGAGTTCTGCATGTTGATGACATAGCACCTTAAATATTCCATTGATCTCCCCACTGTAAATTGAAAATGGCACACAGGAAAAAATATACCTCTGCTATGATGTAGAGCAATAGTCCCCAACACCACTTTCTAGAATAGACTGGGCATATAGAATCAAAACCATTAGGGCCACTGCTTCTGATACTCAGTCCAGAAAAGCAGCCCTGAAAGATAACATGGTTGATGATACGGAAAGCTCTTGATGGAATGACCAGCAGGGTCAGAGTTTGCTTGTCCACCCATTGATAGAGCTTGTCTACCACAATGACCAATTTATTTAGACAATTTCTTTGCCGCCTCTCTACATAACTTGCTCTAGACAACCAATGGAACTTGAGTTCCCAAATTGGGCCATAAACCAAACTGAAATAGGTCTAAAAAACCCAGATGTCTGGGGCTGGGCCTCTGCACCAGTTCAAACATGCTTTATGAAAAAGGGACATTTAATAAGTGGCTGATAGCTAAAAAAATATGCTAGGATCTAGAGATTCTTTAGGAGTGGTCTCACAACTGCCTCCATCATGGCTATCAGGACCAGTCCTTTTTCTGTCAAGGAATCCATGACCTTCCAGACCCAACTGTCTGCTCTCTTGTAGCTGGATGTTATTATCTCTTATGGGCAATAATTGAGTAGAGTTGGATAGATCACTCTACTCCAACCACTTTTTCAGCACTCTAAAGCTACAGCAGTTAAAAAAGAGCTGAAGAAAAATGGCAAAAAGGTTCAAACAAAACATCCTTCTCCTGCTCCACTATCTGACTTGGAAGCTAACTCATCATGGGTGAGTATTAACTTATCTACTAAGTGCTTCATAAACATGTCACAGCAGACAACAAAAAAGTTCTCCTGAGGCTCAGCATTCATTCTCCCAGCTGCTTTATTACCTTCATTTCTGCAGCTGTTGAATTTTTAGTTTCTCACCATGTTATTTCCTTATGCCAAACTTTCACTGTACTCAGTTTTTGCATGAATTGCCTATATATTTCACTGAATTGGTGTAAAGTGGTGCAAAGAACCTCATAAATGATACAAATAAAATAGAACCATGGACAACAAAAATGGGCAAAGTAAAAAGGCTCTCAAAAATGGTAACAAATAGAAATGAAAAGGCCATATTCAGTCATTCCCATCATCATTTTTCTGTGCTACTTGTTTCCTTGGTACTCTCTCCCTCTCTTTCTTTCTCCCATAAAGTTTGGGAGAAACTGCCAGGCCTTCCAAAAAAACCAAGTTCTGAGCTTTCAGAGAACTATCAAGAGAGGAGCCTCAGGAGCTTTGGCTGATGCAAGAGAGGAAATGGGGCTTTTAATCTCAGGAACTGTAGGGGGGGCAAGGTAGAAAATGATCCCAAAAGCTGACTCTAATGGAAGCGCCCGTCTTTAGCTGAAATTTGGACTTCCAGTAATGGTGATGTTTTAGCCTGGACAGTAGAAACTAAATCCGAGAACCGGGATTCTTTTCTTTCCTGTACCGCTAGCACCAACTCTTACCACTGAATTTCGTTTCTTCTGATTTAAGAGCTTCTTATAGTCAGACTTTAAGGATATGACAGAACTTATAAATGAGTCACCCCTGTGACAGGTATTCTTTGTTAGCTTTTTTTTGGGGGGGGGGTCTAGACTCCTGTTCAAACCTGCCTTCAGAGCAATTCCCTTTAGGCTTTATTGGTTTGTCCCAAGTTAGGTAAGGTCTAAGAGAGCTAACTATAGCCTCATAAGATTTCTACAGGATACACTTTATATATTATCTGTTGCTGGATATATTATCCTGCTCTTAACAGCATTTTTTCCTGCTTGTGCAGTTCTATGAGCTACATTGGCCCCGGTCACACAGGAGGATTTGATCCACAAGAGGGACGGATCGGGGGCGCATCAAGCGGGCGCGATCACACAGCAACTTCTGGGAAGCAGCGCACACCCGTCCCCGATCTGTCTTTTCCGGCCAAAGATGCGAAGTTAAAATAAACCTGCAAAGCACTACTACCTACCAAAAAAATCCGCGGCACGGGCGGCTGTGTGATTGCCGTCTCCTGCAGCATGCGAGGCCCCCTGCCGAACTGCGCAGGTGCACACATGTGCAGCTGACTCACTTCGCTCTCCCGTCCGTGGCTTCCCTCTTGCATCTGATCACGCTGAGGAGCATATGTCTGATCCCGCTGCCGCGCTTCTCTTTTGCTGCGGCTCTTTGCTGCGCACTTCCACCCTGGCTTTTCCTGCAGTGTGACCGGGGCCATTGTTAGGCATACTATGTCTAATACTTTTTGCACTTTGCAAACATTTGTAATCATAGTCCTATTGTATTCCTTATTAGACATCTCATCCTATTGGCGACACTGACTTACACTGTGTCATTTACCCTGTGTTTCAGTAAGAAAAGTGGACTATAAATAAAGGTAATAAATAAATAAATAAAAACACTGAATGCATAATGTGCAAATTGAAGTCATATACCTCTGTGATAATTATATTCTATATGCATCTGAACATAAGTGGTGTTCTAATTAACACATCACATGGAAGAACTGTGAGTTGGGTATGCATTCTCTCTGAGCATGTTTTAACAAAAGTATCCTTTCCCCCCTGAACTTAGCCTTTGAACTAACATTGTTCCCAATAACCTCTCTATGACCTACAAGAGCCAAGCAGAGAGCAATTACCCTGGTTAATGTTTTTACACTTTCTATGCCTTTGTACACTAAGGAACTAAAATGCTGCAATAAATTTTTCTTCATTCTCTTTTACTGGAACTGAAGAAATTGCCCAGACCTTCCTTCTGCATCCTAGCAAATCAAGATAAATGTGAACAATCCTTACCATGCGCCCTTTTAGTCATGGTAACTAAATTAAATTCCTCAGTCTCTACCTGCCTCAGAATTACATTGAAACTCACATAAGCAGTTTTATTTATTGTTACAATAAGAAAAACAACAAACTCTACATTTTTTAAATTTTACTTAAAATTCAATCTTATGAATTGCTGGAAGCTAAATTTAGGTGGGTAGCCATGTGGGTCTGAAGCAACAGAACAAAGTTTATTTTATTTTATTTATTTATTTGATTTGTGTCCCGCCCTCCCAAAGGCTCAGGGCGGCTCACATGTTTGAGTTCAGTGGCACCTTTAAGACCACCAAAGTTTTATTCAAGGTATAAGCTTTTGTGTGCATGCAGACTTCTTCAGATACATTGAAATGAAAGTTACCAGTCCATACATATAGGTAGAGGGAAGGCAGCAATTAGCACGCAACATAATGAAGATGTTCAACAGATGCAAGGACCAAATGGGGATAACAAGCTTAGTTTACATGGTCACCATCTGCCTGGATCCAATTTTGTGGGGAAAACATAGTGATGTAAATAAACATATCAAAACTGGAGAATGATGTACAAATGTACCCCTCTTAATTATGGAATGCTGAGAGCAATCAAGTGAGACCCTGTTGTTACACTCCATCCATCTCCTCTCAAGCACGGAGATGCTCTCCTCTAAGCATCCTTTTCTTTAAGCTGGGGTGATTAGCCAAACAATATTTTGTTTCCTCTGTCACCAGACTAGAGAAATACATTCCAAGCCACCATTCCAAATTACATTACATTCTACTATTCATTGCACTGCATTATAATCACTATTCCAATCTACTATTCCAAATATGAAATACACTAAAATAAAGAGGATGTATAGCCCTTCTTGGTGAAAAAACAGATGTATCTGAAGAAGTGTGTGCGCACACGAAAGCTTATACCTTGAATAAAACTTTGTCGGTCTTAAAGGTGCCCCTGGACTCGAATTCTGAAAGGCAAGTGTTAGTGTGAATCATACTTTTATGCATTCAAGCACAAAGTAAGACTTACAAATGTTAATAAGATGAAGGAACACCTATCCCTTTAACAATCCAACTGGTACATGGCCATAAGACTTAACAGTACAATCTTAAGAAAGTATACTATATAATCCTACTCCTGTACAACAGTACAGTCCTACTCAGGACTATTCAATGGGTTTACTCACAAGAAATTGTTCTTAGGATTTCATTTTAAATGGGTCCTAGAGGATTTCTTACTCAGTTCCCCGGGCCCAGCCCTTTTCAGGGTCCCTCCAGCAATAGATTTTATTAGATTAGATTTCAGTTTTTGCTGTTGCTGGACAGCTGAAACACATCTATCAATGTGATTCCAGAAAAGGGTATTTGTGCAGATCACTTGCCACAGTAAAAATGCTTCTCTAGGGCCCCTGCCACACGGCAGGGGAAAAACGAGAAGCGCGGCTTTTAAAAGCCGCGCCAAAAAAGAAACGCCTCGGCGGGATCCCACGGATCCCGTTAGCGGCGCACCGTTGCTCCCCGGCACAATCAGATGCCGGGGAGAAAGAGGCGAGTGGGAGGGGGAGGCTGCTGAACTGCGCATGCTCGGGTATGCGCAGTTCGACTGGGGGCCGGGGATGCGGCGGCGGCAAGACGCGCCGCCGATCACACGGCCAGGAAGATGCAGCCCAAACGGATGAACCACCTAAGGTAGGTGGTTCATTTTTGCCGCGCATCAACGGGGGAAGGGCCGGATCGGAGGCGGGGGCGCGACGCCAGGCAGATGTTGATGTCGGATCGCTCCCGTTTGCCGCGCTTCCGATCTGGCCCGCTCCCGGCCCAAACTGCCTCGTATGAACGGGGCCTAGGTAGCTCCCCTAATGGTAAGGTGCTCCAAATTCTTCATTGTTCAATATTTCCCCAATGTGTGGTATATACCCCTAAAAGAGAACCCATAATTGTATATCACAGTATTTATAATGATTTAAATATATACAATTGCATTTGCCCCAATATTAAAATTATTTTATATTGAATAGGATGGTCCTGCTAAAACACACATTATATGTATTATAGCTAGTGAAATATGTTTATATTAAACATAATATGGGATGGGAAAAGCTTTCAGAATATTAGATATGAAATCTATTACTGTAGGGATTCCAGATTTTGCCAGTATGCAGTATGCTGAATTATCTTACCTCTCAGACATTGTTGTTCAAATACGATACATACACAAATAATACTAAATTTAATTTATACTAAGTTAAAATTATCATTCAGATATTTATTTAATTTAATTTAATTTATTTATTTATTTGAATTTTACCCCGCCCTCCCACCGAAGCAGCTCAGGGCGGCTTACAACAATAAAAGCAATAAAACAATAAAACAAGATAGATGTGCCTTTTTCTATCACATATTTTTCTATCACATATGCAAAAACTCAGTACATTCTTGTATAGGATTTTCAGGTTCATTGGGAAAAAATGCAATACAATTGCTAACAATTCCACTATCAATTGAATTTCAATAGCTAACACTTAACAGGGGGAAAAAAACATTGAGAAAAGATCTTTATTTAACTCCTTGCTCTTCAAAAGTGCTAAAATAAAGCTAAGGGTATAATTTACACACCCACACCTACCTGTAATTAATGGCAACAGTGTATTGCTTTGTTATGACCATGCATTCTTTGTATTTGATTATAGAAGTCTGATCCTCTGAGTGCTGTGTTACTTCTAGCCTCATTCAAGTAAATGGAATTGTGACTGAATGGTTTAGAGAATAATGTCTGGTTTGCATTAGCCCATCATTGTAGATAATTTGAGCAGTGCTAAGTGGCTTTTGCTTTTGAATATGCAGTTTCCTTTCACCCATACTGAATTCATTTGATAATCATGCAACAATCTGAAAAGCATTTTTCCCCTGTAGAGTTTCCCAATAATTCCTTACACTGCAATAGTTAAGAGTTGACTGAGTTCTAGCCAGGAACATACCGATTTGCACTCTGGTGTCCTTTGATGGTGACTTGGGTAGAACCTCTCAGGGCCAGACACTCTTGGTTGAAAAATGGGAAAATATTTAAACAGAACTACACTTATCTTCTCTAATTTGATCTAGTTATGCTTCAAAGTTGTGCTTCAGTCTTTGCCTAATAATCAGCTAGGTGTCATGGTTTAGTGTGGGAAGATAAGTCCTCATCAGAGGAGGAGGAGGAGGAGAATCTATCCCCAAGCCCTGCCTTGGCAGACTCTTCCAGTGAGTCTGGTGTCTGAGGCCTCCCCAAAGGGACCCTGAGTTACTGCCAGTGCTACCCTCTGAGCGAGCAGAGTCCTCAAGCCAGGAAGTTCCAGCACGGATCTGCCTACTGCCAGACCCCAGGAAGAGAGGTGAAAAGCAAGGGCTTAGGCTTGGACCAGGCACAGGAGTGTGTGCTTGGCAGCCTGAGGCCTCCTCTCTGCTAAGAGAATGCCAGGAGGAACCAATAAGTCTTTGCAGGATATGGCCCTCACTACTCCTCATGAGTAAAGGAGCTGACTCAGCTTGAGGAAAGGAGCAGCCTCACCTGCAACAAAATGGCCTAAAGAAGGCTGCAATAAAGCTAGGGCCAGTATGGGATTAACATGTTTGAAGTTTTGCTAATGGCCCTACCAGTTTGACCTGCTTGAGAGAGATTTGTGGAACCTTGTTACCTGGATCATACGGAGTAGCAAAAAAAGAGAATTAATTCAGCATGGGAAAATAGCTGGGGGACTCCTGCAGCACTGTTTGGAGTCCAAACAGGCTCCTTTAAAAAAATTCCCTGCAGCTACTAGAACCCCTCCCCCTACTTCAGAGCCATCAGGGAGTGGGGAGAAAGGGACACCAGACCCCCCCCCCAAGCCAGACATAAATGCAGCTTACCAGAAGCAGGGAGGGAAGAAGCAGGAAGTAAATGTGACATGAAGCCAATTTTACCATAGAGTTTTCCCCAAAAAGCAGAGTGTTGCCCCCAATGTCACCGATGTGCCCACATCACTTCCAGGTGACGTAGACACGTCACATTTATTTCTGGGTATGTCACTTTTCACTCCCAGAACACTCCCTCCATTCCCTCAACTGCAAGTCCGATGGACCTGGCAACCCTAGCAGCTACATTCTATAAAAACCCAAATTTCTAGATTGGTGTTAATACAGCCTCTGTGGCCATCTACTATGTCTTCTAGCAACCATAGTTCAGTACTTTATAGTAAAAAAAAGATGCAGTTTTGAGTAAGGCTGCATTAAGAAAAACAGAAGCAAGGACTATGGGACTTTGGTAAGGACTATGGGGTTCCGCCATTTTTTAAGAACACAATCACAGTTAATGTAGTCATGCAGCAATATCCCAGGAGTCTGGTTGGGGCTACTTCCTGCAATGCAATTCACTGTATCTTTGTGATGGACAGAAGCTAGAATGAACAAAAAAATAAGCCCTATCCCTGTATGCAACAAAGAGTATCTATATTTTAGACCATCTTTCAGAGTTAAAAAAAAAAATCCTCCCAATAAGGTACCTTTCCTAAGGTAGATTAGACAGGGTGATTAAGAATGATTGGCTCAAGGCCACTCAGAGAGCTTCATGATTCGAAGTTGAACTTTAGACTACATTGTCTATGAGAGATTAAACTTGAGTCCAGTGACACTTTTAAAACTAACACAATTTATGCCAGCATAAACTTTTGTGAGTCAGAGCACACTTTGTCACACTCAAGTTCCCTACCCTTTGGTCATAATTAGAACCAGTGTTCCCTCTAAGCTGAGGTAGTGTGAGCTAGCTCACAATTTTTTTAGCCTCCGGCTCACACATTTTTGTCTTAGCTCAGGAAGGATAGCTCTAGAGCAAACAAATTTATGCAGTAGCCAAATTGCTCGCTCAAAATTTTAATGCCATCAGCTCACAAAGTAGAATCTTTGTTCACAAAACTCCACAGATTGGAGGGAACATTGTTTAGAACCCCCACTGCAAGAATTCTGGACATTAGGTAACAACTTGAATGCTTTCCCTCCATGACATTTATGGCTGCCTGCATGGCCCAGTGTAAATAACGCAAGAGTGAGAGAGAATGAAAGGCACCCAATACATTTGCTAACCTGTTTGCATAAATGTAGCCCATGGCTGCATTCCTATGCATGGTTATGTAGGAACTCCGTTGGGCTTCCTTCCAAGTAAATGTGCCTGGGATTGGACAGTGTGTTCTTTTAGCTGCTGTTCTTTGGAAAGATTTTGTAGATCTTTATTACAAAATGGTATCACTTCACCCAAGGAAACAGTCTGACCTACCTGGACTGCATATCTTGCTGGGTTTTGGGCTGGCCAATATCAGCGGGAGGGGGAGAATGAGAGACGTGCTGCTGTAGCTCGACCAAAGATTGGTAGTACTGTTGCTGTTGGTGTTGCTGCTGTTTATAACGAGACAAACTGAAAAACAGCCCCAAAATGGCTTTCAGATTTCCATTCCTTATTTCTGCAAAAAAGGTAAAAATATCAAAATTAGACTTTTGACTCTTATTCTTCATATTCTTTTTTTCAGATGAAGTTGTTTTATGATGTAATTCTAGACCCAATACTTTCCACCACTGGAAATTGCTCATTAGGCACTAACTGAAGGATGTTTTCTAGACAGAAATCTATGGACATTCCTAGTATACATATGTTATCAGAGCAGGGTTAGTGAAGACCTTATGGATTTCAGATCATTCAAGGTTAGTCAGGTTAAAACTAATTAAAACAATTTTATTTTTTTAAAGTATAAAATAAAGGGATCAGCAGTGGCTGTTTGAGCCAGTTTGGCGTAGTGGTTAAGTGCGCGGACTCTGGGAGAACTGGGTTTGATTCCCCACTCCTCCATTTGCACCTGGCTGGATGACCTTGGGCAAGCCGTAGCTCTGATAAGAGCTGTTCTTGAAAAAGAGCAGTTTCTGTCAGACTCAGAGCTCTCTCAGCCCCACCTACCTCACAAGGTGTCTGTTGTGGGGAGGGGAAGGGAAAGGAGTTTGTAAGCCGCTCTGAGACACCTTTGGGTAGTGAAGAGCATGGTATAAACTACTACTGCTATTATTGTTGTTGTTGTTGTTGTTGTTATTCCTGAAGTCTGCTCAAATTTAAATTGGTTCTGTGCCAACTACTGGTTTCTTGGCTTCTAAAACTCCTTAGAACCAGTGGCAGGCGTTTCAGCTCCAGTGCAGAAAAAAGTTGAGCCCCCTGTAAATCTTATTTTTTTCACAATGTAGAAGGGAAACAAACTTGGAGATTTCACTGGCCAAAGGTAATCTGAATAGTTAGAGCAAAAAATAGTGGCTTGTTTTTATGGTCTTTAATGCACCTGGGTTTTAATCTATAACTTTTAATGCTTTGGTTTACATTGTTTTTTGTTTTATAAGCCACCTCAGGCAGATTCCTGGAAAGGTGACATAAAGTTTTTCTAAATAAAGACATTTTCTTTTCTTTTTTGACAGCCTAACCAGATAAGTTTGATACTTTGAGAGTATATTGAATGATTCTCCTGGCAGTTTTTATTGGTAAATAGTTGTGGAGGTGCAATTTGGATTAGGTCTGCAGCACAGGGAGTTTGCAGATTGAGGGTAATGTAAAGTAAACTATCCCCCCCCCCCCCCCCCTAGCAGGGAAAATAGCAACTTCAGGAGGAAGGCCAGCGTTGGGGTTAGAAAAGTGATCAAGTCAGAATTGGGACTCACAGTGGTGGCTCTTACATTACAAATTCTAGGGAAATACTTTCACAGATCTCTCACTATCTCATCTACTTTGAGCTTGAGTGAGGTTTCTTACCCACCCTGCTGATCTTCCTGTAAGGATGGGAAGAAGAAATAGGAAGGACGACCTTGGGAGTTCCAGGGCTCTCTTCTAGCCCATTTCTGAGCTGATTAGTACTATAGGGATTTCCCACTGGCCACTTTGCATTGAAGTAAACCTGTGCAAATATTCCTTTTGTGGAGCAAACTGTGACAACAGGAAGGGTTAGTTATGTGTGCTGGGGGGGGAGTGCCTTGTGGTCCTTGTGACACATCTCCTGAAGAAAGGTCACAACCTTCAATTTTAATAAATAAGTGCAATACACCAGATCATGAACATTTTTGGCTTATATTTACAGACATGATATAACAGTGAAGAATAACAAATGTAATTCTCTTCTCTCACTCATAGATAATCAGATTAAACTGATTTAAGAATGCGCTGTCTGAAAGCAGACTATAAATTTCCAGAACATTTTAAAAGAAAAAAAATAGAAAATAAATATGAAAGAATGAACAGTAAAAACCACAGCAGCTAAAGTCCAGGAGGATCTAAGTATGCCTTTTAAATACAGCTCGGTTGTTGTTGTTGTTTTAAAGAAGCTTTTAGGCTTTTTAAAGCTTTTTAAAGAACACGGAAGACATGAAATTTCTGATTTAAACCTATGTTCAACCTTTAAAAAAATAAGATACTCTTTCTGAAAACTGGACTGCTGTAACGGCATGGGAGAGGAGGGACTCCAGTGAGGTATAATGCAATAAAGTCCACCTTCAGAAGCAGCCATTTTCTCCAGATGAACTGATCTGTGTCACCTGGAGACCAGTTGTAATCCCAGGAGATCTCCAGCTACCACCTGGAGGTCGGCAACCCTAGTCATGTGACTATTTATAGACCCTACTACTGTTGTTGCAAAACAAGTACAGCCATTTCTTCAAGCATGCACAGGTGTATGGTGTTATTTTAAAGAAATACAATAAATCCACTGACCCCAGATCAGCCATTGGGTCTGTTATATAACCAAACTGTACACTTAGCAATTGTCAGAAAAACTGGTGATTGTGCTTATAGGGTCTTTGATAAAAACAGCAGGAGCCTGGCTGTCATTTACCAGAGTACGGATCCCTCCTCATTAGGCAGAGAGGCTGAAGACTCAGAGTAGGTGGCAGCTAACACAACTGCAGAAAGAGATAGCCAAGACGCTCCAGAAGCTGCCTCTGATGTGCAGGAGTCCAGGACTATGGGTCTGCCTTCTGATTTGGACTTGGTCCTGAACCCTCCACCCCGGAGCCTCCTGCTGAATCAGAGATCTCTCCCCAACTGCTCTCTCAGGCTTCTCAAAGCCCTTAACCACCTCAGCCTCACCACAGTACTCACTGCCCTATTGGCCGCCTGGTCCTGGAGGGGAGGGCCTCTGTCTTCTCCTTTCTGAAAGAATATTTAAAGGCCTTGTTTCATTTTCTGCCTTTGCTGGAACAGCAGGATTGCCAGCTGTGGACTGGGAAACTCCTGGACGTTTGGAATAGGAGCCTGAAGATGACAGGGTTTGGGGAGGGGAGGGGAGGGGAGGGGAGGGGAGGGGAGGGGAGGGGAGGGGAGGGGAGGGGAGGGGAGGGGAGGGGAGGGGAGGGGAGGGGAGGGGAGGGGAGGGGAGGGGAGGGGAGGGGAGGGGAGGGGCCTCGATGGGGTATGATGCCATACAATCCACCCGCCAAAGAAGCCATTTTCTACAAGGGAATGTAGTCTGGAGATGACCTGTAATTCCATGAGCTATACAGGACCAAACTGGAGGCTAACAACCATGACACTGTTGTCTACAGCTGCAGTAACTTGACTACTGCCATGCCTTCTGGACCTCAGCCTCCAGCACGACACTGGCTTGACTTCACCCGCTCCTTGCTGGCTGACAAACAGACCACTGCAATCTCTGATTTTTGGAAAAGGCTATGCACATACCAGTCTTACCGTTGCACACCTTTAGGAGGATTGGTAGGAATCTGGATTGTGACTAGGGTTTTTTTAATTATTATGTATTTTTTAATGTAGAAACATGTTGAGATTAAAATAAAATATTCTCATGAAGACTCAAATTCTTTTAAGATAACTGTTTGTCAAAAAGGTAAAACTAAAAATAAAGTTTCTGTGAGAAAAAAAATCACTACAAAAACAAAAAACAAACAGCAGAAATGAGGATATGATATATTATCATGTGTGGTTTTGAAACTTCTGTCTTTGAAAAATAAAGAATTAAAGTGGATAAAATCCCAAAACATTATGTCATTGGAAGGAAGATTATGTCCACTGCTCTCTTTTTAAAGTGGTTTGAGATTTAGTTAGCATCATTAATTTCTTCAGTAATCCCAGTGGATTGGCTCACCTTCTAAGAACATTTATTATTGCTCTACTCTTTCAGGATACACTGAATGATTTATCAAGTGAGAGTAGCAGTGAGGAATGTTCTGTACAAAATTCCTAAATTCATAACTACAGTCAGCAGTTACATAGCTAAACAGGAGACAGCATGATAACTCCGAAAGCATTGCTTACACAAAGAATAAGAAATCCTTCAGATGTCTGACTTAGAACTCTTTCTTCAAATATGAAATATTCATGTTATTTTAATATTTGGGGTTTTTTTTCAAATGCAGTTATAATACACAAACATTAAAGGGTCAAAGTATAGAAAATTTGTTTTAAAAGACCTAAATGGCTATATTATTGTTTTAATAATAATGTTTTTGAACAAGATCACATTTATACTGCACATCTGTATAAACTCAGTTGTTAACATAGGCCTTAAAAACAGCTGTGCACCATTTCTAAAGATTTGCACTCCATATCACCACCAGCCTAAGCCACAGTGATCATACAGGTTCAGATCACAGGATCAGAACACTTGCAAAGAGGATGTGTTTTAATGGTGAAAATAAATGGGGGAAAAAACCCATTAGTCTAAAAAGTGTAAAACTCCTTTCAGGATCATCAACAAAATCTATTTTGACTGAGCTAGATGGGAGGCTACTATTATACTTACAAATATGCTCCACTGAAGTTAACAGTATCTGACTGTGTCCTTTTCTGTATATTTTAGAAAACATCTATCAGGCATTTGAACTTCTGAACTGTGCTCATTTGTAACTCAAGAAACCTATTACTTGAAATTGCTCAAAATTTGCAAGTTTGTAACTGAATAGAAATGCCAGTTATTTGTGACAGCTGCATCTAACATTCCTTTAAAAAGAAGCTGTAATTCCACACTCGGCACTGTACTAGCTGTCTCTATTCAGAAATTATTTCTGACTGACACGTATACTAAGTACAATGTTGTTATCAAAGTTAAAAAAACTATCAAATCCCATCAAAGTCGAATATACTGCATTCACTACATCGCAGCATTCTTAGGAGCTGTAATTATTATGTAGATATAGTACATTTATTACTATCTCATCTGAAAAATAATTTCAGGTCTAAATACATATAATTTGCACTAACTACATCAGACAATGGGTGACCAACTTCCCAAACTGATCAAGAGTGTGAAGCATAAGCTTGCAAGCCCTCGTATGACTTAATGCATATTTTTCTTATTAAGATTTGCTGTTGAATTTAATGAGACATAGGTTGTACCCTGTTTTCATGATAATCACTATTACAGTGAAGGTTATATTCATTTTTTCACTCTATGTATGTAGTATGCATACACTATCTGTTTTCTGTACCTATCTATTGTTAGAAAAGAGGAAATACAATGGTGTATACAAACACAAAATATTAATTTCCTATGTTTCCCATAGGAAACATTCAATTTATTTTATACGAAGAAACTCGGGCTATTTTTTTTAAAATCAGCTGTCTTTTGAACACAGTATGTTATTTTCCCACTGTAAATAAATATTTAAGAAGTTATTTTTCAAGAAGGTATTTCATTATCTGTGCTGTCAATGTGTTTTTCTTACCTTCAGCAGAAAGACCTTGGACATTTACTCCTCTGGCTGCCAGAAAGCTAAGACAGACATCAACATTCTCAATCTGCAAAATGAACAAGAAAAAGCAAAGCAGTTAAAGGCTATTTTGCAAAATGAAGTGAGAAGGCAGCAAATGGGCAGAGGGGGAAAAAAGGAGAAATGAATACTTTACATTCATCACATACTCCAGTTCTTTACTAAAGTTGAACAAGAATGATTATGGCTAATTGGGCTACAGCTATAAAAGCTTTCATTGTCAACTTTGGTGCTTAAAAACAATTCATAAAGGGTTGATCCAGAATGGCATGCTGACAAATCAGCAACCCACCTACTTAACATAAAACGGGATTGTGTACACTCAAATAAGCAACGATGAAAGCTCCCATACAGAAATGAACACTGTGTCGTGTGTCCAAACATATGGGTGACGGCTTCAGTGCAAGCATATCAACACAAACACTTGACAGATATGCCAAACTGATTTGCCTGGAACACGGTGTGATGTCATAAATGCAGCTGTCTTAAAACTTAAGTTTAATCTCCTCCAACAAACTGAGAGGTTGCCTCCCCCCCCCCCATGAGGACCACCCTAGCTACAAGCAAGAAGCAGACTTCATCTTGTTCTGGGTGGTTCCTGTAGCCACTGTGAGTCAGCTGGCTGTCCCAGCTGGTGGTGGGCAAACAAATGAGCTGGCTGGCCAGGCCCCATGTAAGACTAGTGAGCTGCTGCCATGAGGGAGCTGGCTGCCCCAGCCCCATATGGGGCAGGCAAGCAGCCACAGACTCCACCGGGAAGGACCCAGCTGCCCAGGTACTGTGCAGGAGAAGCAAGCAAGCAGCTGCCACAACTGCAAGAGAGCCAGCTTTTGTTCCTTTCCCCCCTCTATTGGGGGTGGTGCAAGACGTGAGCAATGGATGGGGCTCTTTCCAGGGCTCTTTTCACTTCTCAGTCCACCCCCACCCAGCTGCCTGCTTTTAGTTCAGAGGTAGACAGAAAGAGAGAAGGGGCAGGAGATAAAGTTACTGACATGCACACTTTCCTCCCCCCCTTTACTGGGTCAGCTGGAGCATAGGTTGATGCTATACTACCAGCCCAGCTTGGCATGGCTAGGCCAGATTAGTGGCTGCTGTGAGCCAGCAGGCAGGGAATCCTCACTTTGCCAGCTGGGGTCACAGATGCTGCTGCTGCGGGCCCAGTAGATTTGCAGCAAGCACCAAGCAGCAAGCCTGATGACAAGAAACCATGAAGCAGGTGCCCTGACCTGGATAGCCCAGGCAAGTCCAATCTCATCAGATCTCAGAAGCTAAGCAGGGCTGACCCTGGCAAGTATTTGGATGGGAGATCTCCAAAGAATACCAGGGCCAGGAGGCAGAGGCAGGCTATCAAGCCACTTCTCTGAATGCCCTCCATGCCCCAGTAGAGGTCGCCATGAGTTCCAGGCATGGGCATGCACACACACAAAATGCAAAGAAAAAAGAAACCATGAAGCAGGGGAAATCTTGGTGTGTAAATCTGTTGATTCAAAATGTGTAATGTGAATACTCTTATGTAAAAAAAAAACCTACACCATGAGATAATAATAATTCTTGTGTATACTATAAACATAGTCATCATTTTAAGGATGTGTTTATTTTTAAACGTGACTAGTTTAGTCCATCACTAACATGCTTGAATATCTATGGTAAATAATATTGAAGAATTCAGTATTTTCAATGTTATAAATTTAACTCAGTATCCAAATATGCTAGCAGTCCTTTTGTCACTGTGTGAGATACTCTTCTGTTCAAAAAAGCCCATGAATATACTTATGAATATACTTAAGTATATGAATATACTTATTGTCTATAGTTGCACTTGTCCTCAAATTTCCACCCCCTGCCCTGAAAGACAAAAAATAATCCCCTCATAGCTTCAGCATTTCTGAAGGTTTTTAAATCTCTACATAGGGATGGGTTCTTCAGCAGCAATCCAACCACCATATTCTTCAAGGGCATGGCAATCATCCTCTCCCTTAAGTAAGCATTCAGTACTTCTGCCATATAACCTGTCCCTTCTGACAGCATTAAAGTCAGCTTGTTGTATTCGTATTTGTACTGGAGTTCCCTATGAGCATGGAAAAGCACTGAGATCATTTAATCAAACCTTGAAAGTAAACCTGGGCCCCGGTCACACGGGCCGGAAAATGAGGGGGGGGGAGCGTGGCTGTTTGCCCCGGAGCAAACTAACGCATGGCCACCGGATCACATGTCCCACCGACGTCCCGTGGTTCGGGGGGAGGTGCCGATAACACAACAATCCTGTGGCGCGATCACAGCAGCAATGGCTAGGCGCCGCTGCCATGGCAAACGGGGTTGTGGGTTTTTTAAAACCGAAGTGTGCACATGCGCTGTTGGGTGCTTGTGCGCATCCCGTGGAGACTTGGGGAAAAAACCCTTTTTGCGACGAGACATGGGTGGGCGCCGGATGCCCACCCTTGCCCCATGGTTTCCGGAAACTAGTACCTCGGAGGTACTAGTTTTTTACGCCGCATCTTTGGCGGGAAACCTCGGGTGAGCCACGGGAGCTCTACGCTTCTCCAGATGTTGCGGTGTGATCGCGCCTGGAAAATCCACCTATCTTCCATCTCTGTAGCATGGCTAATGCTCTGTGTGACCGCAGCCCTGGTAATTAATTCACTTCTATGCTAAAGTGTCAAGTATAAAAGTCAATGGTATAAGTGAATGTTGTCAGCAGCAAATGGTGCCAGCAGCTGTGCCTAGTAAGCAAACATGATACAAACTGAGATAACTTTTATGAGTAGAAGAGCTGGGTAACAGTGAATAAAAATATCCCATCTGACAGTATGCTATATGCAGGAGAATGCTTGTCATTCCAAAGCATGCATCACTTGAAAATACTTGGGAAGTGATGCCTTTTGCATGAGTGTGACATGAAATTGTAAAAGGAGTCACACACAACCTGCCCCCCCCACATAGAAGTACAATCAAGGGAAGGTCTACCTCACAGTTGTAAGAAACATTAACAAAAATAAGGTATCCACATAAGCAAAATCAATGCAAGTTTATTGGAGGGGGTTGAATGTAGTAACATTAAAACCATTTTTAAAATATTTGTGATCTTTAACAGTGATGGCCAATGTATAAATTGATGGTGGAAATTTTACTTCATGGAAACAAAGAGTTAAAAACTATTCGGCTGGCGAATGAGGGTAGGAATTACTCATATTTCATTTCAGTGGTTTTTGTCATGTAAGTGATCCTAACATTATCCCTGAACTCTGCATAAATAGTTTTTTGAAATGTAATTAATAAGTTAGGTTGGTAGCCTGCCATATCTCTAAAGACTTGATGACGTACCAGCATTTATTCATAAATGTAACAGACCTCTGAGTTAGGTTACTATTATTCATCAGAACTAAACAAAGAAATGGCCTTTCCCTCTGTGGAATAGGCCAAATAATCTGGGGATGTATCTGTTGAAGGGGGGAGGACCTAAGAAGTACAAGAAGAAGTAGAAGAAGAGAGGAAGAGATTGGATTTATACCCTACCCTTCACTCAGATTCTCAGAGTAGCTTACAAACACCTTTCCCTCGTTAACAAACAAAGTAATGAAAAGTGTAAAAGGTAAGAAGGATTCCTTTAAGTGGTGGAAAGCTAGTCTCAGAGAGGCTGATAAAAGAGAACACAGGCTGTGGCAAATAACATGCAAGTCTGTGATGAGGCAGGCAAAAAGGGAATATGAGGAGCATATAGCGGAAAACATAAAGATCAACAATGAAACTTTCTTCAATTACATTAGAAGCAGGAAACCAGTCAGATAAAGTACATATCACAGGTTAGGAAAGGTACAAATAGGTAGAAAAAATGGCCTGCACGGTTAACAAACAAAATAATGGACGCTGAAAAAGGTAAGAAGGATTCCTTTAAGTGGTGGAACGCTAGTCTCAGTGACGTTAATAAAAGGGAAGAACTCGTGGGCACTCCATGAAATTGTTGAGCAGTCAAGTTAGATCAGATAAAAGGAAGTACTTCTTCACCCAAAGAGTGATTAACACATGGAATTCACTGCCACAGGAGGTGGTGGTAGCTACAAGCATGGATGGTTTCGAGAGGGAATTAGATAAACATATGGAGCAGAGGTCCATCAGTGGCTATTAGCCACAAGGTATAGATAAGAACTCTCAGGCTGAGGCAAGTGATGCCCTGTATTCTTGGTGCTGGGGGGGGGGGCAACAGTGGGAGGGCTTCTAGTATCCTGGCCCCACTGCTGGACCTCCTAATGGCACCTGGTATTTTTGGCTACTGTGTGACAGAGTGTTGAACTGGATGGGCCATTGGCCTCATCCAACATTGGCTTCTCTTATGTTGTTATGTTTCCCTCCCCCTCCCCACAAAAGATACTCTGTGAGGTAGGTGGGGCTGAGAGAGCTCTTTCAAGATCTGCTCCTTCAAGAACAGCTCTGACAGAACTATGGCTTGCCCAAGGTCATCCAGCAGCTGCAAGTGGAGGAGTGGGGAATCAAACCCAGTTCTCCCAGATTAGAGTTCGCGTACTTAACCAGGAGCTGCAGTGGCTCAAGTGGTTAAGATGCTGAACTGCAGGCTGTGGAAGGTCGGTAGTTCAGCAGTTCGAGACCCGAGTTGCCGCATGACGGAGTGAGCTCCCGTCTCTAGTTCCAGCTCCTGCCAACCTAGCAGTTCGAAAGCAAGAAACTGCAAGTAGATAAATAGGTACCACTTCAGTGGGAAGGTAACAGCGTTCCATGTGCCTTGGTGTTTAGTCATGCCGGCCACCTGACCACGGAAATGTCTTCGGACAGCGCTGGCTCTTTGACTTTGAAACGGAGATGAGCACCGCAACCCTAGAGGCGGATTCAACTGGCTTTCGAGCAAGGGAACCTTTACCTTTTACTTAACCACTACACCGAACTGGCTCTCAGGCATAATACAGAGAAAATGGGGATACAAAATATTTCTCCTTCTCTTATAATTCTAGATCTTGGGGTTACTCAGTGAAGAGGATAGGTAGTAGATTCAAGAAAGACAAGAGAAAATACTTCTCCATACAACATATATTTAAGTTGTGGCACTAGGGTTGACAGACCCAGCCTGGCAACTAGCAGGAAAGTGGGGGCAGGAACATGGAGGGGGTGGCCATAGGAAAAAACCTGGAGTTTTGGCCATTTCCTAGAGAGGCATGGTATCACATCTGGGTTTACCCAGATGTGATACCACACAGCTGGTCAATGGCCATTTTTAATTTTTCTTCTGATGCCACCCTGGGTGGCAGTGGAAAATGCCAGTTGGGAACAGAAATCCCCTTCCCCCGCCTGGGGGATGACAACCCTACCACTGTCACATAAAATAACAAACCAGCTTTAAAAGGCAGCTTTAAAATGGGCTTAGGAAGGGGCAGCTTTAAAAGGGGCTTAGGAAAATTCCTGATAAAATGCCTACAGTGGAAACTCTATGTTAAGAGCTAGTATATTTTTAAATGTCATTTATTAAAGAGCAACAGAGGAAGGTCTTGGCCTCCATGCCCCTGACTGTAGGCTTTCTAGGGGCATGTTATAAGCCACTGTGAAAAACAGGATGCCTCAAAAGCTCTCTGGAATAACTCTGTCTTGCACCCTCACTGGAAAGCCAGAAGAAGCCCCCTGACTTCTTCTGTTCCACAGACATGGGGCAACCACTGAAAAAGGCCTGAACCTTGACCATTGCAGAACATGCCTTTGACAGAGGAGGTACCGTACTCCTCTCTGTGTATGCATTTTTGTTTATTTTCACTTTCTTTTTTATAAAAACCTTTCCATTTGAACATCTGCCTGGTTTATTTGAGAGTTCTCTTACAGGGAAAAAATCCTGGTATGCACAGCTGGAGAATCCCAGTCACACTGTCACCTTTAGATAATTCCTCCAACTTGTGGAGACTGCCTCATGGGTAACAGTGGTATCTTTCCCACAAACCTTTCCCATTAGCTACACTGAGTACACATGTTTTCTACCTTGGCGGAGGTGAGCATCTTTATTATTCTCTGACAACACTGACCCATTTTAACAAGACTGTCTCCAACAATCCTTATTTACGGTCTCTAGGTCATCCTTTTAACACCAATATTTTTTTTGTGAGCTAAATTTAAAACTAAAAGTGGAAGCATATCTAAAGGGTCTACACAGAGTATGTGTTTTCTAAGAAAACTGAGTTTGCCAACAGAGGAAAAGGGAAAATCCCTAAATTATTCCTCTTCAGCTACCCACTTCAAAATATCATTTTAAGAAAATCTACAGAAACATTTAAAGCTGGGAACACGGAAGAAATATTTCCAAACCTAGGCTTGAACTTTAAAACAAAACAAAACCCTTTGGAGAACAAGCCCAAAATCTAGAAAACAATATTTTATGAAAAAATAAAGACACATATGCTGCGATCACATGAGCGAGAAAATGCGGGTGGGAAGCGAGGCTGTTTTCCCTGAGCCAAACTGGCACGCGTTTGCGCGATCAGACTTCCGCCTGCGCGCCCCACAGTTCCAGATAGTAGTAGCCTTTCCCCGGTGGCTTTTTTCCATGCAACAAGACGCCCTGCCAATGACTCCAGGGCGCTGGACAGATGTTTCTGTCTGATCGAACCCCTTTACTCCGTGGGGGAATCACACCGTTGCCGCCACTTTTGGTACATGTGATCGCACCCTGAGTGTCATACAAAAATCAAACAGTATCCAGAAGAAAAATACCTTTCTGAAGTATATTTTTCTAAGAGCAACAAGATATAAATAAGATGATAGCTAGCACATTGAACTAAATACATTGGTCTATATTTTAATGACAATCTTATATAAAACTAGATTAAAAACTTCACTGAAGTAAACAGAGTGAATTTAGTATTACACCATTATACCATTGGCTGCAAGGTCAGAAAGGTTATTTTTTATCATGTTAAATGACACTTATTTGTATAAGCACAAACTAGGCACATTTGTTAAAAAAATGCACAAGCCATGAGTAACTTTATTTAGCTGAATAAATAAAATGCTTGTTTTAAAAATTCCTTAAAACAGAGTAATTAAGGAAGCCCTTGGTATTTCCATGTGCAATGGGAAAAAAGGATATGTTGGCTGCTTTGATTTTGGCATTAATTGTTGTACATATATTAACTATTTAAATATAATATTTTTAAAATTGCAAAAAAATGAGTATTTTAGTTTCCTCTTCTTAACCACAATAAGTGGCTCTTCCCTTTCTTTCTTTCTCACTCACTCTCTCACACAGATACATCTGTGTATATCTGAATTTATACAAAGAACATCTGACACTGGACTCAGTGGTTAAATAGCATTCTGTGGGTGCTTCTCCCACATCAGGGGGCAACCATTGGGTGACTTGATACCACATGACTTGCATGATTCACCCAGGCCTGGCTGTTTGCTACTGTTCAACAGCAGCCACCCCACCAAAAAAGTGTTGTGTAGTAGAGTTTCAGACTAGGATTTGGGAGACCCAGGTTCCAGTCATCACTGTGCTGTGGAAGTTCACTGAGCCAGTCACATATTCTCTGCCTAACTTACCTCACAGAGTTGTTTTAAGGATAAAATGGAGGAGAGAATGATATGTTACTTTGGGTCCCCATTGTAGACAAAGGTGGGATATAAATGAAGTAAATAAATAATAAATGTAGCTGAAGAAGATGGGACACAGATAAAAGGTTGGTTCATTGGTGGGTGAGAAGAAGAAAGCAGTGAAAGGTGAGGAGGGTATAAGGGTTGCCAAGAAGACAGAAAGAGAAAATAGTTTTGGGAAGGGGATACAGGGGGGAATGAGGTGTTCTCTGCAAGTCCTTGCAGGTTACCAGCCTTGCGAATGGCCTCAGCCAAGCAGTTGGCACTGTACAACTTGACCAGAGTTTTCTGAGGCAGAGGCTGCTACGGGAAAGGAAGGATGGAAAGCTGAAGGGGGGGGGATAAAAGTAACTTGGTGGGAGGGAAGGAAAGAATAAAGCAAAAAAGGAGGGTCTGTGGGACCTTTCAGGGAAGGGAAAGAAAAAAAGTGTGTTTTGGGGGGGAATCAATGCCCCCCCACAAATCTTTGTGGCTCTCCAGCTTGTTTCGACTAAGGCACTGCTATATGTGTCCTCAACATCTGTAGTAAGGTTGCTAAACAACAAGGAATAGGCCTTATTTGCTCTGTGACATTTTTGTAATATAAACATGCATTCAGCTGGCATGTGGCCATTTCAGCTTAATGATGAAAACATTTTTATCTCAGGATGTTAGTTCTTAATTGTTGTTTTGTTTTCATTTTAATGCCTGTGAGGTCACTTCTCCTGATTCTAGTTTACACAAGAACATAGGAGAAGCCATGTTGGATCAGGCCAATGGCCCACCCAGTCCAACACTCTGTGTCACACAGTGGCCAAAAAATGTGCCATCAGGAGGTCCATCTGTGGTGCCAGAAGCCCTCCCACTGTTGCCCCCATTCATGAACAATACAGAGCATCACTGTCCCAGACATAGTGTTCCATCTGTACGTTGTGGTTAATACCCACTGATTGACCTCTGCTCCATATGTTTACCTAATCCCCTCTTCAAGCTGTCTATGCTTGTACTCACCACCACTTCCTGTGGTAGTGAATTCCATGTGTTAATGACTCTTTGGGTAAATAAGTAATTCCTTTTATTTATTCTAAACCTACTGCTCATTAATTTCAATGAGTGCCCATGAGTTCTTGTATTGTGAGATAGGGGAAGAGTACGTCTTTCTCTACCTTCTCTATCCCATGCATAATTTTGTAAACCTCTATCATGTCACCCCTCAATCATCATTTCTCCTAGCTAGAGACCTAACTTCTTTAACCTTTCTTCATAGGGAAAGTGTTCCATCCCCCTAATCATTTTAGTTGCCCTTTTCTGCACTTTTCCCAACGCTATATCTTTTTTTAGATGTGGTGACAAGAACTGTATACAGTATTACAAATGAGGCCGCACCATCGATTGATAAAGGGGCATTATTATACTGGCTGATTTCTTTTCAATTTCCTTCCCAATAATCCCCCAGCATAGAATTTTCCTTTTTTATTCTCATCACGCACTGAGTCGATATTTTCAGTGAGTTATCTATCATGGCTGTAAGATCTCTCTCCTGGTCAGTCTCTGCCGGTTTGATCAATCTGTGGCCTTCCCATCTCCTCATTTACAGTTGCTGCTGTATTCACCTTAGTTCTGGTTCTCATCTGTGACAGATTTTTTTAAAAACAAATATTAACAGCTGGGTTTGATGCTTCTAATGTGTGCACATTTGGAAGAGTTATATTATTTTAACTTTGGAAACAGCCACGAGTACATTGTACATAGAAATTTATAAGCATCTTAATGCGCCTTCTTATAGCTATTGAAGGCCCAAGGAGGGCATATCTTATAGAAACTGGAGAGATTTCATTAAGAACCATCCTTGAAATGAGTGATTTCTGCACACCCCAGAGGCACACAATACAAGCCTCCATGCCTCCACTAGTCACTTGTTAAAACAGCAGCCACGTGACATTCACACAACTAGATGAAACAAACAAACAAAAAAGTCTTGTAGTACCATAAAGACTAACAGATTCACTGTAGCATTTGCTTCAGCCATCTGATGAAGTGGGCTCTAAATCACGAAGCATAACCTTTCATGGACTAGATCCCAAGTCATCAGATGGATGAAGTGAAGCTTGAGTTAGCTGAATATACACAGAGCAGAAGGAAAGAAAAATGTGTGAGTTAAAAGGCCATATAATGTAGAAGATAACAGACTGTGATATTTCTTTGCAAAAGTATATAAGTGCAATAAATGGTGGAAATTGTTGAGCAATTTAACACCTAAGTAAGATACCAGCCCTGTTTGACTCTCCATTGATACAACCCAGGCTCTTAATAAATTCTAATTCAGCAAAGTCTTCTTGGAGTCTCCCATTAACATTCCTTTGTTAGAAAAAGATGACTTTCAAATCAGCAAAAGAGCATCCCCGAAGACTGAAAGGTTGTACCACATGTTCGGAAAATGTTGCCAATTATGACACCACACTTGTATACTTTCTTTTTCATGAACCAGTTTGTCCTAAGTAGAAAGTAGAAGTTGTTGTTGTTGTTCAGTCACACAGTCGAGTCCGACTCTGCGCGACCCCATGGATCATCTCCCGCCAGGCCCTCCTGTCTTCCGCCGTCCTCTGAAGTTGGCTCAATTTCATGTTCGTTGCATCGATGACACTGTCTAACCATCTCATCCTTTGCCGTCCCCGTCTTCTTTGACCTTCACTGTTGACAAACGCTAAGGATTCTTTATGATCAGGATAGAAATAACTTGCAAGTGGGGTGGTGTTTTTGGTAGCACCCCCATGACACCTATAATATCTGCTCGAGTCCTGCACTTAATTTGTTAGCACTGGACTAATCTTAATGACCTGAATTTCTATCACAAGAATGCAGAACTGAATTCTTTTTTGCTACATTAATCTTATTTAGACAGCAAAAGTAGTGGTACAGGTCACTTATGCAAACTCACCCATTACTAAAACGGCATTCAAGAATGCTCCAAAAAGTCATCATGATGAAGATCCACAAGTTCTCTTCACTCTATATTTCTCTGTAGTATGAGCCAGTTGTTATGGCCAGAAAGGAATCCATACAAATTGAACCTTTTTCTGGTTAGAAAGTCTATGTTTTTTATCTTTCACTTCACATCTGCTTATGGATATGAGTAGCCTTTATTGGCATCATAATGTTCACACAGCCACAGACAAGGCTGGACAAAGCAAGTTAATTCTTGTTTTCTGAATAATCTATTTAATAATATGCAACAGAATAATTTATTTTTGGAATGGTTTAACATCTCTTTCAAATGTCCTTCGCAGCCAAGACAGGCCTGCATTTGATCCTGGGGGAGGGGGGGACAGGCCTGCATTTCAGAGCACTGTCTCAGGAGAAACAAAGAATGTGGTAGAAGAATAGAAAATAAAGGCATGGCAAGGACTAGAATCTGTACATTTTCTGATGAGGTTTGCGTGCAGGTCAAGGCTTGCTTTCTAAAAGGAGAGGTCCAGGGATTTAATCTGTCTGGTAAATATGTCATCACTGTCTAAACCCTTCTTCTGAAGTCTACATCTCTCACAGTGGGGGAGGGGGGTTCAGTAGCTCACTGGTGATTGTAAATCCAGATCCTCAGGAGGACACTTCTGATTGAACTGTTATTGCTGTTTAACAATTTTGTGCTATGGTTGTACTGGCCAAGCACTGTGCCCCAATATTTATCAGCTGTAAAATGGGATCAAATAGTGAAATCAAATGAAGACATCTTCTGAATGTATGTGTGTGTTTGTGTGCGCTACAAATTTACATATGTGTGTAAAGAGCTGTCAAGATGCAGCTGAATTATGGTGATCCCATAGGGTTTTTATTTATTTATTTATTTATCTATCAAATTTATACCCCACCCTCCCAGCCAAGGCCGGCTCAGGGCGGCTTACATAAAAATAAAAAACACATAAATAAGTTATAAACAATCCTAAAACCTTCCAACATTATAAAGTGCTAGTGAACATTAATCATCTTGTTTAGCGACGGCAGCCACCATTCAGTGATCTGCCTAATAATCGGCTCATAGATCTTTTCCTTTATGCGGCTGGCACAGGCTGTTGTTGGTGGCTCCAGGGGACAGGGTTCTCTGATTTTCAACTATTGCAGGTGGCTCCTTGATTGAAGGCCTGATGGAAAAGCTCCATATTGCAGGCCCTGCAGAACTGCATAAGGTCCCGCAGGGCCCTGACCTCTTCTGGGAGTTCATTCCATCAGAACGGAGCTGCCACTGAGAAGGCCCTGGCTCTGGTTATGGCCAGCCTGGCATCCTTGAGACTCAGAAGGGCCATTCAGCTTTGGGACCCTAATCACAATGCTCTCTGGGGAACATGTGGGGAAAGAATTAGGAACATTTATCTGTCTGAGTTTTTGTCTAAGAGACAGGGTGTCTTAACAGGAACTTACAACTCCTGGCTAGTACCAACTGACAAGCTCCCCAATTTACAGTGTCAAACTGCTGACATCTGCACACACACAAAAAGCATTCTGATTGGGTTTGGAGAGTATTGGTCCTACTGATAGGCTGCAAGGTTCCTCTCACAGGCACTTCAAAATGCACATGATGTTTTAATCTGTGAATTGTTGGAGGATATGTTACAATGTTAAAACAACTCAGCCTACAAAGTCCAACATATGTTGGTGATGTTATTAGATCCCCATTTGCAAAACAAAGCAAAGCAGTAAGCCAGTATAACACAGGGAATACTATCCTGCTCAGATTTGACCACCATGCCACAAACTACTGACTCAGCTCTAGCAGCTAATAGCAATATGGAGTTAATCCCACCTACCTAATAGGCCTGTTTTAAAGAGTACTAGGATAATGTGTGAGAAGTACTTTGAAAACTTGAAATATGATATACTAGGAATAAGACCTGTTGTGTAAATAAATACAACAAGCTCTAGAAAGATGCTCTGGGAGAGTGCCCCGTCCTTGGACACTCAGTGTCAATTTGCTGTGGTGACCTCAGCAGGGTATAATGACTCAGAGTCCACAATTTTTTTCCAGGGGAACTGATCTCTGCCATCTGAAGAGCAGTTGTAATTCTCTGTGATCTCCCGCCCTCCCCTGGAGACTGGCAACAATGGTTCCCCATGAGGGAATGGCTGGCTTGGAGGATGGAGTCTATGGCATTGTACCTGTCTGAGGTCCCACCCCTGCTCAAACCTCACCCTTTCCAGGCTCCACCCCTCAAATCTCCAGGAATTTCCCAACCTGGAGTTGGCAATCCTATCTCCCCCCCAGCCAACCATCAACCTACCATTATCTGCCCCCTGGCTTCAGCTTTCCATCTCCTCCCTCTCCCTCCTAGAGAGCAGTTGTAATTCTGTCATCCCCAGCCCCCACCTGGAGATAGGCAACAATGGTTCCCCATGAGGGAATGGCTTGCTTGGAGGGTGGAGTTGATGGCATTGTACCTGTCTGAGGTCCCACCCCTCCTCAAACCTCACCCGCTCCAGGCTCCATCCCTCAAATCTCCAGGAATTTCCCACCTGGAGTTGGCAACCCTATCAGGACTGGCTCCAATGAGTTTTCTCCCAAAGGCCAAGCTAGGCGTGGAAAGGGCAACAGGCACTGAGGAGAAAGTACAGTTGCCAGTTCTGATTAGGGAAATACCTGGAGACTTGGGGGGTGGATTGTGTGGAGGGCAGCACTGGGGGGGATGGAAGGACTCCACAGGGTATAATGCCATAGGGTCTACCCTCCAAAGCAGCCAATTTCTCCAGGGGAACTGATCTCTGTCATCTGGAGATCAATTGTAACAGTGGGAGGTCTCTAGGTCCCACCTGGAGATTGGCAACCCTAGGGGAAAGTCAGCTGCACAGCAGGGGGTTGAAGAGATGGTTGCTGGCCCACCTAATTAGCCAGCTAGCCATAGTGGAGCCAAAAAGGAGAGACAAACATTTTAAGTTTATTCTGACAGGAAAGTGCCCAAGCTGTCAGTGGGGGGGAGGGGGTTATGCTGAAAGTCCTCCTTTTTTTACTGACAGAAGTAAGCTTGGTAGCCTACCAACAGCCACTGAGAGGACAGTTAGTCACAGTTAGTCCCACACAGGAGCCAAGAGAAGTGTCTTCCTCAGGAGTCCGGCTTTCCAAGAGCTGCAGCTCGTTTCCTCTAGGCCAGACCCTCCCTGGTGTTGCTGCCACTGCTGAAGGAAGGCGGGAGAGCCTTTGAAAGGTGCTGGGCAGCCTTCTCTGTGGTGCAGCCTGCTGAGCTATCACCCTGATGACGCGCCGGTCTTGTGGCCGAGGGAGAGGGGCCACGAAGGACAGCGGTGAGTGCTTCCCCTGCTTGCCGCTGGTCGATAGGTCTGCCTCCTTCTTCCCCGTGGAGAGGTTGCCGCTCTCTCGGCAGAGCGTCCATCCCCTTCGCCAGCTCCCTCCAGACTGAGGGTGAGATGCTGGCTTCCGGCTCTGCGTGCGGGGCTGAGGCAATGCAGCCAGGGGATTGGCAGACCTTCAGAGTGGCAACTGAGGGAGCAAAAGGCTGTGGGAGCATGTGGAGCATTCACAACAAAACAGAATTATTATATAGAGAGATGTGCTGTTATATCACTCAACAAGGCACTGAGTAATAAATTCTTGGGGTTATTTTTCACTTTCATTGCTATTCTGATTTTAAAAAAATCTTTTACATCTAGAAATTCTAAAGCTTTCAATGTATACATAAACATTTATAATTGCCTTCTTCTTGCCTTGGCAAACCGCAGTTATTCTTTGAACTCAGACTCTAGCAGCCCTGAACACCCTTGATTCAAAACTTACAAACAGATGAAAATAATTTTGCAATAGCAACTATTCCAAAAAGGCTTTAGCCATCCTCATATTGTTTCAATCAGGACTGGAGTGGGTCTCTGAAATGAATGTTTACTTAAGGAGCAAATGATGGGGTTAAAGGAGTATAGGGTAAAGCTTTACTTCTAACCAACCCAATTTGGCACTGTTCTTGGTTTTATTAGGTCTTAGTGAAGGAGAAATGGTCATTGTGACACAGTGACACAAATCTCACTCAGTCAGTATATACACAACAACCTTTAATCAGTTAGACAAATGTATTGCATGAACACCCAGCTGATGGGGTAAGTCGAAGTGTCACCTGCAATCCCACCAAGGCCTGAGGTGGGACAAACTCTTTGTGCCCAGACTCATCTCAAATTCGGAATGGTCACTCTCTAAATCATTTGAATGATCCTATCCTTACTTCATTCAAATGATCCTATCCTTACTTAGGGGCTGCGGTGGCTCAAGTGGTTAAGATGCTGAATTGCAGAACAGAAGGTCAATAGTTCAGCAGTTCGAGACCCGAGTGCCACATGATGGAGTGAGCTCCCGTCTCTGGTCCAAGCTCCTGCCAACCTAGCAGTTTGAAAGCTAGAAATTGCAAGTAGATGGGAAGGTAACAGTGTTCCGTGCACCTCAACTGGCCACATGACCATGGAAATGTCTCCGGACAGCGCTGGCTCTTTGGCTTGGAAATGGAGATGAGCACCGCATCCCTAGAGTCAGATTTGACTGGCTTTCAAGCAAGGGAAACCTATCCTTACTTATCAGCAAGTCATCTCTACATCTTGAAGAAGTTTATTTTTGAATGAATACTGTAATGATTTCAAGTTATATGTGTGTGTGTGTGTTTAAATGGTTGGTAATTGTTAGTAGAACGGGGGGGGGGTGAAAGAGGGAGATGAGTGAGGTGACTGGTTGGTGACTGAGAGCGTGTGGGCGGAGCTAGGAAGTGTGTGTGTGTGGAGAGAGAGAAGGCAGAGTGTTCAGTTTGAAGTTTGAGGGCAGAAGTCAGCAGTCAGTAGCTGTCAGTTGTGGTCAATCTACAGAGTCTGAGAAGTAGTCTTCTAATTAGAACCATATAGAAGTGCTGTGAAAGGCATTAAGATTCTAAAGAAAGAAGAACATATACTTAAGGGGGCATATTAGGCAAAATTAAACAGAGTATTTTAAGAGTATGAAGGAAAAGGCTGACAGAGACCTGAGTAAAAAGGGAAAGATCTTACTGAGCAACTTAACAAAACCTCTTGTAACCAATACACTTCTTTAACCAATAAGGTTTTATCTTGGTTATTGTTAACCCTGAGTCTTATCCTCAGAACCACATAGTCCAACGAAAGAGCCTTAGAGTTTGGGCATAATACTGTGGGAAAGGTTAATTAAAGAATGGAATTAAATTCCTGGTGGCAGCGATAGATACTTAACTTTAAGTGAGAGAAAGAAAAAAGAAGAAATTTTAAACTATATCACACCTAACCACACAAAATAAAAAAGAGGTACCATCACAAATACATTGAAAGCAGAACTGATTTTTTTACAGAAGGCACATTTTAGGACTCCTACCCTTGCTTAACCCTATGAATCCCACAGTGCAGTGTAATATCAAAACATAACACCTAGAAGCAAATGTTACTGTTCAGTGAAATAAATATGTGTGAAAACTGTAAGGGTGTATACTGAAGTAAACAACAGCAAACATTTAAAGTATGGCAAGTCAAATGTAACTAGCTGAAATTCAAAAGTAAAGATAGTGATTAGTGAGAAATTTTAACATGACAGCTAAATGTCATGTCCTTGTGCTCTTACCATAACAGTACAGGCCTATGCCAATGAATTGAGAAATACTAGAGAATTCTGCATTTAATTTCAAGCCAAAACTATAATTTTTGTCAAAACTATAATATGTTGAACTTTCAATCTGACCATACAAATATTGCTAAAATATACCGAGTGCGCCAATAGCACAAATAATGAATGGAAAACATCCACATCTCTATGAAATATATTGCCATTCTTCTAAATGAAGACAAGTATAGGAATATTTACTTCTGGAGCTGATGCTCACCACTGGCTCATCACAAAAACTGTATATTAATTGCAATTGTTTTGGTATTACTAAGAAAAGCTTTCATCTTCTTCATCTGGCAGACATGACCTTTTCTGCTTCCAAACATAAATGAATTATAAACTTCAGATAGGATAAGTAATGGTGACTAATAAAGCCATACATTTCCCCTCATTTCCATGAGATTAATCACTTCCATGAATGTGACAATCTGCCAGATTATAAAGTAAGGACATCAGATCTTGTAAAGCCTCAGCATTGATTTATGGCCTTAGTATTGGTGGGGAAGGGGGGGATTTTGTTTAAAGAAATGTGACACACTTTCAGGTGATAAGCATGAGTGAATGCAGGGGTCATTTCGTAGAAAAAGAGCTACAGGAGCTCATTAGCATAAGGTATGCTAATGAGCTACTAGGCTATTACCATAATAGTTCATTAGTATATGCCACACACCCTGACATCACCTGAAGTGATGTCAGAAGGGGAAGCAAAAGGGGGTAAGGCATCTTCGAAAGCCTCCCCTTCCCTTCCCCAACCGGCCTGCAGGGGGGGGCAAAGAGAGAAGGGGTTTAAAGGGTATATAGTTTAAACCCCTTCTCACTAGAGTTGGGCTGCAGAAGGAGGAAAGAGGGAAGGAAAGAGAGAGAGAGTAGAGAGAAGGAAAGAAGGAAGGAAGGAAAGAAAGAGAAGGGAAGAAGGAAGGAAAGAGGGGATAAAAAGAGAGAAGGAAAGAGGGAAAGAAAGAGAAGGGAAGAAGAAGGGAAGAAAGGAAAAAAAGAGGAAAAGGAGAGAATGAAAGGAGGGAAAAAGAGAAGAGAAGAAGGTGGGAAAGAAAGAGAGAGAGAGAAGAAGGAGGAAAAAGGAAAAGGAGAGAGCAAAAGGAAGGAAAGAGAAAAAGGAGATAAGGAAAGAAGGAAAGAAGGAAAAGAAAGAGAGAAGGGAAAG